>NC_054556.1:16975859-17314107 GCF_017654505.1 Polyodon spathula
ATCCCAACAACTTGGATTCGGTGCATACCTACTAAAAACCACACCCAGGCCTTGCAGAAGACCTGTAGGAGACAAGAGTGGCCCCAGCCTTTCACATTCACTACGCGTGGATTATTGTCTCTACAGAGCAGGAACAGCACTCCGTGCTGGTGCTGGAGTCCGCTGTGGAGAAACCTGTCAGTAGACATAATGCAGTGCAGGATCCTCCACTGCAGGTCCCCTTTGCACACTCTGAGAGGGGCAACTTGTACAGCACCCTCCACCTGGAGCCTACCAGCCCCCGCAGCTGGCTCAACTCAAGTGTTGTAACCATTAACCTTCAAGGTTGCTGCATCCATGATTGCAACATGCTTGAAGGAAAATGAAGCTAGTATCTGTGTCTGCAGTCTTGTTTTCCCATGACTGGCGAGCATGCAGCTTTGGTGTTTCTGTGCCTCTTGTGTTGCAGTGCAGACTCGGCTTCATGCTCTTCTGCCTCCAGCTCCACTGGCTCTGGGTCAGGGGGCTGCTCCTCCTCCCTGATCACCCATCAACCTCCTCCCCGCCAGGAGCTCCCTGATCCTGCTGTGCTTCAGCCCTATCCCACTTTATCTGACAGTGTTTCCTTTGATGTTCCTTAGCAATTAAAACACCTCATTGTATCTGAACTGGCAAAAACAACACAATTTGTCCCCTGGACATTAAAATCCCATGCTACCTCAATAATTGAATTTGGATCATTTTGTGTAATAAACGCTTGTCTCTAAATGGTAATACATGTTTTACACTGGGGGTTTTACATCCTAGAGGGATCGTCTTAATGGGGTACGTTCATTTTCCATATTGTGCTAATTCTCTTTACAGTAATTTAAGACGTTAGACAGTATTACATTTGTTACGGGTGTCGCTAAAGTTGACACTTCAATAAATTAGAAGTTTGTTTAGAAAAGCTTAGTATTCTAAATATTATAGTTAATTCATAGCTAAACAACCGTACAATTTTTTGAGGTTTTAAATAAATGTGTGTGATAGGGTGCGTGTGTCACGTGTGTGGGTAGCTGCTGCTTCAGCAATTCAGAGAGACATTGGAGGTGGAGTTGAAACACCGGCACAGGCGCACAGGATTTATTAATGCAACAGTAAATAAATAAAGGGGTCATGTGACGTTACCAGCGACGGTAACGCACAGAGGACACATACAGCAAGCTGTACAAAAATAAAACACAGTACATAAACTACAAATAAAAGGTGCCACACTGGTGAGCACTAGCCTTATAAACGAGGCGTCCCACCCCAGGAACCTGCTACACAACTTAACCCTCGCTATAATGATTTCCATTACATGAGAGTAGATGTGGAACGTCAAGCTAATTTGAACTCTGCTCTCACCAAGTTAAGCACAAACTAACACGTAGCTTTGCAGCAAACTGGTGTGATCCATCTGCATCTCCATCCATTTCCGTTGTTTTCCATCTGATGATGTAGATATCCTTCTGTCTGGTGTTGCTCAACTGTTGTCAAGGAAACCTCGTACACAGTCAGTGGCCACAGCAGTCTTGGCAGTAGACCAAACTGAAAGCACCAGAGTTTCAGTTTGCCTGGTAAAGCGCTGCTGTGTATGCTCTTCAACCCTTCCACTGCTTGCTGTCTAACTTCTCCCACACAAACTGTGCCCTTTAGATCCCTGTCGTAACATCTCCCCAGACTTTTCACTGGCTTCTCGGACACTGTTGGTATTGCGTCACCATTAATGTAGAACCTTTTATCAACTACTTTACCTTTAATTATAGAGATGCTCCTTGATTTAGTGGGCTTGAATTGTACGTGCCCATTCAATGTTATTGGTTAATTTGCCCAATAACCGATTAGTGCAGGCTACTGTTGTAGTCATTGTTGTCATGTCATCCATGTATGCTCAAATTGTTGGCAGTCGCATTCCAGAAGCCAAGCACTCTCCTCCCACTACCCATTTTGATGCCCTTATAATTACTTCCATTGCCATGGTAAAAGCCAGTGGAGAAATGGTACATCCTGCCATTATTCCAACTTCTAGGCATTGCCATGTAGTGCTGAATTCTGAAGTTGAAAAACTAAATAGTAAATCTCCAAAGTAGGCTTTCACTAAATTTGTTATTGTCATCGGTACGCTGAAAAAATCAAATGCTGCCCAAAGAAGTGACTCATATGCACTGAACCATATGCATTAGCTAAATCCAGGAATGTCACATGGAGCTCCTTCCTCTCCTTTTTTGCTGATTGAATTTGTTGCCAGATTACGCTGATGTGTTCTAAGCATCCTGGGAAACCTGGAATGCCTGCTTTTTGTACTGAAGTGTCAGTGAAGCAGTTCTTTTATAGGTAGGTTGACAATCTCTGAACAGTAATGCTGAAGAAAATCTTGCCTTACGTTTAATCCCTACGTCTTCCCTACGTTTAATAGGGAAATGGGACAAAACTGACCGATGCTTGTAGAATCCTTTTCTTTTGGTATAAAGACTCCACCTGCTTGGTACCATGCTCTTGGTACAACCTGTTTTTCCCATGCCACTTTCATCAATTTCCACAGGATTTGAAGAACTCCAGAAGCACTCTTGTACACTCTGTATGGAACTCCATTAGGTCCTGGAGATGATGATGCCCTTGCTTTTTTCACAGCTTGCTCTTCTTCTTTCCACTTAGGTGCACAGTCCTCCATTTGATATTTGGGTGGATTGATAGGTGGGATATCTGAAGGAACTGCCTCCTTTCTCTAAGCGTTCAATCTCCTGCTGCCATCTAGACTTTCCAGGAATAGTTTGAATCTTTTTCCTATCTTTTTTTCAATCCCAAACCTCTCGCTTCCATATGCGTAGATGATGTCCCCAAATTTGTCCAGCTTCTTTTTAACTGTTCCAAAGTAAAACAGAGATCCGTGTTTACTGTGTCCCACACAGTTTTCTCACAAGCTCTTGGCCATTTAACTCCAGGCTTGTGTCCGTTGAGGTTCTTTTCTCTCTTACACTGGTTCGTCTGACCGGGTTCGCAAGGATCATTAGGTTCGTTGTATCCACGCAAGTCCTCCTCATGTCTATGACGTGTGCTGATATCCTGCGAACTGTGGTTTGCTTTCTGTCGCTGGATTTCATTCGACTGACTTGACTGACTTTGTAAGAAGTACTGATCAATCAGAGGCTCTTGTCCCTTCTCCCTCAAACATTTCATTCTCCCTTGATTAATCTTCAAACCCCTGACCGTTGTTGCCTTGCTCCAGCCGCAGAACACAAACCTGGAGTTCCATATCTTTGCTAACTGCAGATCTTGAACTAGTCTTTTGTGAAGTACTCTCCATTCTCATATCCGTTTCCGTTCCTAAGTCGTTAACCGCGTTATCCAATGTTGAGTCATCTTCCGCCCCCGCTCTCGCAGACTCTAGGGGTATTTTTCTCATTAATTTCTTAGAAGCCTTGGGCGGGTGTCTCCAGCATCCTGTTTACCTTTGAAAACATAGAGCTGGATACTGCCGACCAGGGTAGCTAACCCTTTCCAGCCCCCCAATGGGGTCTCTTTCCTCCTGTCAGCTGTCTCTCCATGCTGTCACGAGGTCTTTCCCTTGTTACCAGCTGCACTATTCACAGCAGTCACTGGATGTATCCAGCTCTTCATGATTTACATTACATATGATCACTATCCCCTAAACTAACCTACTGATGAGCCAGTATTCATACGACGACTCCTGCTGCTTCATACGGGCTTGGCTGGGCATTGCCTTCACAAGCACCGCTTGCAGTTTCAGGGTTGCGGACGCTCTCCTGAGTATATGCAGTTCCCCTCTGAAGCATGGCGTTGCAGTCGTCCAGAGCCATCTCCGTCGGATGTTTTTTATGCTGACGGACACTCGGTCAAGACCCGCCCACCTGTTGATTTGAGGACCAGCACAGCCAATCACTTGCTGCCCATCCCCTCAGCCAAGCCTAACAGGCAGCAAGTCTCAATCGAGCGACTGCTTGTTAAAAAAACAATAATTTAATCACACAAATGAACTCCAAAAAGACACACAAACATATTTCCACAAACAAATTACACCAACACTAATTTCCCATTGTGCAGCGCAATCGTCCTGCCACAGTGTGTTTGGGTGCTTAATGTGTATAGTAGCCAACTAGCAGTGTCAATATTTGAAATATATTCATTGAAAAGAAAGTTGATGTAAAGTATGTGGTTTCAGATGGACGGATTCAACCATTTCATACAAATAAGAGCCAGATGTTATCAAATACTTGATTTAATATTTTTATAAGAGGTGACGAGTCACCTTGACTGTTCTGCTAATAAGTCATCATTCTCCTCCAGTACGTCCTCTTGTGAGTCCTGTAGTGGAGGGGCTGGTCTCCTGATGCCCAGGCTGTGTTCTCCACAGGCACTTGGAATGGCACGACGCGGGTGGCAATCAAGACCCTGAAACCAGGCACCATGTCCCCTGAGGCCTTCCTGCAGGAGGCGCAGGTGATGAAGAAGCTGCGGCATGAGAAGCTGGTGCAGCTGTACGCCGTCGTCTCAGAGGAGCCCATCTACATCGTCACAGAGTACATGAGCCAAGGTCAGAGCAGCAAGCCAACATGGGCTCATGCAAGGTTCCACTTTGAACACTGTCTAACTGGTCTAATTGAGATCGAACCAGACATCTATGTATTACCATTATATTAGTCTAAGTGAGGCCCTACTCCCACGACAGGGAAGAGAGATCTGCAGGTGAAGGTGGGGAAGCATAAAGAGCTCCGGGCTGACACTCTCTCACTCTGTCCCTCTCTCATTCACCACTTCTCAGGTAGCCTGCTCGATTTCCTGAAGGGAGACACGGGGAAGTTGTTGCGGCTCCCCCAGCTGGTGGATGTGGCCTCTCAGGTGCGTTCCAGGCTTCAATGTGGGAATCCAGGGCTCTGACAACATTTATTTTGTCTAATTCCCTTAATTGTGCTTAACTTGATTGTAGCAAACAAAATAATTAAATGAATCTTACCTGCTGCGTGCCCGTGTGTTCCAGGTCTCACAAACAATTCAATGAATCTTACCTGCTGTGTGCCCGTGTGTTCCAGGTTTCACAAACAATTCAATGAATCTTACCTGCTGTGTGCGTCTGTGTGTTCCAGAAAATGTGTCACATGCTGTCTGGTATTACACTTAGTTTAAGACATCTCTGTTTGCAAGTCCTGCTTTGAGATAGTGCTGCACTTGCATGGTCATCTGAAGGGTGAAATTGTCCCCGCCCTCACAAGGCTTTTCTGTCATTAATCAAACAGCTGCTTCCTCTATTGACTGACATGCTATCAGCCAGTAATCGGACCCACAAGACACTACTGTGGTGAAATGACCCAGGAAGTGCAAGTTTGTCAGATTTCCTTAGAGTAGACATGCAGCTGAGCACTTTGTTTACTCTATTGTAGTACCAGTAGAAGTGCAGTACAGGTAAGATGTATGGAGTTCATGAAACAGAAAGATATTCAGGGTTCTATTGTAGAGAGGGCGACAGTGCAGCTTGCTAAGTGCGACATCGCTATGTCTTGGCAATGAAAATCCAGGGTGTCAGTTCATTACAGCTGTGTAAACAGAGGCTGACCTCTCAGCTATGGCCAACAGTTTTGCATCACCTAGAATTTAAGATTGAGACGACATTAAAAAATATATGAACCTAATTTAGATGTTTTATTTAACATCATGTAATCAAATAAACTACAAAATGATATTGCAAGTATTAGTAATAATCATACTGTATTCATTGTTAGATTTTGAAATATCGCATTTTTCAGTTTGTCAGGTTTTTGTTAAGTATGTGGAAAAATACAAAGCGGCATATAATTCAATACGTTAATGTAATATGTTAACGTAACAATATGTTAATGTAACATTATTCAGCAGGTTAATCGACTAGTTACCACTTTAAATAAACACCCTGTGTTTGCTCATGTATAGGGCTCTGTTTGTAAACACCCTGCTTGATCACTATATTTTAGAACTGCATTGAATCTTTTAAAATGATTGATTAATGTTTGAAAGGTCATTTATGTTAAACGCTGCTTCTGTCTGTCTGAAACCACATGCTTTACAATGACTTAGTTTCAATTCAAACCACTGAATACAGTTCCAATATTGACGTTGCTAGTTCCCCAGTAGGAGATCCTGTAAACACACAGGAATGTGATGCTGCTGTTCAGTGTTTCGTCTTTCTGGTAAGAAAAGGGTTTGAAAGCGCAGTGTGTGATTCGTCGTCGTCTCTCTTCTCCAGCCCACTGTGTGCTGCTGCCCCTTCTGTACTCTTCCCTCTGTGCCCTCAGATTGCAGCGGGCATGGCCTACGTAGAGAGGATGAACTACGTTCACCGGGACCTGCGGGCAGCTAACATCCTGGTCGGGGACAGTTTGGTGTGCAAGGTGGCTGACTTCGGACTGGCTCGACTCATAGAGGACAATGAATACACAGCCAGACAGGGTGAGCATGTAACCTCCCCGGCGACCACTGGGGGGCACCAAATCAACACAATTACACAGCCAGACAGGGTGAACAGGCAACCTCCCCAGCGACCACTGGGGGGCACCAAATCAAACACACAAGCAGGACGAAATGTTGGCAGTGAATTTAATTTACAATCCATTGACCAGCACGCAACTAGACAAGACGAAATGTTAGTAATTAATTTAATTTTTTGCATTTCTAAATGCAACATTATCGAGTATAACACTAGTAAGAAATGGCTTGGTTGGAGAAAAGAACAGTTAATTTATTCTGATTTAATTATTCTTTGTTTTATGCTGTTCAAAATTGTATTCAAAATAAAACTTGCACAAAAGCAGTGCTCATGTGTAGTCTGTTTAGGCATTGAAAACGAGGAGTCTTCTGGAGGGCGGACCAGTCTGAAACACAGGACTTTCTCAACCCTGTTCTCCATGAGTACTGTGCTATTCCAATGAGTGCCCTCCCTCCCTCTGCAAGCAGGTTCAATCAGGTCTCAGTGTGGAGAATGGGTAGTAAAGCACTGTGCTGTTCCAGTGACTGCCCTCCCTCCCTCTGCAGCAGGTTCAGTCAGGTCTCAATTTGGTAAATGGGATCTAGATAATCTAGTGGTCATTTCTATATGTGATTTTAAATGTTTATTATTAGTAATAGTATCAGGATCCTTATCATACGCACACATTTCTAAAAAGTGAACCAGTTTGAGTCTAAAGCTAGAGCATTCTCAACCCCACTCAACCACTGAGATCCCTTAACCATTGGAAACAGAGCCCTGAAACTTCTCTCTGTCTCCTGATCAGGTGCTAAATTCCCGATAAAGTGGACAGCCCCAGAGGCAGCTCTGTATGGACGCTTCACCATCAAGTCAGACGTCTGGTCTTTCGGAGTCCTGCTGACTGAGCTTGCCACTAAGGGCCGGGTGCCCTACCCAGGTAGGAAGTTAACACAGCACTGAGGAATCAGGAGAGGGTGCTGTATCCAGGCAGGAGGCTAACACAGCACTGAGGAATCAGGAGAGGGTGCTCTACCCAGGTAGGAGGCTAACACAGCACTGGAATCGGGAGAGGGTGCTCTACCCAGGTAGGAGGCTAACACAGCACTGATGAATCAGGAGAGGGTGCTCTACCCAGGTAGGAGGCTAACACAGCACTGAGGAATCAGGAGAGGGTGCTCTACCCAGGTAGGAGGCTAACACAGCACTGAGGAATCAGGAGAGGGTGCTCTACCCAGGCAGGAGGCTAACGCAGCACTGAGGAATCAGGAGAGGGTGCTCTACCCAGGTAGGAGGCTAACACAGCACTGAGGAATCAGGAGAGGGTGCTCTACCCAGGTAGGAGGCTAACACAGCACTGAGGAATCAGGAGAGGGTGCTCTACCCAGGTAGGAGGCTAACACAGCACTGGAATCAGGAGAGGGTGCTCTACCCAGGTAGGAAGCTAACACAGCACTGAGGAATCAGGAGAGGGTGCTCTACCCAGGTAGGAGGCTAACACAGCACTGAGGAATCAGGAGAGGGTGCTCTACCCAGGCAGGAGGCTAACGCAGCACTGAGGAATCAGGAGAGGGTGCTCTACCCAGGTAGGAGGCTAACACAGCACTGAGGAATCGGGAGAGGGTGCTCTACCCAGGTAGGAGGCTAACACAGCACTGGAATCAGGAGAGGGTGCTCTACCCAGGTAGGAAGCTAACACAGCACTGAGGAATCAGGAGAGGGTGCTCTACCCAGGCAGGAGGCTAACACAGCACTGAAGAATCAGGAGAGGGTGCTCTACCCAGGTAGGAGACTAACACACACCAGAGATGAGGAGTCAATCAGTCCTTTATTGGCTGCCATAGAGCTCCGGAGCTGCTCTCTACTTAATAATATAATAATCTTTATTTATAGAGCGCCTTTCATGCCGCAAGGTTCAAGGCACGTTACACAAGCTCTTCTACTTGCCTGTTATTTTAACACTAAAATGTATTTCATTGAGTTTGTGTCTACAGTTCACAGGCCATTGCACAAACTTCCAGTGTTGTACAAATGATTACACATCTAGAGTTTGTTGAAACAAAAACTCTTTGATAATAAGTAGGCTATCCCTCTGCAGTGGTTTGTTCTCTGCTAATATTGAGACATTGGAGCTTGTGTTCTGTGGCTGACAGTGCCCTCCAAAACCATGATCAAAATACAATGATAATTTCACACTACATTCAAATAAACTGCCTCTTACATTTAGCGCCGCAGTATGAAAATGTTGTATTAACATAGCTTTTATTAGGTTCTGTAGCATCATAATACAATGATAATTATATTAAAGAAATGCTGCTTCATTGGTAATGACGTTAACAGCCTTAATACAGATGCACTCTAACCTGCGTGTCTTTACCTGTGCTGCTCCTGGCAGTGCTGGAGAGTTGCATTGCGTGTTTTTTTAGCTGCGAGAGTTCACCTGTGTACAGAGCTGCTTCTATAACTGGCTAGATCAGCCAAACTGTCTTGAAGTTAGAGCCACATCCATCTAGTGATCGGCTGCTTTGGATCCAGATTCCTATTGTGGGCGATACAGAGCCGGCGCTAATATGAAGACATATTAGCATGCAATTAGAAGTGAAGAGCAGCTCCTGGTCTTGGGTAAATTCCTTTGAGAATACTGGGATTGCAGTAAAAGCCAGTGTGAGTGACGGCACCATCCTAAAAGGTAAGAGAACAGAACAATGAAAGACATTTTCCACCATTTACTCTTCAGTCTTATCCAAGCGTTCGTTATCATCCGGCCCGGGTTTGGGGTACAGATTGTATTAAACATGTGTTTACAAGTGCATGTTCCACTGCACTACAAGGTCGTCTTCCAGTAGGGATTGTTGTGGAAGGACTAATAATGTGCACCCAACTGTACATAAGGGTGCAATTTCTTCAAGGGGTTTGGTGACAGATCAGTACTACACATAATAACAATAAGAAGAATAAAATAAGGTTATATTAGTTTTAATATTTTTTATATTAAAATTAAGTGTGAGAAGCAGGTCTCCTGATAAATGCACCAATGTAACTGACATGCAGATGTACACACAGAAAAATACACCCAGATATCTCAGAATCAATAACCTCTGATCAATATTAATACCATGTTTCATGACAATTGGATCAGCGGTTCTCCAGCTTTATGGAAAAATGAAGTGTGACATATATTACATATGCACAACTGCCTGCACTATATATGCACTTTGCAGGGATGATAACATTAATATTAATAGTGCTTCTCATACGTCTCCCCTCCTGTCCTGCAGGGATGGTGAATCGGGAGGTGCTGGACCAGGTGGAGCGTGGCTACAGGATGCCCTGTCCGGCCGAATGCCCCGACTCGCTCCACGACTTAATGCTGACCTGCTGGAGGAGGGAGGCTGAGGAGAGGCCCACTTTTGAATACCTGCAGAGCTTTCTGGAGGACTATTTCACTTCCACAGAGCCACAGTACCAGCCCGGAGAGAACCTCTAGAACTGAACCCACTGCCAGGGGTCTACCACTAGAGTGTGCCATTCAAACACTGATCCCTACCCTGCCAGGGGTCTACCACTAGAGTGCGCTTTTCAAACACTGACCCCAACCCTGCCAGGGGTCTACCACTAGAGTGTGCTGTCCACCTGCTCCCAGGTTCATTTATAATTTAGTTTTATTTTTGAATGCTTGTAAAAAGCCTGGATTCCTTCTGATTTCAGGTCCCTTTTTGATAGATGATGCTGGGGCTGGTATCTTCTCAACTACCATGTTTAGAAGGCTGCTTTACTGATTTTCGACAGCCTGTTATTTTTAATTAGTTTTTTTTACTCAGTTATGCTGGTAGGTTTTGTTTCTTGAATGTGCCATGTTCTCGGATTCCCCGCGGCCTGCAGGCACTGGGAGGAAAAGAACCTAATCAGTGCTTCCCAGGGCCTGTTGAAAATCAAAACCTGATTTTGCTGATTTTTTTTTTTTTTCCCTTGTGACTTGTTAAAGAGAAAGTATGTGAGTGGTATGTTTTTAACTGTATTCTTCCAAGCTTGTGGTCCTGTACTTCCACAGTCGATAGGGACACAGAGGTTGGAAAGTAGGCCAGCTAGCCCATGCTGCCCTCGGTACCTTGCCTGGGCGTGCGGACAGACTGTCGCTTCATGTCTTCATGAACAATGATGGTGTTGGCACTGTGCTGAGCCAACCTGGTTAAACTGGACTCTGGTGAGTGTGTTGTGCAGGGATGTCACTGTGCTGACCCGACCTGGTTAAACTGGACTCTGGTGAGTGTGTTGTGCAGGGATGTCAAGATGATAGCAGGGGTGTGTATTTAGATATGTTTCCTGTCTTACATGAGGCTTCCATAACTTTGAGTGGATAAGATATTTTTTGTACAAAAGTAGATTCAAATGTCATTGTAATGGCTGTTTTCCATTCCCCTCTTTACTATTTGATGGGGTAACTACCGATCTGAGGCTTAAGTTGCACCAATCCCGAGTCTCCTTGTTCTCTATTGTTTGGAGCTGCTTCTCTGGAGAATCCAAAGTGCCAGGACTGAGCAGTCTTCCACATTCCATTCAAATCGTGATTTTTCAACTAGCCCCACTATATCTATAGACAGCATGAGTAGGTAGGGCTGGCAGAGCTGGAAACATTGTCACATGATTTGAAAGGAATGAGGAGGTTGTTCAGTCCCAGCACTTGATTCTGCAGACAAGCCAAAAGCAGGTACAGGCAGCTTTAGAGACAAATGAGAACTCGGTATTGGAGCTACAAAAACCAAACCGAAACATAGTAAAGGATGTAAGAGAGCAAGTAAAATTACATTTGATGCAATTTGTAATCCACACCCAGAATGAGGGTCCCTGTCCAGATGCACTGTATACCATTACTAGACTCCTATCCTTGTCCATCTGCACTGTATATCAGTACTAGACCCCTCTCCTTGTCCATCTGCACTGTATATCAGTACTAGACCCCTATTATCTATTAGCCAGACCATTTATTCAGAACTGATTTAGTACAACCTTTATTATTAACTACAACTGTGTGTGTCCCAGACGTCGAATAGGGGTGGGGTAGGGTAGGGAGGCTCCTTCATTGTGGCCAGTGTGACATGCTTTAAAACACAGTCCTTTTACTGTTAGCCACTTCATGATTTCTGGATGTAGTTTTGTTGTTTCTTTTTTTGGTAATTGAAATGTTTTTTTTTTTTTTTTTTTTTTATATATATATATGTGTCTCCTGTTTCTACATAATGCTGCGTCTATAGGAAATGTGTTGCTGCCCCCTCTAATAGCGACTGCAAGACCTGCTTCTACTGATAACTGATTTTAAATTCCTAGCCAGGGTCTGTTTCAGATTCATCTAAAATCTAAAAAGACTGTCTCTCCTGTATTTTCCATTTGGAAATTCCTTTACCTTCCTCCAGTATTTTCCCTAATAGAACCCTTATCCTGCCTGCATGTGTTTTGTTCAGTCTATACCTTCATGTTCATATGACACTTCTGTTAGAGACCCACGTTGAACAGACTTTCTGTGAGCTTGTAATCCTAATTGGCCTATTAAAGGCATGTTGAACAGAATCTTCTGTGAGCTGTACTGGAGTCTCAGTTCAGAGCACTTTGAACAGGCGGGACTGATTTCAAACCGCGTTTAATTTGACCCCAGATGGAAATGCAGAATAAGATCATCCCAAATGCTAAATGGTTCTACTGATTTTTCCTCTTTGATATAACTGGCTAAGGGTATCATTCTGGCAGTCCAGGGTATGTCTGCCAATTTCAAGGATGGCTAGTATATATAAGGACTGATCTAAACATGAACTAATCTACAACTACGGTAATGTATGTTGAGCTGCATACCCATTAAGGTACTGTAATCTGATACAATAGCAAGGTAATGATGAGCTACATACGTTAAGGTACTGTAATTTGATACACAGAATTGTGTCTCAAGTTGTGCAGATTTCAGGAGTGGGGGTTCCGTTAAAGCTACACTGTTCCACAGTCCTATGGGAGTATGGTAGATATCCTGTCCTGACCAGCACTTTACTGTACAATTGGCAGTGTTGAATGCCTTAGTAAGAGCCAAGGGTTATAGTACCCCTATTGAAATATGCATGAGACTTCTCACATGCATCATTCCAGGACATAGTGTGCTTACCAGTTGATAGGATTACAGACCGTACAGGATGAGCAGGATTCAGCAGAGATGGCTGCTAGACTAGAAGTGTACATTCCCGTATGGAAATGTCTGAATCACATCTCTGCCTCCACAATATTCTTCTGTGTGGCAGACCTGATTGGCACCCTAGTTTGTTCTCTCGAAAGGTTCTTCCAGGTTCTTTTGACATGGATTTCCTGTAGAACATAAAACAGTCTGCATGTTTCCCGTAGGGGGCAGCATAGAGTAGGAGTGCTCTCTTCCATATAAAAGTTACATGAAACAGTTCATAGGGGCAATTGTAAGAAGCCCTGTGCTCCTTTTTATTTATTTTTTAAATGTTTGTTATAAATTACTGCAACATGCAGGTCTGTATAACTCTATCTTTACAGAACTTAATGGTATATGGACAAGACTGTGAAGAAATATTGAATATGAAATAACTCACTGCGATGTAAACGGTAAGACTAACACCAATATAGCCTGCGTGCATCTGATAACAGTTCAATGTTTACAATCACCTAAACATTTGAAGTAGCTGTAGCTGGCAAAATAGTTTCACAAAATAGTTCTGCTATGCCCATCCATTCATAATAAAGCTCTCAAATGTGCAGTTTTGAAAGAAGCACAAGTAATAGCAAACACGTTTTCATTTTAGAACACGTGGTTAATGAAATCTCTGTTTACACTTCCTGGATCACCTGTAGAGAGAACTCATCCCCATCCCTTCAATGCCATGCTTCCAGCCAGGAACAAAACCCAGAACATACAGATAATCTGAGAAGACAGACCAGCAACTGAGAGCATCCTTTAACCTACAGTAGTACCAGATATCATGTTTGACATTTAAAATCCATGTGCTGGAACAACTTTCTTTAAATCCTCTGAATGAGAACGCAACATAAGAGCAGCTGAACCTGGGTGAATGAGAACACCACAAGATCCCTATTTTAATGATCTGAACAGTGGTGGATCTTACTACCACTGCCCTTTGATACTATATAATGGATGGACAGTGTGTAGATGCACACTGATAGAGGATGGACAGTATGTAGGTATGATCAGATTAATAGCCCCACTAGAGCCATACAGAGATGCTGATAAGGCTACAGTATTGTTGAGTTTTGTGAATCTTCAGATGGATTATAAAGGGGCTTGAACACAGCTATTAGAGGCCCTGAAGAATTCCAAGCGATTTAGCCAGTGCTGTCATGCCAGTGACACCCTTAGCAGTGCGGTCAGGCCACTGACTAAATTAACCAGTGCGACCATGCCAGTGACTCCCTTAGCCAGTGCCGTCATGCCCCCAGACGCACCTCTGAATGAGCACGATACTGCCCTCTGCTGATGATTCTGTGCTGCAGCGGTGTTGGTTGTGATCTTTATTTCACTGTATACGGTACACATTTTTCTGAACCTCTGCAGATCTGAATTTTCACCTGTGCCATTGATTTGTAACCATGTTATTTAAAATATACATAATTTTGTTTTAACAGAAGGTGATTTTTGGTAAGAAGAACTCATGTAAAGTTTATGATGTGTTTTCTCCAGAATGAATGAATGAAATGAGATACTTTATACCTAATTGCTGTGACATGCCTCTTCATGGTGTAATAAATACAATTGAAAATTGTTTTCTGAGAGTAGATTTACTGTATTCACAGGAACAATCTAATTTACTCTGCAGTTCGTTAGAGATTGTTTGGGATTTAAAAATCCTGTTTTATTCTCAGAGCTAATAAAAAGATACAAGGATTATATAAAGCCTTTTAAATGATTTTCGGTTTTAACCAAAAAAACAAAACCCTCTCGATACAAAAAAAAAAAATGAAATCGGTATAGCCAACACACCAGGAAATACACTGGACATGATGACTCAACTCACGCTGACTTGACCCCTTCCCCATGAAAAAAAAACCTGCAAAAATGTGTGCAGTGCAGTGGGGCAATATCCCTCTTTCCTGATTTGTATCTCACATTGATTTATTCTGAATAATTAATCCCATCCCAATTACTGAGTGGCAGCAAATTCCAGCATTTCTATTGGAGGATTGTAACATGATTACAAGAAACGGAGGATTCTTCTTGCTCCCAAGATTTAAAGCTATATGCTTTAGGTAGTAGTTCGATAGGCAATATTTACATGCTCGTGGAATTTAAAACAGAATTGCAAATGGTGATGAAATGTAAAAAAATGCCTAAACACAAAAATGCTAGAAGAATATGCGCGTAACCACAAGGATTTAGTTGTGGAAGACAGCGAAAGAAGGTATAATTTAAAAAGTGCAAGTGCCGTCAAGTTACTATACACATTGCGACAGAAAAAACAAACAATATTTTCATACAGTTAATAAAACGCAAAAGCCCTCCCCCCAAAAAAAACGATTTAGATATAACTCAAACAACTAAAAATAAGCACCGGAAAATGAAATGAATAAAAACAGAAGCCCTAATTATAAACCTTATAACATGTGGATTATAAACAGGGGTTTGCTTTTATCATTAGGGTCTCATATAACATGTGGATTATAAACAGGGGTTAGCTTTTATCATTAGGGTCTCATGCGAGTACCAGCAGAAATGGTTCGGTACACACTAAAGTTAGGGGGTCATCATCCAGTCGCTGGCTAGCTCCACCTCCTCCTCCTACAGTTTAAACAATTGGTATGTGAAGGATCAGGGTTTCTAGTGCCAGTGTACCTCAGACTAGAGTCTGTGCGGATCAGAATTTTACGACCCTGTGGAAGGGGTGTGGGTAATTCACTGACCAGGAGACAGACAGGTGTATTTGGAAACACCACACAGGTGCCCAGTTTTATTTTAGACCGGTTCTTATTTCTCTCCGGCAGAGGGCACTGTTGACCGTGGGCTGCCTATCAACGATGATAGACAGCACCACGGAAATACCACAGCTGGTACACGAACAGCAAATGCACTCGCAGGTGCTCAAAGAAATAATAATGAAAACAGAAGGTGAAAAGAACAAGGGGAAATAAAACAGTAATAAAACTACAAATAAAAGGTGCTGCACTCGGCAGCGTTATCCCGGTCGCCGCTACCCGCACGACCCGGATCACCGTCCTACTCTGTCGGCTATCTAGCCTGCTCTTTTACAATACGCCGGGGTCTGCCCAAGGGTTCCCCGCTCTCTCTCTCTGTCTCGCTGTGAACTCTTTCTTTTTCTCCCGGCTAATTCCCGGTCCTGAATCAAAGCTTCCGCACTCTTGGTGCGTCTAAGTGGGCAGACCTGAGGAAACAACAGAGCGTTATTTTATAGGACCACCAATCACCCAAGACCCGCCTCCCAGCCATTCAGAGAGGGGGAAAGTCCACACACACCCTTTCCCACCTCCCCGTGTCACTGCCATGACTCGCAGGCGGCTGTTGCGCGACTGCCGCCCTCTTCCTGCAGCCCGTGAACACGCCAGCAGAGTCAGCACAGATCTCTCCCTGTTACAGACCCGGACCCGCAACCCACTGTAACAGGTCTTCTTACAGATGACCAGACCCGCTTTAATAAGACCTGCAACCTGACCCAAACCCGCAAGTGTTTGTCCTTTACCTACTGCCTGCGTCAACTGACACTCAACGCTCTCACATTCACAGATATCTCAACCATTCTCCATGGATTCAGTTTACACAAGGCTGTACAGCGTGATAGTTTTCTCTAGTGGTCTGCATATATTTTAACACTAACATTTTAACTATCTCTACTTTACTATAAAATATCTGTCATTCCTTTCATGCCACCAGTTGAAAGGGAGCTATACCTGTGCTTTCGCAGAGATGATGTACCAGGTTTGTGGCTATCGTTTACAAAAACATAATGACAGGTTTTACAAGCAATGAATCCAGTTACATAATCATTATTTTCATTTGCTATGATTCCAAAATAATTCCACACTTGACTTACCTCTCAAAATATTATCCACTTACATGATATAAACCCTGTGCTATCTTTTGTTGCCACAAACATTTTTAATATCACCAAGGAGTCATGATAAAGAGAGCTTGCGATGCATCAAACAAGTGAGAATAACACTGCTTAGTCAGCTGACTCCTCCCTAATTTTTAAAAAAAGTTTTTAACCGCAAACCGCGAAAAAGTTCACATTCCGACCCGAACCCGCCCCGTGGGTACTCGACCCGATGCAGGACTCTACGTCATACCGCGCGAATGACTTACATGGGGGTGGAACAAACTATAAATTTAGTATGGGACCAATTCTACTGGCCACACATGCAGAGGGGTTTGGAGCATTATGTCAACAAAGTATGCACTTGTCTCAAGCAAAAACAACCAAACCAACCAACCAGAGCACCACTATCAAACATTGTCACCACCTATCCATTTGAGATGATCTCTGTTGACTTTCTGCATCTTGAAAAGTGCAGAGGGCACCCACTTTGCCCAAAGCATATGCAACCATGAATAAATCTGCAAAGACACAGCAGAGAAAATCTTCAATGATGTTGTGCTTAAATTTGGTTTTCCCACAACATTTCATTGTGATATGAGGAGAGTTTGAGAATCTACTGTTTTCTAGGCATGAGAAGTACTGCGGAGTCAGAGGTTCACACACTACCCCATATCATCCTCAGGGCTATGGACATGTAGAACAGAACTCTCCTGAGTACACTAAGGACCCTCCCGGAAGATGCCAAAGCCAATTGGAAGGGTTCTCTTGCTAAATGGTGTGTGCTTACAACTGTACGTGTAGCAAGCCCTTAAGATTGTCACCCTTCTATTATTTGGAAGAGCACCCAGGCTTCCCATTGACATCGTCAGAAAAATGAGACACACATGAAGACTACATGGAGAAGTGGAGGAGAATATCAGATAGAGCCCAAAACAGCACTGAGAGAAGGTGAAAAAGGCAAGGAATACTATGACAGAAAAGCTTAAGGTGCAGAGTCATTCCCTGGGAGCAGAGTCCTGGTCAGAAATTTGAATGAGAGGAGTGGGCCTGGAAAGCTTCGAGCTTATTGGGAAGAGTGTTCATATTGTTACCCAAAATAAACACAAGGACACGCCAGTATAAGTCAATATAAGTCAAATGGGTGCTGGTAGACCCAGAATGATGCATAGAAACATGTTGTTACCTTTTGATTTCCTGCTTGTTGATGAGCCCCTTCCAAGTAAAACAAAGAAAGTCATTGGAACAAGGCCGGTGAGAAGACACAAGCCCCAAGGCATGCTGTAAGTGAAGCTGAGAGTGACTTGGAAGAGGGTGATTGGTGGGGATTTATCATCAACTAGAACCGCACATCACCCCCAGCCATGCCAGCAATCAGCTAACTCCTGAAGCGGAGGAATTTGCATGCAAACCAGGTTCCGTTTAAGCTGGGTAGTATTTAGTCATGGACACAGAGCTAACACGGGACACCTGCTGATTTGGAAATGGAACCAGACCAACAGTTGAGGAGGTGAACATACCTGATCCAGGAGCAAGTTTAATTGACCACAGAGACTTAGAAGAAAAACCCTATTCTCCTCCCAGGAGAACTACCCCAGCAGAGAAAGAAGACAGCCTAAACCACTGACTTATGACAGTCAGGGGCAGCCCAGGATTGTGCCAAGAGATTTCCATTTAAGCATTTGACTACAACTTTAAAAATAAATGTTATATAACGATTAGTCAAATACATCAGATTTGCAGTGATTCTGTGTTCTTCACTATAGACAAGTTCAGTTATCATGTTTTGTCTCTGTGTGCTGCTGTGAAATGTCTTTGCCCTTTAAAAATGAAATGCCCGTCTTGGTGACGTCACATGAAAAAACAAACATTCAGGCAGTGAATTCAGTCCCTCCCCTAGCCAAAATGCATTAATAAGCTGTACTGCCAAGTATGGTGGCCCAGCAAGTCAAAGAAACGTTTTTTACCCAATCATATTTTCCCAATCACAGCCCAGAACAGCACTTCAGTATGATCTTGTTACACCATCATGTCCTTAAAGGGTTAATGGCAGTGTCAGAGACAACACTAGTTTAAGAATCTTTAAGTGGAGTCTAGATTCTTGGTTATTACATTGTTTTTGTACAAATTATCTCACATTCTCTGTTTATTTCAATAGCCTACCACCAAATTCCGGCCCTGGGGATTCAAAAGCAAAAAACAAAACACTGCTTCACTTTAGTAGTGTTGTTGAACACATCAGTTTTACGGCACAACTATTTATAGAAGGCTATACCTGAGGGAAAAAAAAATTGTAGCTGGCAGTGCAGTGTCCATTTTTATAACTAACTCCACCCATGCCCCACTCCATTGGTCTATTCCACATGTAGCATGCAATTGGCTCTGGTCACTCCGCTCTCTCACTCACACACACACACACACACACACTGGATAACAGCTGTGAGCGGGCTAATCAAGACGGCACCCAAGTAGGAGAGAATAAACACAAACTTGCCACACATTCTGTAGACACAGCCTTACACGCTCCCACAGTCACTCAAACTTAATATTTTAAAGTACAATCCAACCACTCTCCCCAGTCTCTCGTACAGTCCATGTTACCCGTTGTCTGGACGCTCCTGCCCCAGTGACATAATTGAGTTATAAAAATTGTGACTGGAGTCAAGTAGAGTCACAGAGGGGGTAAGATTCAAGTAGTCACAGAGTATGCTCGAGTCGAGTAGTCGCACGTTTTGATCGAGACGAATCATCACAGGGTTTGTTCGAGTCAAGAAACTCCCTGATAGTTTTTTATTAGATACCTTAACCATATGAAAAGAAAATGTTGTTGCATTTAATTTGATATAGAGATCTTGCTTCTAGACCTTAAAACACAGCAGCTACAAAGGAAAACAATCCAAGAGTTTTAAAACCATTGCATACTCACACATATATGCTGCAGTTCAAATCCATAAACTGTAATTTGCTTAATATTACAGAAAGAAATGTGTCTTGAAAGGCTAATAGCTTAGCATAAATATGCATGTTACAAAATAAGTAGTTTTCAGTATTTTCAGATAAAAAAAAGGTTTGTCCACAAATACGTTTAAAAAAATATCGAAAATATTCCACACAGAACACATGCCACCATAAACCCTTTAACCACCTATACTTAGCACAATAAAACCCCAGCTGTGTGTCTAAATAAAATCATCAATGTAGTGAAAATGTGCAAACTGACACTAATACTAGGAGGTCAACTGTATTTTGAATAACTCTACTAATGTAAAAGTGGTATTTTATAAAAAATGCAAAAAAAATGAACACATTTCTTTACGGTGTAATAATTTATGTTCACCCATCATGACAAAATCCAGATCACTTCTTAAAAATGAATTGAAAACAATACAGTTCCATCCTTGACCTCCTTTCATTGTTGATTGTGCCTATTCCCAAAATCATGCTCCTGCAGTCTGGTCTGGTCTTTTGTTTTTATGAATTTATTCTTTAAAAACGCAAAACTTTTTTTAACCTAACTCTAAAACATCTATCCAGCATGGACATCCTGATATATTAAATTAATCAAACATGCCCAAGGCTGATCAGGGGACAATACAGCAGCTTGTGACTCACCAGTCATAGTGGGCGAGCCGGTCTCTGTGCAGAGCCAGCAGGGGGTAGTTTTACCCAATATACCACTTTGCCAAGGCTCTTGAGAACAGGGTAGGGCAGCGACCTTTCCTCTTTTTGGGCCCATAGTAGACCCCACAACCTCCCCCCCCCCCTTCAAAGTGCTGTCCCTTCTCCCTCTGGCGAACTAGTGGGCTGCGTCCATCTGGTCTTGTAACTGACCAGCATACTTGGGGCCGAGAGGTAACGTCCTTGCATCTGGGGCCTGTCAGAACAGCAGTTCCACAGCGATTGCCGCTCTCAGACAGGAAGGGGCCTTGGGCACTAACTGGGAATTGCTGCAAAGGCCCACAGGGCTGTCTGGCAGGCTGTGCAGTCGTCACATCGGTGGCAGCGAACCCAGAAGTTTATAATTAATTAATTAAGCCCAAGCCTAATGCAGACCTTTTTAATAAACTAAAATAATTGACACAATAAGCAACAGCGGACACTAAAACTTGCTTTGCTGAGACAAATTATTTTATTACCCGACAGCCTTAGTGCAGAATTCAGTCAGAATGAAGTCCTGTATGAAATCGGAAAAAAGGACAAAATAGCAATAATACTAATAATAATAATAATAATAATAATAAAGGAGGTTGTTTACATATACAGAATGGGGAAACTCCAGACAACTTGGGGTCCGTGACTGCCCAGCAATCGCAAACCCAAAGGGTAGCCTGAGGAGAATTCACAGCCGCAGAGCAGAAGAGAGACAGGACGCATTCACACAGCCCGAAGAGCACATGAGAGACAGGACGCATTCACACAGCCCAAAGAGCACAAGAGACACAGGACGCATTCACACAGCCCGAAGAGCATGAGAGACACAGGATGCATTCACTCAGCCCGCAGAGTACAAGAGACAGGAAGCATTCATACAGCCCTCAGAGCACAAAAGAGACAGGACACATTCACACAGCCCAAAGAGCACAAGAGAGACAGTACGCATTCACACAGCCCGAAGAGCACGAGAGATGAGATGCATTTACACAGCCCACAGAGTACAAGAGAGACAGGACGCATTCACACAGCCCGCAGAGTACAAGAGACAGGACGCGTTCATGCAGCCCGCAGAGCATAAGAGAGAGGACGCATTCACACAACCCGCAGCGCACAAGAGAGACAGGACGCATTCTCACACAGCCACGAGCATAAGAGGCTGAATTTCACTGAATTTCTGTTGAGATTCACAGAGTGACAAAGTGTAAGGAATCGCTTTCGAGTCTTAATGAAAAGTGTAACTGAACAAAGGGATTCAGACAGTGAACGAGATTTCCTGCGCTTTGCTGCTGACTAGCGAACATGAACTCATCACATTGTAGTGCAGCTTTTGTAGTTTCGATGTCATTTGAATTGGATTTTACATTTCCCTTGCTCTTTTATGGTGTTTGGAATCACTGAGTCACTCTGGGTTCTTTTTTTGATTTTTGGGTTCACACTGGGTTCTATTCATTTTTTTCTCCAAACCTGCCTTTGAGCTTGCCTGCAGAAATCTAACTATCAGGCACCAACTGAGGCACTGTGATATTTCATCTCTGCCAGGCCCACCTTCTCTGTCTGAATATACAGTAATCGGTTGTGTATTCACTCTAACCGTTTATCCACCATGATCAAAAGCTGCCATTGCTGGTAGCGTCATGTAAGCCTCCTGTAGGGCAGGGGGTGCGTATCAACTTCATCCTCCGTCTCGATCTCCCCCCTGTCACTCAGTAGCGAATGCATGCACCCCCACAGTAGATGGCTACCCTGTCACAAGCGTTAATACCTTGTATCTTTCTAAACAAGGGATTTAGGGGAGCTCCTAATAAAAGCTGAATCTCAAAACAATTGTGTTAATATAGTAAATTGTTACAGCTGTGTATAAAGGATTCAGTCATCCAACTTCTTACACACCCACCCTTATTCTGGTCAGCTAGGCAACGGATGACTGTATTGAGAGCAGGTGGGACTAGCAGAGTTTAAAGGTCTTATAATTTGAATGAGGAAGGTCAGTCCCGGCACTTAAGATTAGCCTTCTGTTTTTTCTTCAGAAAGGAATTGTAATTAATTAATCAATTAAAAATGGCAGATAACTCGAGCGTTGGAGTCATTACAATACTAATACGATACAAACTGGTTTCCAGTGTTTGAAACCCTGACATGTGCAGGAAATCAGAAGCAGAGATTCTCAGTCACTTTTATCTTAGTCTGAAAGAAGCAAAGAGGAACATTTGTGGTTTGATGTTAGTACTGTGTTGTTTACAAGGTCACAAAACAGAACGTTGAACAAAAGTTACTGTTAACACAACTTGTGGACCATAGTGACCCAATCTGCCATCATTCTTTAGTTTCAGTCCCAGGCAGTTCAGTGTGGTTTCCATTTGCTTCAACCACACCTTCAGCAGAAACACTTTGCCATACAGGCGCAGTCTATACTATACCACCTTCATTTCTATAACATTGCATTGCCTCTGCCCCGTCAAAGTTGAATAAAAGCCAGACCTTTCTACATAAACAGGTTAGCCATGTCCAGCACAGACAACATGCAGACCTTGTTACAGGGACTGAGCCTCGTACCCTTTACATACCCACAAGAGAAATGCTGCTGCTGCTTGAAGAGCTTCACAGGGATCAAGAACTCCAGCAGCCCTTGCAGTGTGATGCTCCGATCAGCTGTTTACAACATCCTGCCAGGAAAGTGTAATTGAAGCCTACATAAACCCCACTAATAGCATGTGGGTTGACATATTGAATATTAGGAAACAGCACACTACAGCTGCAGTGCAAATCATCCAGGCACAAGTGATGGAAATAATCCCTAAAAGAGAGATGGCCTAAAAGAACATTTATATATTGGAATGGAACTACCGTAAGGTGTATTTCATTTCTGTGCATCCATGTTTAATATTCATCACATTTCACAAGCTAAACATATCCAAGATTGAAGTTGTTTAAAGATGCCACTGATGTAGGAATCATGACCTTAAAAAAATAAATTGCACAAGTGGGCCTGGATTCAACACATTGAAAATAAGAGCGTGACAAGACTTCACTGAAAATATCCTCGGATAGTTTTCTTAAAGACAAAACAACCTCCATACTAAATATTTCATTTCTGACGGTGAAAATTGTAAAACACTCTTGTGATTCCAATGATAGTTGCGCTGGGTTTTCCATTGTTAGATCAGCTACTGGAATAATGGCTGCGCTGGGTTTTCCATTGTTAGATCTGGTACTGGAATGATGGCTGTGCTGGGTTTTCCATTGTTAGGTCTGATACTGGAATGATGGTTGCACTGGATTTTCTGTTAGATCTGCTATCAGGAGAAACATTTCATTGCTTGAGCACAAATCATTTGCAAATATGCAATCCTGTTGGCTGAAAGCTTGTGTTCTCTGCTTAGTGTTGAGGTTTTAAAGGTAAGCAAGTTGTTCCCTGTCAGGACTCCCAGGTCCCTTGTTTTTATTCTTTTGGCTTCCTTTTTTAAGCCTGTTGTTGTAAAGCAAAGAAGGATCAGTGCCCTACTATGGAGACGTTCCTCACTCTTCCTGGAGACAATCAATTTGCCCATAGAGATGCTGTTGGGGGTTCTGTGCCATGTAACACTCGTAAACTTGGCATCAGAACAGCTTGATTCAGCCCGTGTTGTGGGAGAGTAGCATGGCTCTATTTTAGAAGCAGATGAACGTGGACAGAAAAGGTGTGCGACAGAACTTCCTGAGGGAGAAGGGCACAAGCAGTGCTATTAACAATACATGTATTACATGAAATGCCATGTCAGTGTATGTGTTTCACCTTTCCCTTGCCTTGTCATGATGCTTGCGATCATTCAGAGTGGTTCTGTTGTGCCATATTGAGTTTCATCTAAATCTTTATCTGTCCACCAGTCTGTGAGCTTGTCTAGAGAATCTTAACTAATGGTTTGAATGGAATAAGGGAGTCAGTGCTAGGCAGTTAGAATTCTCCAACACACTCCAAGTCAGGTAAGGGCAAAGAAAATGGTAACTGAATCTAGAACCATCAGTAACTGGATCTTCATAATCTAGAACCACTGGTAACTGAATATACAGAATCTAGAACCACACTCAGCGATCACAAAAAGGCAAGTCAGTAAAATGACATTGGAAGCTTATTGCTCTTTAGGACAAAGATCCTAACTGTGTAAGATACAAATGCCTCTTTCTGGTCTTTTCCCATTTTAATCACTACTGTGACATGTCAATATTATAAAGGCAGGTCCAGTGGGTATGCCTGTAGGAGAGTGAACTGGAACAGAGTTAAAGCTGAAAACACACAGAACCACACATCAGCCCTGCTGCTGGAAATCCACAACTAGAAAAACCATCAGCATGAAAAATGAGATCCCTGTGATCTACAGCCATACTCATTAATACAGGCAGGGGAGGACATTCCCCTGATACACTGAGACTGACCACAACACATCCACACAGTCATCACATTGAATAAGCAGATACACAACTGACCACAACACATCCACACAGCGATCACATTAAATAAGCAGATACACACTCAGACTGACCACAACACATCCACAGTCATCACATTGAATAAGCATATACACACTCAAACTGACCACAACACATCCACACAGTGATCACATTGAATAAGCAGATACACACTCAGACTGACCACAACACATCCACACAGTCATCACATTGAATAAGCACTAAAGTGGTGCTATGTTCCTGTCGCCGGAGGATGCTGTATGCTAGAAGTTTCACACTTTGTTACCAATCTGTCTGCAGTAAAGCGAATTCTCCTCAGGCTGAAGGTAAGCAATTGGTACACTCCGAGACAGACGACACAGCTTTCTACCTTAACAGGGCAAGAAACACAAAAATTCACCTCAGGTCACAAGCAGAAAGGAGTTTGTTGGCTTCAGCTTAGTACCTGGTACAGTACTGACAACTTAATAAAACAGGAGTCAGCTACAGCTATGAATAAAGAGAAGTATGTTTTCACCTCCCCATCAAGTGCAGGTTTCCAAAGCAGGAAAGGTTCTCGTCTCCAGTGCCCCATGCCTTCTTACAGGCACCAAAATCTAGAACCCAACAATTTACAATAAAAAAGCAAAAAATTAAAAGTAATTTCATAATCTTGTATAAAAAAAAAAGCTTTAATTCAATGAGTGTAATTTGCAGATAAATGAAATTTCAGTACAGAATGATAGGGGTATGGTCTTAAATGTCAATTATAAAATGGCATTTTATATATATATACACACACACACACACACACACAGACATGTACATACATACATATACACTCTCTTACACAAAGCGATGAAAAGCAAGTAAAATAATCTGCTTGTATTTTTTTATTGTTTGTTTTTTGTATTTAACGGTGTGTGTCCTGTAGCTGAGGCCCTGAGGTTTTAGAACAGATAGCTCCCGGGACTGACCGGGGACTAAACCCTTCCTTGCATTCAGACAAAAATGAGAACGCGGAGCTCCGCGATTGGTGCTCCAGGTTCAAGTCCCACCTCCTGAGCTGGTGAGAGGATCCAAATTGGCTTGCTGGCTCTTCAGCCCTTGCTTTACGAGGTCAGTGGAAACAGGACCGGTAACAGACGTACACAGCCAGGGCCAGAGCGCTGCACACGCACATGTTGACCAGCAGAGGCTTCCAAGCACCCAGCGGGCTGTCGTCCTCCTCTAGTTCTGCCTCCTCCTCCTTCCCCTGCCCTCGATTGGCCCTTTCGTCCAGCTGGGTGGCGGTCTCTCCCACAGCTCTCCTCCTCACCACGGGCTCCTCACTGTGGCTGCACACAGAGGAAGGTCATATTACACTTATTTTAATTACACTCCTTATCTTTCAGAGCAAGTAGTCTCAAATGTCACCCAATTGCCTTGTTATGATGCATGCAATTATTGCGAATGGCTCTGTTACTCCATACTGAATCATTTTTTTCTAAATCTGCCTTCACCTGCTTTGCGCTTGCATGGAGAACACAAATTGCCAGAACTCAGTCTTCTTGTTCCATTCAAATCACTTGACTTTTGCACTGTGCCAATCACAGTCGCACCTGCTTGACACTTAGTGCAAGTGGGGCTGGCAGTGTTCTCGCATGATTTAAATGCAAGATGGCGGTTCAGTCCCGCCACTTCGAGTTCTCGAGACAAGCCCAAGGCAGCTCAAAATAAGGGAAAGACAAATGTAGGAGAAAGACCCTTATTCTTGCTACTGCTCTCACTGGCCCCTCCTACCTACAATCCTGTGTCTCCCTACACCCCCTGTCGTCCGCTCTGCTCCTCCTCTACAGGTCATGCCTTTTCTCTACTCCCCTCCTGTCTTGCCTGCTCCTTCTCTTTCCTAACCTCTCTGTTGTGGAACCAGCTACCGGAGTATGTCAGGATTGCTGATTGCCTCCTCGAGACCCATCTGTTTAGATTCTCTTGATCTACCCCTCCTCCTCTGCAATGGGCTTCCCTGACCTCAGCACCATTATTGGATCCTCAACTAATGCAGCACTATCCGTGCACTACGAATATGTAATTGTAGCTATAACTTCTGGTAATACTAACTTGTTGCATCCTAGTTCAAATTTAGTTATTGTATTTGTTATTATTATTTGCACTTTCTGTAAAGTATACTGTATTTAAATATGAAGCTTGCATTGTAACCATGTACTGCCCTGTAACACTTGTAGTCACCATGGATAAAGGAGTCTGCCAAATAAATAATTAAATAAATCAAAATAATAATAATAATAATAATAATAATAATAATAATAATAATAATAATAATAATAATAATGCACGCTGGTTCAGTCAGGTCTCAGTGTGGGTTTCATACATAAGAAAATAAGAAAGTTTACAAACGAGAGGATGCCATTCGGCCCATCTTGCTTGTTTGGTTGTTAGTAGCTTATTGATCCCAGAATCTCATCAAGCAGCTTCTTGAAAGATCCCAGGGCGTCAGCTTCAACAACATTACTGGGGAGTTGATTCCAGACCCTCAAGATTCTCTGTGTAAAAAAGTGCCTCCTATTTTCTGTTCTGAATGCCCCTTTGTCTAATCTCCATTTGTGAACCCTGGTCCTTGTTTCTTTTTTAAGGTCACAAAAGCCCCTTGGGTCGACATTGTCAATACCTTTTAGAATTTTGAATGCTTGAATTAGGTCGCCACGTAGTCTTCTTTGTTCAAGACTCAACAGATTCAATTCTTTTTTTCTGGTAGCTCTTTTTTGTACTCTTTCAATATCCTTTTTGTAGCGAGGAGACCAGAACTGAACACAATATTCAAGATGAGGTCTTACTAATGCATTTTACAGATGATTTAAATTCAACACTTTTCACAATGTATCCGAGCATCTTGTTGGTCTTTTATATACTTCCCCACGTTGTCTAGACGAAGACATTTGAGTCAACAAAAACTCTAGGTCTTTTTCATAGATTCCTTCTAATTTCAGTATCAGTATAATTTTCCATTTTGGCTCTTATTATAGTTTCCATAAGTCTGCATATAATAGAAGTCAGGCTTACTGGTCTGTAGTTACCTGGTTCAGTTTTGTTTCCCTTTTTGTGGATCGGTATTAAATTTGCAATTTTCCAGTCTGTCGGAACAACTCCTGTGTCAAGAGACTGCTGCATGATCTTAGCGGTTTATAAATAACTTTTTTCATTTCTTTTTTTTTTTCCATCTATGATTTTGCCTTTTGTATCTCTTAGACATTTTACCTCCTCTTAGAATGTTCGCTTGCTGCTGTAATATTGGAAAAACATTTTGGAATTGGTTTTAGCCCCCTTAGCAATGTTCATTTCTATTTCTCTCTTGGCCTTTCTAACTGCAGTTCCGTGTACTCTTTCTGTGTACTTTGTTTTTGGTCCCTGTTAAACGCTCTGTAAAGTGCCTTTTTTCGCTAAATTTTTTTTTTTTTGTTTTTAATTGATCTATTAAACCATTTTGGCAATTCAGTTTTACATTTAGATTTGTCTACTTTAGGGATGTAATTGTTTTGCGCCTCTAGTACTACATTTTTGAAGAACAGCCTTTTTCTGTGGATGTTTTCTCTATTTTACTCCAATCTACTTCTGTTAGTCTCTGGTTGGTGTGACACTGCAGATTTGCACAGAAGCCAGTTTAACTTTGTCTTGTTTTAAAAAGAACTGACCTGTAGGATCAACTGATCAATTTTTAAGTGTTTATAAACCTTTATAGTTTGCTTTTCTAAAATTGTAATCCTTAGTTTTAGTCATTACTTTTGGGGTTTGTAAAAGCACTTCAAAATGAGACAATGTTGTGGTCTGAGTTTGCTAGTGGTTCTCTGACCTCTGTTTTAGTTATTCTGTTTCGTTATTTGAAAAGACTAAATCAAGGCATGCCACTGAACCACTCTTGTACTTCTGTACCCATCTCTCAACCTGTCCTCATCTTGTACTTCTGTACCTGTCTCATCCTGTCCTCATCATCTTATACTTCTGTACCTGTCTCTCACCCTGTCCTCATCTTGTACCTGTCTCTCACCATCCTCATCTTGTACTTCTGTACCTGTCTCTCACCCTGTCCTCATCTTGTACTTCTGTACCTGTCTCATCATCTTATACTTCTGTACCTGTCTCTCACCCTGTCCTCATCATCTTATACTTCTGTACCTGTCTCTCACCCTGTCCTCATCTTGTACTTCTGTACCTGTCTCATCCTGTCCTCATCATCTTATACTTCTGTACCTGTCTCTCACCCTGTCCTCATCTTGTACTTCTGTACCTGTCTCATCCTGTCCTCATCATCTTATACTTCTGTACCTGTCTCTCACCCTGTCCTCATCTTGTACTTCTGTACCTGTCTCACCCTGTCCTCATCATCTTATACTTCTGTACTTGTCTCTCACCCTGTCCTCATCTTGTACTTCTGTCTACCTGTCCTCATCATCTTATACTTCTGTACTTGTCTCTCCCTGTCCTCATCTTGTACTTCTGTACCTGTCTCTCACCCTGTCCTCATCTTATACTTCTGTACCTGTCTCTCACCCTGTCCTCATCTTGTACTTCTGTACCTGTCTCTCACCCTGTCCTCATCTTGTACTTCTATACCTGTCTCTCACCCTGTCCTCATCTTGTACTTCTGTACCTGTCTCTCACCCTGTCCTCATCTTGTACTTCTGTACCTGTCTCACCCTGTCCTCATCCTGTACTTCTGTACCTGTCTCTCATCCTGTGCTGTTCTCACTGCATTGACTTGCCTGACTTCACATCGATCATGAGATTCCTGCCTGACGGCCAGTGTGTTCACAGTTACAGGTTAATTACACTTGCTAGCTTCTTTAATGGTTCTCTTATTTTTTTTATTAAGGCAAGGCCCATCAATGCTTGTCTGGTTCCTACCAGCTGACTGATCGTAACACCTTGTTCTGACTAGGTAACTCGCCACTCTGTGTGAAGAGTCTCCTACCCTCTGTGCCAAGTCTTAATTTCCAACTGTGCTATTGGACCTGGTTTCAGTACTGCACTTAACCCTTTGCGGTCCATTTATTCAGCGCCTGTCAGGCACATCAGGTCCAATTTATTTTCACACGCGCTGTTTAAAATATCCCCCCCCCCCCCCTCCCCCCAAAGTAAAACTGGTTTAAAGGGCATTGCAATGCTAAGCAACATCAGTACTGCATCTCCAGCCAAGCCCCACCCCATGTTCACTGTATTTTTCACATACCTCTGTATAGACGTGCATACTGATAAATCCTCTCTTTTTATCACCAAACTCCTCAATAATGCGTTCCAAGTCAGTATTTTATTACTATAATATCTCAATAAGCTCTGCAAATGTCTGTGATATTCTTTGAGCTCTGGATGCGGAAGCAGCTACCTCCTTTGTTTATGTCTGCTTATCTCTGTATGGCGCAGCTGCTAGGGCTACTGCTCACACAGCCCTTTTTTTTATTTGTTTCATTCAGCTCCTATTGCTCTCACTCAGCCATTGAATGGTTTTCTCGGCTTTTTCCGGGGAAAAAACTACTAGACTTTATGTCTTTTCGATGATGTCGGACAGGGTCCGACATTGGACCACCACAAAGGGTTAAAAGTATTGGTTGGGATTAACTTAACTAATTTCAATATTTAAATGCTCTTCAATAAAGCCCCTCTTCGTTGTTCTTTGTGTAGGGTAATAAATTCAGTTTAACCTATCTTCATAGCTCATTCCTTTAAAGCGACCATGAAAACTTCCATTATTTATAAGTTGTGTACTTCCATTTCTTCAAGCAATCAAATGTCCAGTTTTGAAAGAACATGTTGTAATAAACTATTGTTACTTTCAGTTACTTTCAGCCAGTAACATGACCCAGAAGACAACGGAGGTGAAATGACCCAGGAAGTGTAACACATATCCTGAGAACAGGTATAGAAACGGAAAGCTTCCTTTAACCTAAAGTAGAACCAGATATGATTTAAAATGAAATCCCATGTTTCCTAGGACATGGATTTCTTTCAAAACTGCACTCTTCAGATCTGCTTAGCTAATGAAAGTGCAATGCAGGCCACATTCATGCAATTATTTTGTTAGCTACAATTCCTTAAGCCCTGGCATTTGTCTGGTTGCTCTTCATTGGACTCTCTCCAGGGCCACAAGGCACTGACAGGGTCAACATCAAACCAGCGAACCTTTGAACACAACCCTATAGTTTAGGTTACAGTCTTAGTTACCTAGCAACGAGTGGCTCAGAACCCAGTCTCTCCTTCGGCTCCTCATCCTCTGGAAACTCCACCCTCGATGCCGGAGGGAAAAAAACGATTGGTTCAGCAGTCTTGCCATTAGGTGCGTCCACACCGATGCGCTTGGGAGGGCGTGGGGGGGGAGGAGTGAACTCGGGGGGAGTGTCCTCCTCGTTGGAGAGCTCTTTCCAAGACTCCTAAACAGACAGAACACAAGTCATACTGGGAGAGTCAGACACAGAGGACTGTGCTTCAGACACACCAGACTGTGCTCCAGGCCCGTCATCCCTCACAGACAAGCACACAGACTCCATGCCGTCATCCCTCACAGACAGACGCACAAACTCCATGCCGTCATCCCTCACAGACAGACGGACACAGACTCCATGCCGTCATCCCTCACAGACAGACAGACACAGACTCCATGCCGTCATCCCTCACAGACAGGCGCACAGACTCCATGCCGTTATCCCTCACAGACAGACGCACAGACTCCATGCCGTCATCCCTCACAGACAGGCGCACAGACTCCATGCCATCATCCCTCACAGACAGACACACAGACTCCATGCCGTCATCCCTCAGACAGGCGCACAGACTCCATGCTGTCATCCCTCACAGTCAGACACACAGCCTCCATGCCGTCATCCCTCAAACAGACACACAGACTCCATGCTGTCATCCCTCAGACACACACAGACTCCATGCTGTCATCCCTAACTGACCTGTAAGTGTGAGTTCTGTTATATTTTTTGGTGTTAAAAAAAAAAAAAAAAAGAAAAGAAGGCGTTACTTTAGCTATTGTGGGATCCAAATGTGCACCTTTATTCTTGGAGGGTCTGTGTTTGCTATGATTACCGTGCGGTTTGCATCGGTCCATACCAAACTGATAGCAGTAACGTGCACTTTAAACGTCTCTCTCTCTCTCTCTCAAATTCATAACTAGCATTATTGGCATGACAATGTTATGCAAGTATTGCCAAAGCATTTACAGAACAAAAATACATTAGAAAATATATTTTTTTTAAAAAAGAGAAAATTAATATTATGAGACAAGGTTATTTACATTTTAAATTAATATTTTGTCCCTAATTTTGTGGCAATTGGTTATAAATTCCGCAGCAATCTTAGCCATTTCTTTATTCTCTCCCAGGATTATTTTTAATTGGGATTCCTGGTCTAAGTGGTGGAAGCCAGGAGCCTGGCTGATGAATTTGGGGTAGTAAATATTTCTGACTTTGTTGTATTTGCTGCCGTCTCTCTCTCTCTCTCTCTCTCTCTCTCTCTCTCTCTCTCTCTCTCTCACAGGATCATTGGACATGATTTTAAGACAGGGTTTGGGTAAATAGCAAGTAGTTATAAACACTATCTGTGTGAAAATGCTTTCATCTAGGAGTCGCAGACAAAAGTATTGGCACCCTACACTTAACAGAAGATCATTGAAAAACACCTGTTAAATACAAGCATTTGGTGAACATTAACCATTAATCAATAAGATAGACAAAAATACAAACAATCTTATAGAAAAATAAAAGATCGAAGACAAAATAAGTTGGATTCATGTTTGAAAAAGCACTCTTAGCAAAACTACAAAAGCAATGGCTACAGTGCAGTGTCAAAGGAATATGGAATAGCAAAACCCACAATCAAAGCAATAATCAAGAAGCACCACAGAAGAAATCCAACTAAACGCTTGAAAAGTGGCGGCCCAAAGAAAACGACGGGTACAGCAGGTAGGAGGTGTGAACAACAAAACCCTATAATGCATACATGTTTAAATATTGTACAGATAATATACAAATTTAAGTAAATCTGACTGGGACTTTAAGACTGTGGGAAAAGCCCCATAAAAGACATTTGGCTTGGATCCCCACAGATCATAAAAACATAAGAACATAAGAAAGTTTACAAACGAGAGGAGGCCATTCGGCCCATCTTGCTCGTTTGGTTGTTAGTAGCTTATTGATCCCAAAATCTCACCAAGCAGCTTCTTGAAGGATCCCAGGGTGTCAGCTTCAACAACATTACCGGGGAGTTGATTCCAGACCCTCACAATTCTCTGTGTAAAAAAGTGCCTCCTATTTTCTGTTCTGAATGCCCCTTTGTCTAAACTCCATTTAGTGACCCCTGGTCCTTGTTTCTTTTTTCAGGCTGAAAAAGTCCCTTGGGTTGACACTGTCAATACCTTTTAGAATTTTGAATGCTTGAATTAGGTCGCCACGTAGTCTTCTTTGTTCAAGACTGAACAGATTCAATTCTTTTAGCCTGTCTGCATATGACATGCCTTTTAAGCCCGGAATATTTCTGGTCGCTCTTCTTTGCACTCTTTCTAGAGCAGCAATATCTTTTTTATAGCGAGGTGACCAGAACTGCACACAATATTCAAGATGAGGTCTTACTAGTGCATTGTACAGTTTTAACATTACTTCCCTTGATTTAAATTCAACACTTTTCACAATGTATCCGAGCATCTTGTTAGCCTTTTTTATAGCTTCCCCACATTGTCTAGATGAAGACATTTCTGAGTCAACAAAAACTCCTAGGTCTTTTTCATAGATTCCTTCTCCAATTTCAGTATCTCCCATATGATATTTATAATGTACATTTTTATTTCCTGCGTGCAGTACCTTACACTTTTCTCTATTAAATATTTGCCAAGCTTCAAAAAGAAAAAGGGATCTACATTCAAAACACATACCAAGTGTCATTTGTTTTAGGCTTTGGTATCAATTAAATTATTTTGAAGACATTAAAATATCTGAAAAGGCAAGCATTTGTGTTAAATGCTAAATTGGTATTCCAAGACAGACAGTCTGTCTTCTCTAGACATTCCTGTCAGGAAATATATCAAATAGAGTAGCAGCGCCATCTGGTGGCTAATGGAGATAGTGTTGCTGGATGTGTTGTAATGTAATTCAAAAGGACTACATAGGGGTAGGCAATTCCGGTCCTGGAGGGCCGGTGTCCCTCCTGGTTTTTGTTCCAACTGTACCCTAAATTACGTGCTTATTAGAAGCTTAATTGGTCAGTTGGAACAAACACCAGGAGGGACACCGGCCCTCCAGGACCGGAATTGCCTGCCCCTGGACTACAGTATCCACCACTTCGTCCAGGGTTAGTGCAGATGAAAATACAATGAAACTGAAACGCTGACAACACCAGAGGGGATGTCGGAGGAAGAATTCTCAGCTGTGTCGCCTTGGCGACCAGGGTGCTCTGTCTGAAACATACACCGATGATGCAAGCGTGTGTGCTGAGCTGTGCTGTGCTGTGCTTGTAACACTGCAGTGCTATGGAGCACCATCTGGATATTGAGCCGAATCGACAAGCTTTGCCGTATCGACTGTACCATGAAGGATTTTTAAAACATGGAAATTAAGGATAGTCGTCTCCGCGTATAGGAACACCTCCTAAGAGAACACTACTCCTAAGAGAACACCCTTGTGGTGAAACTGACTGTCAATTGTAAATGCTCCACCTAAAGCAGGGCTTCTCAAACGGTCCTGGGGACCCTGTGGCTGCTGGTTTTCATTCCAACCAAGCTTCCAATTGCTTAACTAGATCCTTAATCGAACCGATAATGTGCTTAATTAGACCATTTTACTTGTTTTCAGTTCTTAAACAGTGCGTTTGACATCGCGAGTATCTTGAGGCACATGGATTGGCTTATTCAATCTTTTCAGAACCGCCGTCTAGAACATTGACTTTTTGTATTCTGATTTCACTAGTGCACCTCATCGCTACAAAACGGCATGCAAACAAACAGCGAAAAGTACAGCTGTTTCTCTTGCTACAAAAGTTGGAAATTGTTCGAGCTCTGAAAAAAAGTCGGCAAGCAATTAGCATAGTCCGTTCTCCTGAGTTGCTTTAACATTGTTAAATTATGTTATGCATGTTTTGAATATTGCTCTTGAACAGGTATTCTGAATTAATCTAGAGCTGCTGCTGCATTTTTTAACATGTGTCAGGGTGCTGTGTTAATTTAGTTTTACAGTTAGCTTGTCTGTTACTTTATTATTATAGTTTATTAGCATACAATATCTTATTACCTCTTCTTATTCTGTTCATTTCATATGTTGATCAGTGGTTTTGCCGTCGCTCGTAATTTGCAAATGTTTTTTGAAAGCAACGACAAAAATAAAAGTGGAATCATCACTAGTGACGATCGTTTCTGTTTGTACTATAAAAAAAATCCCTTTTGTTAGTCACACACAATGTCTCTCTTCAAGAAGGGATCGTTAAACCACAGAATCACTCCTGCTGATCAGAGCAGCGCCTCAGCCTCTCGATTCATTTAATCTGCAACGTTCTCATGGAGTGGTAAGCGACGTAAATGCTGCCAGCGCCTCAGTTTCATGTTGCGTGTCAGTTACCATGGTAACCCAGACCGCTTTATGAGATTGTACTAGATCTCACATTATTCTTTGCAATCTGACAGCTTCTGCTGCTGCGTTTCACGACTACTAAAGTTCTGCTCAAAACTGAAAATGAAAGCGTAAGCTTGTGCGCGCGAATTAAAAAGCAAAACTGTTAGCAAATACTGTAAAATGTTGCAGAAGAAAATCCTTTTTTTTCAGCACAGCCACAGCAAGAGTGAACTAGAACAAACAGAAAAAATTGTAGATGATGTTTCAGCCTTATTGGAAAACTGTTTCCATGGGTTGTCTATGATGCCAAAATTTCACAGATAACTTGTACTTACTGCATTGTTACAAATAAATGCAACACATTCACAAAAGGCTGCCGACATTTCTTAAAAGGACAATTTGACAAAACACAGCCATAGAAAAGATCACATTGCTACAACAGAAGCATGACCAATGCAGCCATGTACAGTGAGCCATCACTACTGCGTGAGAAGCACGCTGTAATGTCAGCTATGCAGACTGCATATTACCTTGCAAAGAACGGACCTAATTCACACTTGATCAAATTTTTTTCCAGCGAAATCATGAAAACATAATAATTAACATAAAGTGACGTAGTAGCCTAATATTAGGGCCCTGCGTTTCACGACTTTTTTTTCACTTTTAGCCAACTGTTAACCTCTAACTTAAACAGAGACCTTAGAAAAATAAAATAACTAACTGTACATCAAAAGACATTACATTAAGAGACAGCATAGAAAAAATACCCGCCTGCTGCTCTGCACAGTTACATTTACATTGGGTCGGTCGGGGGAGTTGTGTGATCCTCCGAGTTGACTAGAAATTGACATTTTACACGTTGGGTGAAAATAAATAAATAAATAAATAAATAAATAAATAATTATTATTATTAGTCGTGAAAAACACAGGGCCCTAACTATAGTAACTCAAACTGCCTGCGATTGCCATTTAACATAAAAAAATACATGCGGTCATGTTGTTGCCCAAAGCATCGCTACTGTGCTGGATATCATCCTCCCTTAAACTATACGCGTGTGTTTTTTTTTTACACAGCATTATTTGTTCTAAACCTAAACTGTGTTACTCTGATTTTGAAGATTTTTTTTTAGAAAATCTTTATGAATGCAAATATTAATTGCTCAAATAAATGCTATAGTATTTCTGTCTAATCCAATTTGCTGAATATTACGTTAAACTAAAATTGTGCCTGTGTTTTTTATTGCAATTTTTTGAAGGGAATATCAATGTTACAGACCCTTTCTGTGGATAATCACACAGTGTACACACATGACAACAGCTTGAGGGACACGCAGAGAGCGACAGGGCTGCCCTAGAAAATTTGATTGATGACTTGACTCTAACTGATTTTATGGGAATAATGATAGATTAATCAACTGATTGTTCAAATGAAAAAACTCTAATGATCTACACAAAATGCCTGAAAAATGGTAACCCATCTGTGAATTTCTTGTGTGTGTGCAGTCTTGAAGGTGATTGAACAGCTGAACATATATACAGTAAAATTGTTGAAGTGTTTCAGGAGTAAAATCTTGACCTAAAGAAATGTGTGTCCATAGCCAACTGATGGTGTGTCGGTGATGACAGGTAGATTGGGAGGTGGTGTTAAACTGAAGGCTGTGTGTCCAATCTCTGTTGCTGTGCATTGCACACCATTTGTCTTTGGCTGTATGTCAAGCTAGTCATAATGTAAATTATCTCATTTGAAGAGGTGTTGGGATTGATATATAAATACTTCAGCCATAGTCCGAAGAGAATGCAAACCCTGAAAAACATGCAACTTGTTTTAGCCAAAGCCCAGATGAAATTCAAAGAGGTGTGTGAAACCCAATGGTTATGCCTTGAGGTTTCAGTGCAGTCTGTACTAGAAAACTTTGACTCCCTGATGGCAGCGTTAATGGAAGATGAGCAGCAACCTGGAAGTGCTCTTGCAAGCGGCCTTTAAAGTTAACTGAAACTTATGAATTTATACCTGCTGTTCATTTCATGGCTGATGTTATGGGTGTGACTGGAATTTTGTGTCGCAAAAACAAGACATAGACTTTATCTATGTTAGCATGGCTTTACCTTCTACATTATCAGCTTTGGAGGAATCAGGGAAAAACCTGAAGAACTTCAGATCCACTGCACCAACTGAACCAAATGGTACCTTTGAATGGTCTGGTCATGTAATTAAAGACAGTCAAGAACAGAGGGCTACATTTTTAAAACTGAACAGTTTTTAGACACTGTGTGAAGACATACACAAATCTTTCGAATGTCGTGAAATCTTCTCTGCGTTTTTGGTGTTAGGTCCAGGACATTTACCAGCACCAGCATCTAGTGAATTTTCCTCCTATGTGGAAACTGAACTTTAAAACATCTGTAAAGCATTTTCAAAGCAACTGTTTGATCCTGTGACTGAAAGAGATGCACTGTGCGAGTGGAAAAAAGTGAAAACAATGCTAAGTGATAATTTCAGAAGAAACACATTTGTAGCAACATGGTCAAAACTGTTGGTCAGTGATCATTTTAAAACTAGCCCTTCGTGCATAACAAAAAACGCTTCTATTGTAAGTGTAATACCGATGTCAACAGTTGACTGTGAGCGTGGGTTTAGCCGCTACAACATGATAAAATCAGACCTAGGAAACCAACTTAAAGTGAGCCGTGTAAATCTACTAATGCAAATGTCTGTCAACTCAAACACGCCTGATCTTGACAAAATATCTGAATTTAATTTTGAAAAGGCTTTCAGATATTGGTGTATGGACAAAAAGCACAGGGTTGTAGTTTGAACCTATAGCAGAGAGGAGTTGAAAATCTTGTTGTGAAAGTGAAGCAAGGATACTGTACCAAACAATAGATACAGTTTTGTTAAAATGAAGATGATTTGTAGTATATAATATCCTAACAATGTTTTTTTTTTTTTCTTTATTGTAAAACTCAGTAAACAATTACATTTTTATGTTATTGTATACCATTGACTGGTTGATTTTAGCTAAAGTGTAAACACTATTCTGAAATACTGTACTTTCATTTAGGAAACCTGGAATGAATATAGAAATAAGTTTGTTATGAAATATTGACTTATTTGTGTACCATTGCCATATGAAATATTGCAAAATAATTGCAATAAATAAATAAATCCTGGTATAAGTGCTTCATAATGCATTCTGTGTCTATAGGTAGCTTTTCAGGGCAAATCTGGTTTTGAGTTTTAATGTTCTAAAAGTTTACAGCTGTACATGACCAATTTATTTAAACTGTAGAACATTATTAAAATTGTTTAGTTAAATAATTATTTTGGTCAAAACAGTGATTTAAGGTATAAAATAAAAAACAGGATTCACAACACCCTTGAAGACTTGAGCTCTGTGCCAGTAGTGACTACTGAATATCTGGAGTGACTAATGTTTTTAGAAAGGATTAGTCACTAGTGACTACAAAAATCTAGACCCCAGGGGAAACCCTGATGTTGATGCACGTGCATCATGACAAGTAATACATATTTATAAAAGCAAATGGACCACACGTGAAATACTAAAGCAGGGGTGGCAATACTTCTGTCATTAACAAATAGTTTAGTTTTTTGCTAAACATTATTTGTTAAATTACAAAAAAATGTAGCATTTTGCTTGTTGCTTCATTAGAGCATGGTTAAGGGTTACTAAGTGCTCATCTTTAATTTGTTCCCTTGGATTCTGGTATAAGCTTAGGGGCCAATACTTGTTTCTGCAACTAAGTTCAGAGGCTGCTCTTCTGTTCCACTTGCCTGCCATTGACATGTAACACAGACTAGATGTACAGTGGCTTGCGAAAGTATTGACCCCCCTTGGCATTTTTCCTATTTTGTTGCCTTACAACCTGAAATTAAAATTGATTTTTTGGGGGTTTGTATCATTTGATTTACACAACATGCCTACCACTTTGAAGATGCAAAATATTTTTTATTGTGAAACAAACAAGAAATAAGACAAAAAAAACAGAAAACTTGAGCGTGCATAAGTATTCACCCCCCCAAAGACAATACTTTGTAGAGCCACCTTTTGCAGCAATTACAGCTGCAAGTCTCTTGGGGTATGTATCTATAAGCTTGGCACATCTAGCCACTGGGATTTTTGCCCATTCAAGGCAAAACTCCTTCAAGTTGAATCTTTAAGTCATACCACGGATTCTCAATTGGACTGAGGTCTGGGCTTTGACTAGGCCATTCCAAGACATTTAAATGTTTCCCCTTAAACCACTCGAGTGTTGCTTTACAGTATGCTTAGGGTCATTGTCCTGCTGGAAGGTGAACCTCCGTCCCAGTCTCAAATCTCTGGAAGACTGAAACAGGTTTCCCTCAAGAATTTCCCTGTATTTAGCGCCATCCATCATTCCTTCAATTCTGACCAGTTTCCCAGTCCCTGTCGATGGTGTTCTCCGGGTGATGAGAGGTGTTGAGTTTGTGCCAGACATAGCGTTTTCCTCGATGGCCAAAAAGCTCAATTTTAGTCTCATCTGACCAGAGTACCTTCTTTCATATGTTTGGGGAGTCTCCCACATGCCTTTTGGCGAACACCAAACGTGTTTGCTTATTTTTTTCTTTAAGCAATGGCTTTTTTCTTGCCACTCTTCCGTAAAGCCCAGCTCTGTGGAGTGTACGTCTTAAAGTGGTACTACGGACAGATACTCCAATCTCCGCTGTGGAGCTTTGCAGCTCCTTCAGGGTTATCTTTGTTCTCTTTGTTGCCTACCTGATTAATGTCCTCCTTGCCTGGTCCGTGAGTTTTGGTGGGCGGCCCTCTCTTGCCAGGTTTGTTGTGGTGCCATATTCTTTCCATTTTTTAATAATGACTTTAATACGGTGCTCCATGGGATGTTCAGAGTTTCGGATATTTTTTTATAACCCAACCCTGATCTGTACTTCTCCACAACTTTGTCCCTGACCTGTTTGGAGAGCTCCTTGGTCTTCATGGTGCCGCTTGCTTGGTGGTGCCCCTTGCTTAGTGGTGTTGCAGACTCTGGGGTCTTTCAGAACAGGTGTATATATACTGATATCATGTGACAGATCATGTGACACTTAGATTGCACACAGGTGGACTTTATTTAACTGATTATGTGACTTCTGAAGGTAATTGGCTGCACCAGATCTTATTTAGAGGCTTAATAGCAAGGGGGTGAATACATATGCATGCACCACTTTTCCGTTATTTATTTTTTAGAATTTTTTTTAAACAAGTTATTTTTTTCATTTCACTTCACCAATTTGGACTATTTTGTGTATGTCCATTACATGAAATCCAAATAAAAATCAATATTAATTCCAGGTTGTAAGGCAACAAAATAGGAAAAATGCCAAGGGGGGGTCAATACTTTCGCAAGCCACTGTAATCCAGGAGGCAGTCTTCCCAGTGACAGCGAGTGGAAGCGACAGCGATTGGGAGAAGTGCAGGCGTGGAAAAGTACAGAGCAGTTTAGAAGCAGTAAGGAGAAATTGCACCTTGAATTGCTTTAATCAGAAAACAGAGGACATTGGGGAAACACAGCAGCAGCTCAAAGTCAAACAGCCGCGTTTGTTTTTCTGATAACAAACAAGCTGAAACTCGGAGCAGCTGATTCAAATTCAGCGCCGTTCTGAGACATGGGCGAGGGGAGGAGCCAACAGCACAGCAGAATAACGCAGTTAAACGAGGCAGTCTTCACAGTGACAGCAAGTGGGAGAAGTACAGGCGTGGAAAAGTACAGAGCAGCTTAGAAGCAGTTGGAAAGCAGGCTGACAGCTGCAGAAGAAATTAAACTTCAAAAAAAATAAAACCTCAACATGGTCTTCAAGCCAGTAATCTGTGACACCTGCTTGATGTGGGAAATCCGAGAAAACCCAGCGGAGCTAAACCAAGTGTGCGTAAAGTGCCGCGCGATCCAGGATTTGCATAAACTAGTAAGTATGCTAGAAATGGAGCTGGAAGAAGTGAGACAGCAACAGGATCTTGAGGAACTGGCACACCCACAATTCATGGAAGTCTGCATCACCCCTAACAGACTGAAAGCCACCAGGGAGACAGAAGGTCAGAACAGCTGGGTTCAGGTAGGCAGAAGCAGGGAAAAAAAGAAACTTCGTCAAACACAACCACCAGAAATCAAAACAACCAACAGATTTCAGTCACTTCAGAATTTTGATGAGCAGAACCAAGAGAATGAAAGGAACAACATCCAGGACCCCATTGACAGTGGTGACCAGACAGCAAAAAGAAGGGAGGTCATGATTGTTGGGGACTCCATATTGAGAAACACAGCAAGTTCAATTCGCAGTTTGGACCCCCTTACTACAACAGTGTGCTGCCTTCTGGGAGCCTCGGTCAAGCACATCACTGAGAACGTGGACAGGCTCCTAGAATGAACAGGAGACGACCCGGTAGTAGTTGTCCACATCGGTACAAACAACATTGGAAGAGACAGACCAAATTCCCTGTAAAATAAATTCAGAGCGCTAGGAAGGAAATTAAAAGAGAAAAACAAAACTGTGGTATTTTCTGGTATACTACCTGCACCTTGCAAAGGACCATATGAACAGCTGGAAATAATTAATCTAAACGCATGACTGAAGATGTGGTGCACACGGGAAGGCTTCACCTATCTTGATCATTGGACCACATTCTACAACGAGGACTATCTGTATAGACGGGATGGACTGCATTTAAATAACAAGGGAACCAGTCTACTTGGAGAAAAGATCCTCGAGCAGGTTCAGAAGCATTTAAACTAGAAAGGAAGGGGGGAGAAATCAACAAAAAAACAGAAGGGAGACCGCATCAAAACAAGAACAATAACTCAGGTAAGACAACCATTAAATGTATTTATCTAAATGCTAGAAGTATCAGAAACAAAATTCTAGAACTTGAAGCTACTGCACTAACAGGTAACTATGATGTGATAGGTGTTACAGAAACGTGGTTGTCTGAGAGTGATGGGGACGAATATAATATTTGTGGGTATACACTGTATAGGAAAGACAGGCAGGACAGAAGAGGAGGAGGGGTAGCGCTATACATAAGAAACAGTCTTGAAGCCCAGGTGTTAAACCTGGACAAAGAAAATAAAACCGAATCAATATGGGTCAGAATAACGGACAAAAATTCAAAGGGCATAATAATAGCAGCATGCTATAGACCGCCAGATTCAGACGGTGAGCACAATAATCTGTTATACAATGACATTAGAAATGCGTGTAGCAAAGGAGAAGCCATACTAATGGGGGATTTCAACTTCCCCCAAATAAAATGGGAAAACCCGGTGCGTAGCATGAAGGATGAAATAGAAATGGTGGAAATGACAAATGACTGCTTCCTAACACAATTTGTCAAGGCACCGACTAGAGGGGAGGCATGCCTTGATTTAGTCTTTTCAAATAACGAAGACAGAATAACTAAAACAGAGGTCAGAGAACCACTGGCAAACTCAGACCACAACATGGTCTCATTTGAAGTGTTTTTTAAAACCCCAAAAGTAATGACTAAAGCTAAGGTTTACAATTTTAGAAAAGCAAACTATGAAGGTATGAAACAGAGACTAACAGAAGTAGATTGGAGTAAAATAGAGAAAACACCCACAGAAGAAGGATGGTTGTTCTTCAAAAATGTAGTACTAGAGGCACAAAACAATTACATCCCTAAAGTAGACAAATCTAAATGTAAAACTAAATTGCCAAAATGGTTTAATAGATCAATTAAAAAAAATATTCAGCGAAAAAAGGCACTTTACAGAGCATTAAAAAAGGACCAAAAAGAAAGTACGCAGAAAGAGTACATGGAACTGCAAACGCAAGTCAAAAAGGAAGTTAGAAAGGCCAAGAGAGAAATAGAAATGAACATTGCTAAGGGAGCTAAAACCAATTCCAAAATGTTTTTCCAATATTACAGCAGCAAGCGAACATTCAAAGAGGAGATTAAATGTTTAAGAGATACAAATGGCAAAATCGTAGATGAAGAAAAAAAAATAGCAAATATATTAAATGATTACTTTTCACAAGTTTTTACAAAGGAAGATACGGACAACATGCCCCACATGTCATCCTGTTCCTATCCAGTTTTAAATAACTTTAGCATAACTGAGGCAGAAGTGTTAAAGGGACTAGGAGCTCTTAAAATAAACAAATCCCCTGGGCCGGATGAGATCCTCCCAGTAGTACTCAAAGAAATGAAAGAAGTAATTTACAAACTGCTAACCAAGATCATGCAGCAGTCTCTTGACACAGGGGTGGTACCGACAGACTGGAAAATTGCAAACGTAATACCGATCCACAAAAAGGGAAACAAAACTGAACCAGGTAACTACAGACCAGTAAGCCTGACTTCTATTATATGCAAACTTATGGAAACTATAATAAGATCCAAAATGGAAAATTACCTATATGGTAACAGGGTCCTGGGAGACAGTCAACATGGTTTTAGGAAAGGGAGATCGTGTCTAACTAACTTGCTTGATTTTTTTGAGGATGCAACATTGATAATGGATAATTGTAAAGCATATGACATGGTTTATTTAGATTTCCAGAAAGCTTTTGACAAAGTCCCGCACAAAAGATTAATTCTCAAACTGAACGCAGTTGGGATTCAAGGAAACACATGTACATGGATTAGGGAGTGGTTAACATGTAGAAAACAGAAAGTACTGATTAGAGGAAAAACCTCAGAATGGAGTGTGGTAACCAGTGGTGTACCACAGGGATCAGTATTAGGTCCTCTGCTATTCCTAATCTACATTAATGATTTAGATTCTGGTATAGTAAGCAAACTTGTTAAATTTGCAGACGACACAAAAGTAGGAGGAGTGGCAAACACTGTTGCAGCAGCAAAGGTCATTCAAAATGATCTAGACAAGATTCAGAACTGGGCAGACACATGGCAAATGACATTTAATAGAGAAAAGTGTAAGGTACTGCACGCAGGAAATAAAAATGTACATTATAAATATCATATGGGAGATACTGAAATTGGAGAAGGAATCTATGAAAAAGACCTAGGAGTTTTTGTTGACTCAGAAATGTCTTCATCTAGACAATGTGGGGAAGCTATAAAAAAGGCTAACAAGATGCTCGGATACATTGTGAAAAGTGTTGAATTTAAATCAAGGGAAGTAATGTTAAAACTGTACAATGCACTAGTAAGACCTCATCTTGAATATTGTGTTCAGTTCTGGACACCTCGCTATAAAAAAGATATTGCTGCTCTAGAAAGAGTGCAAAGAAGAGCGACCAGAATTATTCCGGGCTTAAAAGGCATGTCATATGCAGACAGGCTAAAAGAATTGAATCTGTTCAGTCTTGAACAAAGAAGACTACGTGGCGACCTAATTCAAGCATTCAAAATTCTAAAAGGTATTGACAGTGTCGACCCAAGGGACTTTTTCAGCCTGAAAAAAGAAACAAGGACCAGGGGTCACAAATGGAGATTAGACAAAGGGGCATTCAGAACAGAAAATAGGAGGCACTTTTTCACACAGAGAATTGTGAGGGTCTGGAATCAACTCTCCAGTAATGTTGTTGAAGCTGACACCCTGGGATCCTTCAAGAAGCTGCTTGATGAGATTTTGGGATCAATAAGCTACTAACAACCAAAAGAGCAAGATGGGCCGAATGGCCTCCTCTCGTTTGTAAACTTTATGTTCTTATGTTCTAATACAGACAACTTATACCACAAATACCACTTTACACACGTAAAAGCCAGCGCCATCTAGCGATCTGCCACTTAGAAACACGCTGCCTTTATGTTTTCAGGCAGTACACTGTGGTGCACTAGATGGATGTAAAGAGACTTTCTGATCTAGCCTACATTCTGTCTATGGCATGCAACTAGGACTGAAAAGCAGCTCCTGAACACTGTCAAAAACTTTACTGTATTCAAGGAATAAGTGCCACATGGATTATTTTTGCAAACATCCTAAACACAGTAACAAGTTAATAATAACATGTGTGGAAATCAGCGCTGCGCACCTGCACTGACGGGTCTCCCATGATGCTCTTGGCCCCCTCGATCACAGCCAGGTAGGAGAATCTCAGCTGGTCTGCAGTTTGGATTAGTCCCATCCGGAATCGACGCATCTCCAGTAGGACGTCCCGCACACTAACAGAGGTGGAGTCCTTACGAAGGGACATCTAGGAGACAGGGAAGAGACATTACTGTCCATGGGCTTAAAAATAATACCCTTTGTGTCCATTGGTGTATGCAAGCCAGACTAGATCAACCAATTGCCTTTATACAAGTCAGAGCAGCTTCTTACCAATGTGCCACTTTGCAAAGCAGCATTTTGTCTTCTGCATGTACTATATATCTGACCCATAATATTAATGTTATAGTTTATTACATATGATGTAACTACTGTTTGGAACAGCATCCCCAAATCACTGTCAGCCAAAAGCCTAAAATCTGTTTGTGTCCCATATCGAACAAGCTGACTCACAAAATTCCAATAACTCGAAATATTACTAACGGATGGTCAAAATTCAGTATTAAAAATAAATAAATAAATAAATAAAAATCCATGCTTTTGGGATATTTGTTGAAGTTTGTTCACAGAATGTTGTTTTCTCTTATGAGTTGTAACGAATGCATTTGTACTGTGGGCTAGGTTTTGACAAGCTTATGTATAGAAACATTTTTGTACTTGAAAACATTAATTTAAAAATCCAATTGATGCCTATGATTAATACTTTTTAATATATTTTGTGACTAATGTGACCCTATTAACAGTGGCGGTGCCAGGCTCTCCCTGGTGAGGGAGCTGAGGGGGGCTAGGCAAAAATTTGAGGGGCTACACTCCACTTTGTGTGGGCACCTACAGTGTTAATGTTTCAATATGCCTCGCAAAACTCCAGTATTAGGATGGAGGAATCTGATGCAGGATTAAATGCCTGTTAGTAATAATTAACAGAAGCCTTTACCCAACACAATTTTACAGTGCAGTATGAAGTAAATTCTGTTGTAGCATGTGCTCTCGGCTCGTCTGGGCAGTTGACCCTGGTGCAGATTTATTCTTGTTGCCCTGTGTGAAAGCTACCCTGTCTGGTGCAGATCTATTCTTGTTACCCTGTGTGAATGCTGCCACGTCTCGGGGCGGATCTGTTCTTGTTGCCCTGTGTGAATGCTGCCCCGTCTCGGGGCGGACCGTTTGTAATCACTCCAGCCCAGGGCTCATGCAGCATGTAAGATCATATTGATTTAAACACTTTAGTCTTCATACACTGTGGAGTTGAATACACTACAGTCATTTGGTAATAAGTTTTATGCTAGTAGTACTCCCAGTCCTTCATTTGACATTTTGTATTATTATTTTGAGCTTTTAAGCATACATATTTCAAAGCAGAGCAAGCAGATTGTAAAATGGACACATGTATGGTGTTTATTTTAGTCTGGTTTGGTACACAGTTATATACAAATTTTCAATTTTCAACTATGGTATTTTTGCATAATTGCTGCATTGTATTGCTGTGTGCTGCAATTATACAAAAGCATTGCAAAGAAAAATCCACAGACAATGTAACATAACAAAACCGTACAATTTCTTGATAGAGAACTAGCAGAAACACTAGTTTCCTATAAATGTTTTGTTCCTGCAAATGATTAAATGTTTTAGTTATGGGAGAATACATCTGAAGAACGTTTTGTTAAAGATGTGGTTGCAGCTAGTTTACAAACCTTGACATTTCACTGTGCAGGGGAAATGTTGTTGTAAGGCAAATACATTGATTGATCATCTTTTTTCTCCTATATTGAAAAGGTTGTCACCTTTTGAACTGTCTGTCGTATCACTTTTTCTGCCTACTTACGTCACACATTGATACAATGTGCAAATAAAACACAAATGAAGCAGACATAATAAAAAATCCCCAAAAGTCATTTATTCTCCATTAATTCTCCATCATCTACACGTATCAGAAAATACAATGCAGCATAAAAATCAACTGGGCATTCGATGCCCCTGTGTGAATGGAGGAGAAACCACAATGCACAAGAGCAAGGCTTGTTTGCAGTCATGATTTTAGTGCTTTTAACGTCATCTCATCTCAATGACAGGGCAGGATCTGTAACGGCAGTGTCACACAACACTGCCCGTTACACTGTAATAAAATAAGCAGTCACGAAGTGGACAAACAACTGGAACATTTACAGTGGCTCTCAAAAGTATTCAACCCCTTGGACTTTTTTCCACATTTTATTGTGCTACAACATGGAATCAAAATGGATTTAATTAGGAGTTTTTGTCACTGATCAACACAAAAAGGTCAATATCAAAGTGAAAAATAAAATCTACAAATTATTCTAAATTAATTACAAATACAAAACAGAAAATAATTGATTGCATAAGTATTCACCCCCTTGACTCAATATTTGGTAGAGGCACTTTTGGCAGCAATTACAGCCATGAGTCTATTTGGACAAGTCTCTACCAGCTTTGCACATCTGGACACTGCAATTTTTGCCCATTCTTCTTTGCAAAATTGCTCAAGCTCCGTCAAGTTGGATGGGGACCTTTGGTGAACAGCAATTTGGCTTTGACTATATGTTTGGGGTCATTGTTCTGCTGGAAGGTTAATCTTCTCCCAAGTCCCAGGTCTCTTGCAGATTTCAGTAGGTTTTCCTCCAGGATTTCTCTGTAGTTTGCTGCATCCATTTTGCCCTCTGTCTTCACGAGCTTTCCAGGCCCTGACACAGAGAAGCATCCCCATTGCATGATGCTGCCATCACAATGATTCACGGTAGGGATGGTGTTCTCGTGCTTGTGCCAAACATAGCGCTTAGCGTTGAGGCCAAAAAGCTCTATTTTGGTCTCATCAGACCATAGAATCTTCTTCCATTTGGTCTCAGAGTCTTCCACATGCCTTCTGGCAAATTCTAGCCAAGATTTGATGTGAGTTTTTTTCAACAATGGCTTTCTTTTTGCCTCTCACATAAAGGCCAGTTTTGTGAAGCACCCAGGCTATTGTTGCCGTATGCAGACTGTATACGGTCAGCCGTGGAAGACTAACTCCTTTAGAGTTGCCATACACTTGGTGGCCTCCCTGACTAGTGCTCTTCTTGCATTGATACTCAGTTTTTGAGGACGGCCTGTCAGATTGTTGTGCCAGATTCTCTCCATTTCTTAATAATGGACTTTACTGTGTTCTGGGGGGGATATTCAATGCCTTGGAAATGTTCTTATATCTTTATATTCAGCACCCAGTCCATGTTGTTCATGTTGAATGTCTGTACTGTATTGTCAGTGCTCACACAGCCAGCGTCCAGTCCTGAGTTCATGTTGAATGTCTGTACTGTATTGTTAACTCCAATTAAAACCACCTCGAAGACGATACCTGGAATGGTTTTCAATTGTTGAAACCCACAACTTTAAGTCACGTCGATAATTCAGAAATTTGAGATAACCCTTTTTAATTTCAGTTCTTTATGTGTACAGCACTATGATATTCGTGCCAAAAATGTTTGTTATTTTCTCCCCATATGTGAAAAACACAATACAAGGCTCGCAAATATTTATGGCTGTAAAGTCATATTCACTATCCAACCTTGCCTCTCATTATTTTGACTGACTGATATATTTGTACTGCAGACTCAGCTCAGTGTAAAATTAAAACGCCCCTCAAGAAAACTAATATTACCTGCGGCTTCGGGCATTATAGCTCTGACGGTAACAACAGTCTTCCCTCGGGTCAATCATTTTCCACTATAGCCCTCCTCTGTAGTCCATATTTACTCTCTCTCCCTCACACACACATTAGATAGATAGATAGATAGATAGATAGATAGATAGATAGATAGATAGATAGATAGATAGATAGATAGACAGACACACAGAGATTTGTGACTGACAATACCTCAACAGCAGCAGTAGTAATATGAGACTATGGGTAGTGAGGTGCTTTAAACAATGGTTACTAGAAGAGCCAGCCTGGGGTTTTGTAACTATGTACATTTTGTTCAAAATAAGCACACTCACCATGGCCCTCCGCTTCTAGAAAGGCTCCGGCAGCATTGGTTCCAATCACGAAGATCAATCTAATGGAAAGCGTGGTGAAGTGTGCAGTTGTGTCTCTTACCAGTAGGAGGCAAGTGTCGACCAGGCAGAAGGTCCCGGAGCGGCCGATCCCTGCACTGCAGTGCACCACCACAGGGCCCTGCTCCGAGCCCAGGCAGCCGGACTCCCGCACCTTGAACAGGAAGTTGAGGAAGGAGGCGGGGGATTCCGGGACCCCGAAATCAGGCCAGGTGGTGTAGTGGAAATGCAGGATCTCACGGGTCTCCTGGGTCTGGGGGAGAGGAGGAGCAGCACACTCACTTTCCAATTGAACACATTCAATTCCACAGGGAGGGCAGTCACTGGAAGCCTGGCTCCTCTGAGCTTACCTCCAGGTTCTCCAGCTCCAGCTGCCTCACAGTGTAATAAGACTTGACATCCTCAGAGATCAGAGTCAGCTTGAAGTTTGTGTCAGCAAACTCCATCTCTTTCTCCTCTCGCTGCGGCCAGTACTGGGCACACTTCACCTGGGGAGAAGAGCATAATGAGAGTAGGCAATGCAGCCCATCAGAGCTAGATGCTGTTTGATCTCAAAACTCTCAGGTCTTGAGAATACTAATGAAGTGTTGCGGTGCTGGCCGATATTTACATTTATATCTCAATTAGAGCTAATCTACATCTTAAAGTACACATAACAAATAAAGAAATTCCGCAAACCTCATGTGAAATGTATTCATTACTTTTTAGCTCTCATGTTATGTTAAACGTGTGTTACATTTTATTGGTATTTTTTTTCATACCTAGTGAAAAATTGGCAAATGTCTTTTTCAGACCTTTCAATGCTGCACCTCCCATCATCAGAAATAGGAAACATGTGAGGTGCTTCTGGGAGTTCTTGGTTACTTTTTATACTATGACTTAACAGAAAAACATATATTTCTGTAAAGTTGATCCAGTTTTGCAGCCTGAAGTGGGTGTGTATGTGTTGAAGTGTACATAAGAAAGTTTACAAACAAGAGGAGGCCATTCGGCCCATCTTGCTCGTTTGGTTGTTAGTAGCTTATTGATCCCAGAATATCATTAAGCAGCTTCTTGAAGGATCCCAGTTTGTCAGCTTACATTACTGGGGGAGTTGGTTCCAGACCCTCACAATTGTGTAAAAAAAAGTGCCTCCTATTTTCTGTTCTGAATGCCCCTTTTTCTAATCGCCACTTGTGACCCCTAGTTCTTGTTTCTTTTTCCACGTGGAAAAAGTCCCTTGGGTCAACATTGTCAATATCTTTTAGAATTTTGAATGCTTGAAATAAGATCGCTGCGGAGTCTTCTTTGTTCAAGACTGAACAGATTCAATTCTTTAAGCCTGTCTGCATATGGACATGCCTTTTAAACCCAGAATAATTCTGGTCGCTCTTCTTTGCACTCTTTCTAGAGCAGCAATATCCTTTTTACAGCAAGGTGACCAGAACTGAGCACAATATTCTAGAAGAGGTCTTACTAGTGCATTGTACAGTTTTAACATTACTTCCCTTGATTTAAATTCAACACTTTTCACAATGTATCCAAGCATCTCGTTGGCCTTTTTTATAGCTTCCCCACATTGTCTAGATGAAGACATTTCTGAGTCAACATAAACCCACAGGTCTTGTTCACAGATTCCAATTTTAGTATCTCCCATATGATATTTATAATGCACATTTTTATTGCCTTGCTGCAGTACCTTACACTTTTCTATTAAATGTCATTTGCCATGTGTCTGCCCAGTTCTGAATCATGTCTAGATCATTTTAAACAACCTTTGCTGCTGCGACAGTGTTTGCCACCACTCCTATTTTTGTGTCATCTGCAAATTTAAGTTTGCTTACTATACCAGAACCTAAGTCATTAATGTAGATCAGGAATAGCAGAGGACCTAACACTGATCCCTGTGGTTCTCCACTGATTACCGTTTGAGAATTAATCTTTGATGGGGGACTTTGTCAAAAGCTTCCTGGAGATGATCTAAATAAACCATGCCAAGTGCTTTGCAGTTATCCATCGTCGCAGCTCCCTCCTGACGGGGCTCCCTGCCTCTGCTATCCATCCACTCCTGCTTATCCAAACCTCTGCTGCCCGCCTTGACTTTCCCCTTCCTCGTTTCTGCCACGCTACACCGTTGCTCCGCTGTCTGCACTGGCTCCCTATTGCAGCTCGCATCCAATTCAAAACTCTTGTACTCGCCTATCACTCTCTTGACCTTTCTGCTCACTCTTACCTCCAGACTATCATTTCTCCCTACACCCCCTATGCTCCTCCACTACCTGCAGATAAGCTGCAAACCCCCCCTCCCCTCCCCCTTTGCTCCCCTGCCTCCAGAGCCCACTCCTTCTCCACCCTCGCCCCTCAGTGGTGGAGTCACCTACCCACAGATATCAGGACTGCTCAGTCCCTGACCACCTTCTGGCACCTCCTCAAGACACACCTGTTCAGGCAGCATCTGTAAACCTCACAACTCTCCACTATACTGGACTATATGGCACCCAATTGTACCAGTACTTGAATCACCTTGCACTTGCACTGACCTGCTCCATACTTTGCCATATTCTACTGTTGTTCTTAATTATAACTACTTCCTGCATCTTGTAATTGACTTTACTTTTAAAAGGTATCCATAGTTTTTGCAACTGCGCTAATTTGAAATCGTTCTTATCTATTTATTGTACTTACTATGTGCACTTAATAAAATTTACTTTACTACTTGAACTGCTCTTAGTAGTCGAAATGGCTCAAATGTAATTATTTACTGTATTCTTTATTTTGCTCTTATTTGAATTTGATCTTATTTTCTGCTGATTTTACTGTACTTATAACTGCTCTTATCTGTAATGTAATAGTGTAATAGAACATTACACATGGCAGATGAAATTTTATGTGAATAAATGTAGTCTTGCACATAGGGTGCAAAAACATTAGAGGCAAATACAACATGAACAATAATGAAATAGAGGAGGCTATGTATGTAAAGGACTTGAGAGTACTAGTGGATAAATCTCTTAAACCATCTAGACAGTGCGAGAAGCTATAAAAAGGCAAACAGAATGTTAGGTTATATAGTCAAGACAGATGAATTCAAAATCACGAGAAGTTATATTAAAATTACACAATGCACTGGTACAACCCTTACACCTGGAATATTGTGTCCAGTTCTAGTCCCCATATCATAAGAAAGACATTGAGGCACTGGAGAGAGTACAGAGGAGAGCAGCAAGATGAATTCCAGGATTGAAGGGCATGTCATGAAGATAGACAAAGAGCTGAATCTGTAGAGCCTAGAAAGGAGGAGAGCCAGGAGGCAACTTAATAGAGGTATTTAAAATTGTCAAGTGTTTAACAAAGAAACTGCTGAGAATTAATTTTCAAAGGACACAGAGAACACAACCAGGAGCCTCGGGTGGAAGATGAAGAAGTGCATATTCAGAACCGAGGGGAGAAGGAGCTTTTACACAGAAAGGGTGCTGAGCCACTGCAACAGGCTAACGGACAGAGCTGTTGCAGCAGAGACTCTTCAAAAACAGACTGGATTCTGTCATGAACAATACTGTGTAACCCCCGCTGTGACCACAATAAGATCTTTAGCTAGCCGCTTGAGGAAGGGCGGTCCATTTATCCACGGATTCCCAGGGGTTTCATTTCCCCTACTAACCTGGTTAGGGTTTTTTCTGTTTTCCTCTTCTGAGTGATAATGGACCATGCTTGCATTAAGTGAGCGAACACAGGTGGGCTGAATGGACTTTTCTCATTCTAGAATTTCTTATGTTCTTATGTGATACTTTGTGATGTAGAACTGTAAGTTGCCCTGGATAAAGTTGTCTGCTAAGAAATAAACATGATTACTATTATTATTATTTATTATTTATTATTTATTATTATTATTATATAATAATAATAATAATAATAATAATAATAATAATACTACACACCAACTGCTTTAACATCTACAGACAACTTACAGAAACAAAATATAAGGGATGGTAGGAAGCCTTAGTGTGGACGGAGATACTCACAGAGCCCTTCTCGATGACTCGGTTCAGCATGACCACTCCATGGCTCTTCTGCTCCCACACCATCTCCCAGAAATGACCGCAGGTGTTGGGCAGAGGGCCCTTAATGAAAAACAATGGAAAGCGATTAGCTTACTAGCCACAAAAGATTTTATGAAAGGTATAGTGAAAAACCAAGAGCGTAGTTAAAGCAATCTGTCATTTGAAGTAATTGCAGCTAATAAAATGATGTCATCGGTCTCACCTCTTGTCTTCCTTTAGCTACAGAGGTCTGAAACGTGCATTTATAGCACACGGGTACTTTCATTTTAAATGAAATCTGATACTCTAAGGATAAAGGAAGCTCTGCGTTTCTAAGCCTTATTCTCTGTTATCTGTTATCACTTCCTGGGTTACCTCAGCAGTATCTTCTGGGCCATGTTACTGACTTAAAGCATGTCAGCCAATAGGCGAAGCATCTGGTTTGGTTATGACAGGAAAGACAGCGTTAGGGGCGGGGACAATTTCACCTTCCATGTAACCAAGGCAGTGCAACACTACCTGAAAGCAGGACTTGCAAACAAATTTTTAATCCAGAGTAGTAACAGATATTTATCAGATCTTTAAAACTGCACTCCTAAATAACCTACAGAAGTGCACAGCAGGTAAGACTTATGGAACTACTTTGATAGCTACAATTGCCAATTGATCTGTGGAATAACTCCCTCAATAACGAGTCGGATTCTGAGAGGTGCTGCATTCTTGCACTGGTGCTGACCTGTGTGAGAATGTAGCTGCGCTTGGCCTCCTCCATGGAAATCAGGCTGGCGTTGATGTAGTCATTGGTTCCCAGCTGCAGGTGGATTCGACTGTGGTCAACTAGAGAAGAGAGACCATGTCAATGCACCACACAGCCACATACACAGAGGTGTCCAAACACAAAGGCACTGAAACAAGCAGGTCAGTAATACACATGCCTGAGGTGTATGCCCTCCCCTTACCTCAGAACAATCCCCTCACCCCTGTCTGCCACCAATCCCTCCCACCCACCCTTGTACCCTCCCTACCCCCAGCTCGCACTCACAGGGGCTGACGTCTCTGTAACGGTTCCTGGTTTTGTTCTCTGGGAGCTTGGAGATTTTACAGGGCAGCTCGCTGGACTGCTGCCGGATCTCCTGAAGAAAGAGAGAGAAAGAAAAAAAGAGAGGAGGTCAATTTTCAGGTACAAGGCTTCAAATCCTGAACAAAACCTTCAGAGCTCTACGGTGTGACCAAAAACAAACAGTCTGTTGGTGTGACCATCAATTAAGTTTTAGGCAAGACCAATCCTATCAAAAATTCATTAGAAATGGAAATAGTATCATCTATCCACAAATATAATCTCACCTGAGAAACAAACAAAAGGTTTTATCACTGTGTTCCTGGGCTTGTAGTCCATTGTATCATTATTTATATCGTGGGCAAGGTTCTAAAAACTACAAGTCAAAAACACTCCTTTTACTGGTAAGTGATGGCAACAACGTGCACTCTGATCAATGTTTAGTCCTCATGGTTTTAAACCTTGAGATAGTGTGGGGGTGAATGCTATGAGAGGAGAGCAGTGTGTGAGAGAATGCTGTGACAGAGGAGAGCAGTGCGTGAGAGGAGAATGCTGGGAGAGGAGAGCAGTGCGTGAGAGGAGAATGCTGTGAGAGGAGAGCAGTGTGTGAGAAGAGAGCAGTGTGTGAGAGGAGAATGCTGCGAGAGGAGAGCAGTGTGTGAGAGGAGAATGCTGCGAGAGGAGAGCAGTGTGTGAGGGAGAATGCTGCGAGAGGAGAGCAGTGTGTGAGGGAGAATGCTGCGAGAGGAGAGCAGTGTGTGAGGGAGAATGCTGCGAGAGGAGAGCAGTGTGTGAGAGGAGAGCAGTGTGTGAGAGGAGAATGCTGCGAGAGGAGAGCAGTGTGAGGAGAATGCTGCGAGAGGAGAGCAGTGCGAGTGAGAGGAGAAGTGTGAGGAGAATGCTGTGAGAGGAGAGCAGTGTGTGAGAGGAGAATGCTGCGAGAGGAGAGCAGTGTGAGAGGAGAGCAGTGTGTGAAGGAGAATGCTACGAGAGGAGAGCAGTGTGAGGAGAATGCTGCGAGAGGAGAGCAGTGTGTGAGGAGAATGCTGCGAGAGGAGAGCAGTGTGAGGAGAATGCTGCGAGAGGAGAGCAGTGTGTGAGAGGAGAATGCTGCGAGAGGAGAGCAGTGTGTGAGAGGAGAATGCTGCGAGAGGAGAGCAGTGTGTGAGAGGAGAATGCTGCGAGAGGAGAGAGCAGTGTGAGAGGAGAATGCTGCGAGAGGAGAGCAGTGTGTGAGGGAGAATGCTGCGAGAGGAGAGCAGTGTGTGAGAGGAGAATGCTGCGAGAGGAGAGCAGTGTGTGAGAGGAGAGCAGTGTGTGAGGGAGAATGCTGCGAGAGGAGAGCAGTGTGTGAGAGGAGAATGCTGCGAGAGGAGAGCAGTGTGTGAGAGGAGAATGCTGCGAGAGGAGAGCAGTGTGTGAGAGGAGAATGCTGTGAGAGGAGAGCAGTGTGTGAGAGGAGAATGCTGCGAGAGGAGAGCAGTGTGTGAGAGGAGAATGCTGCGAGAGGAGAGCAGTGTGTGAGAGGAGAGCAGTGTGTGAGGGAGAATGCTGCGAGAGGAGAGCAGTGTGTGAGAGGAGAATGCTGCGAGAGGAGAGCAGTGTGTGAGGAGAAGAGAGGAGAGCAGTGTGTGAGGGAGAATGCTGCGAGAGGAGAGCAGTGTGTGAGAGGAGAATGCTGCGAGAGGAGAGCAGTGTGTGAGAGGAGAATGCTGCGAGAGGAGAGCAGTGTGTGAGAGGAGAATGCTGCGAGAGGAGAGCAGTGTGTGAGAGGAGAATGCTGCGAGAGGAGAGCAGTGTGTGAGAGGAGAATGCTGCGAGAGGAGAGCAGTGTGTGAGAGGAGAATGCTGCGAGAGGAGAGCAGTGTGTGAGAGGAGAATGCTGCGAGAGGAGAGCAGTGTGCGAGAGGAGGAGAAGTGTGTGAGAGGAGAGCAGTGTGTGAGAGGAGAGCAGTGTGTGAGAGGAGAGCAGTGTGTGAGAGGAGAATGCTGCGAGAGGAGAGCAGTGTGTGAGAGGAGAGCAGTGTGTGAGAGGAGAATGCTGCGAGAGGAGAGCAGTGTGTGAGAGGAGAATGCTGCGAGAGGAGAGCAGTGTGTGAGAGGAGAGCAGTGTGAGAGGGGAGAATGCTGCGAGAGGAGAGCAGTGTGTGAGAGGAGAATGCTGCGAGAGGAGAGCAGTGTGTGAGAGGAGAATGCTGCGAGAGGAGAGCAGTGTGTGAGAGGAGAATGCTGCGAGAGGAGAGCAGTGTGTGAGAGGAGAATGCTGCGAGAGGAGAGCAGTGTGTGAGAGGAGAATGCTGCGAGAGGAGAGCAGTGTGTGAGAGAGGAGAATGCTGCGAGAGGAGAGCAGTGTGTGAGAGTGTGGAGAATGCTGCGAGAGGAGAGCAGTGTGTGAGAGGAGAGCAGTGTGTGAGAGGAGAGCAGTGTGTGAGAGGAGAATGCTGCGAGAGGAGAGCAGTGTGTGAGAGGAGAGCAGTGTGAGAGGGAGAATGCTGCGAGAGGAGAGCAGTGTGTGAGAGGAGAATGCTGCGAGAGGAGAGCAGTGTGTGAGAGGAGAGCAGTGTGAGAGGAGAATGCTGCGAGAGGAGAGCAGTGTGTGAGAATGCTGCGAGAGGAGAGCAGTGTGTGAGAGGAGAATGCTGCGAGAGGAGAGCAGTGTGTGAGAGGAGAATGTGCGAGAGGAGAGCAGTGTGTGAGAGGAGAATGCTGCGAGAGGAGAGCAGTGTGTGAGAGGAGAATGCTGCGAGAGGAGAGCAGTGTGTGAGAGGAGAATGCTGCGAGAGGAGAGCAGTGTGTGAGAGGAGAATGCTGCGAGAGGAGAGAGTGTGGAGAGGAGAGCAGTGTGTGAGAGGAGAATGCTGCGAGAGGAGAGCAGTGTGTGAGAGGAGAGCAGTGTGTGAGAGGAGAATGCTGCGAGAGGAGAGCAGTGTGTGAGAGGAGAATGCTGCGAGAGGAGAACAGTGTGTGAGAGGAGAGCAGTGTGTGAGAGGAGAAGTGCTGTGAGAGGAGAGCAGTGTGTGAGAGGAGAATGCTGCGAGAGGAGAGCAGTGTGTGAGAGGAGAATGCTGCGAGAGGAGAGCAGTGTGTGAGAGGAGAGCAGTGTGTGAGGGAGAATGCTGCGAGAGGAGAGCAGTGTGTGAGAGGAGAATGCTGCGAGAGGAGAGAATGTGTGTGAGAGGAGAGCAGTGTGTGAGAGGAGAATGCTGCGAGAGGAGAGCAGTGTGTGAGAGGAGAGCAGTGTGTGAGAGGAGAATGCTGCGAGAGGAATGCTGTGAGAGGAGAGCAGTGTGTGAGAGGAGAGCAGTGTGTGAGAGGAGAATGCTGCGAGAGGAGAGAAGTGTGTGAGAGGAGAGCAGTGTGAGAGGAGAATGCTGCGAGAGGAGAGCAGTGTGTGAGAGGAGAATGCTGCGAGAGGAGAGCAGTGAGAGGAGTGTGAGAGGAGAATGCTGCGAGAGGAGAGCAGTGTGTGAGGGAGAATGCTGCGAGAGGAGAGCAGTGTGTGAGAGGGAGAATGCTGCGAGAGGAGAGCAGTGTGTGAGGGAGAATGCTGCGAGAGGAGAGCAGTGTGTGAGAGGAGAATGCTGAGGGAGAATGCTGCGAGAGGAGAGCAGTGTGTGAGAGGAGAATGCTGCGAGAGGAGAGCAGTGTGTGAGAGGAGAGCAGTGTGAGAGGGAGAATGCTGCGAGAGGAGAGCAGTGTGTGAGAGGAGAATGCTGCGAGAGGAGAGCAGTGTGTGAGAGGAGAATGCTGCGAGAGGAGAGCAGTGTGTGAGGGAGAATGCTGCGAGAGGAGAGCAGTGTGTGAGAGGAGAGCAGTGTGTGAGGGAGAATGCTGCGAGAGGAGAGCAGTGTGTGAGAGGAGAGCAGTGTGTGAGGGAGAATGCTGTGAGAGGAGAGCAGTGTGTGAGAGGAGAGCAGTGTGTGAGGGAGAATGCTGTGAGAGGAGAGCAGTGTTGTGTGAGAGGAGAGCAGTGTGTGAGAGAGAATGCTGTGAGAGGAGAGCAGTGTGTGAGAGGAGAATGCTGCGAGGAGAGCAGTGTGTGAGAGGAGAATGCTGCAAGAGGACAGCAGTGTGTGAGGGATTTCACAGAGGAAGTGTGATGCCACCAAGAGATCTGCTGACATTTGGTACAGGCATCCTTAACCCATTAAGTGCCATTGTTCTCATTTGAGGACAGGCTACTTTGTACATTTTTGGAGCATTTTTAACTGGCACCTACTTATTTTAATTATCTTTAAAATAGAATGTTATGCTAACTTTCTCTAATATTTTTAAAACACACAAGTCAAGCTTAAATGTAATGCATCAAATGACAAATACAGCTTGTGTTGTGATTCAAGTTTGGTAGAGAATGGGTTAATGTATAAGACACAGAGAGTATACAACATGAAACTCATACAGTACTGTAGTTATTCCAGGAGTCTGAATAACCCACGAGCCCCCAAAGGAGCCGAGTGGTTTATTTACAGCAGCTCTCCTAATGAGAGAAACGACCACAGGACTGACCTGCATGCACCGAGGGGAGGCACGTGAACACATTCCAAAGGACTGACCTGGATGCACCAAGGAGAGCCACGTGAACACATTCCACAGGACTGACCTGCATGCACTGAGGAGAGCCACGTGAACAATTTCCACAGGACTGACCTGCATGCACTGAGGAAAGCCATGGGAACACATTCAACAGGACTGACCTGCATGCACTGAGGAGAGCCACGTGAACACATTCCACAGGACTGACCTGCATGCACTGAGGAGAGCCACGTGAACACATTCCACAGGACTGACCTGCATGCACTGAGGAGAGCCACGTGAACACATTCCACAGGACTGACCTGCATGCACTGAGGAAAGCCACGGGAACACATTCAACAGGACTGACCTGCACGAACCGAGGGAAGCCTGAGCACATTCCACAGGACTGACCTGCATGCACTGAGGAGAGCCACGTGAACACATTCCACAGGACTGACCTGCATGCACCGAGGAGAACCACGTGAACACATTCCACTGGTCAAAGCACAGTGTGTTGTGGAGATTCAAACACGTAATTTTTGTGGAATTGTAAATAAACAACTTGATATACAGAAAAAAACAGCACTCTGGCAATGAACTCACTGCTATTCTTTCATCTCTTTGCAATTCATATCCATGCATTTAAACACTCCACTACAAAAATAGTAGAATAACAATAATAAAAACTGCTTACATATCGTAAGTCATTTCAAATTCAATTATAAATAAAAAACTTATTTTTACTGCATTTCATTTTTACATCTTATTTCCTTAAATCTTTGTTCAACCACAGGCAGCTGATTCTGAAAAGACTCTTATAAATGACCACTAGAGGTGCAACTCTACATCCTGCCCCCTCAGACTGAGACTGAATGTAACAATCTCTAAACTAAAGCAGCTTCAGGGGGGACAGAAAGAACAGCTGCACACCCCTTGTGGTCACTTCTGCTTTAAAAGCTGTATTTCTGACGAGGAAATAATAGACCGCCACACTGGAAAGGAATGTCTGTGTCAAGACCAGGATTTCAAGATGCAGGAGCAATGGAAGCTGGACGTAGGCACAGCCCCAGTTTGCAGTTACTCATGTATGGACATGCTAGTTCACAAAAAAACATGTTTATAAGCACCGTTTCATATCACTTCAGACTAATAACATGCTTTCAAATCAAACATTAGATCATATAGTGCCCTTCTTACAGGTGCATCTCAAAGCACTTTACACAACAAAAAGAATCACATTTATAAAAACAAAACAAACGTCAGTTATATATAATATATATATATATATATATATATATAATATATATATATATTATATATATAATATATATATGTTACATATTGTGGTAACATTGAAATTTTTATTTATAAAATAAATATAATGCATATAAAAATACAAACGAATACAACAACTAATAAAAAAATATAATAGAGAGAGAGAGAGAGAGAGAGATAGAGAGAGAGAGAGAGAGAGATTATAAAAATGCCAGCTCAAACAAGCATGTTTTAGTCTGGTTTTAAAATCAGATAGTCTCTCAGCTTCCCTCATGTGCTGGCAGCTCATTCCAAACTTTGGGGGCTATATAACAAATCCGATCCATGTATCCGATTGGGGATACTTGGGGTAAGCAGTTCTCTAAACAGGATGGTGCCAAGTTATTTAGGGCCTTAAGTTAATAACAGTATTTTAAAATCAACTCTAAAATCAACAGGAAGCCAATGCAAATAAGCCAGCACTGGTGTGATATGTTCCCTTTTTCTGCTTTTTGTCAAGATTCTAGCAACAGCATTTTGAACGAGTTGCAAACGAGACAATAAACATTTTGGGATAACAGAAAATAAGGCATTACAATAATCAATTCTGGAGGATACAAAGGCATGTACTAGTCAGATGTAGAGATTATAGGTCCAAATTTTGAAATATATTTCTCAAATGATAAAAAGACACTTTTCCATTTCCATTAGTGCTGGGATGGTATTTTTATTTGGCTATTGGTTCATTTGCAAAGCAGAATCAAAGCCTATATAAAACACTATTAACCCTTTGCGGTCCATTGTCGGACTCTGTCCGACATTGCCAAAAACCACACGTGTTGCTTTAAGCCGGAAAAAGCAGAGGCGAGGCGTTCCATAATCGTCTCTGATCGGAAAGAAGCCGGAGACAGCCGAATAGACCATGTACAGGCCGAGAAAAGCCAAATTGAACAGATGGAGACAGAGACGCACAGAGTGAGAATGGCGCAGAAAGATAGAGAAAGTCAAGGCAGCCTGAAAAACTTGCACAGATGGATGAGGCAGATCTCCAATTTACTGAGATCATGTTTCTTGCTGATCTTTTGGATGCTACACCTTTGCCCTCCCCCCACTCATGTTTTTTGTTCAAAAATTTGGTACTGTTGTCTTTGTATACGATACCCTTTGGACTTGCACTGCTTTGTTACTTGTTTTAAGCAAACAAAGTCACTATTTCAATTTGAACAGCACATGGTCTGAAATTTTATTTTGTTCACAAAAATTAATTGGACCAGTCCAGCCTGACAGCCGTAGAATAAACTGACAGAATAAATTAACAGAATAAATGGATAAAAGTTAGGGCTATTTTTTCACTTGCTATTTTAGATACGGTTGTGCAAATTTGGACAAGGTGTTAAGTAAGACCAGTGCAAAACACTTTGCCATACATTTCCTAACTTCTATCAACTATGTCATGTCAGGTGGATACTGATTGGTGTCTTCGAATACATGTAGAGCAATATTAGTTCAATAACTGCAGTGCGATAACGAAATTGATCATTAACTTCAGTGTGATAATGAAATTGATCATTAACTGCAGTGTGATAATGAAAATAATAGGCTCGGGACCAGAGTTGCAGAATGTCCACAATGTTGTGGTCACAGAATCCAACCCTTCCGCACACTGACGGATATCAAGTTCTACATTAGGTTCAGTCCAGTTCTCCGATTCCATGCCTTATATTGTCAGGAAGTTAACATCCATGCAGGTCAGGCCACCTCAGCAGTGTCTTCTAGGTCATGTTGTTATTGTTATCATTTCAAATTCCTCGTGAGAATGCGTGTCTGTCAGCTACTGATTATTTAACTAGCTGACAGTCAAGCAGACTTAGTGAACTCGTGCAGACTGTGGCCGAGGGGTAATAAGATCATTGACAGCTAGTTAACCCCTCAGCCAGAATATAAAAGACCTGCAGCTTTGGCTGGACGGGGTGGAGCGTGTCAGAAAACGAAAGACGCGAGTCTGTACAAATATATAAATGACCATACTATGTACTTGCTTGTTAAATGTTCTGTTCTGTGTTTGTTTTGTTTCAGACCTCCTGCCCTTTTCTTTGCTATATAGGGTTCTTATTGTTGTTTTGTTTAATAAAAACCCTGAGCGCTGCAAGCGTCTCTGGTTCACCTGCCTTTACTTGCTCTGGTTTGTGTTTCTGGTCTGATGTCACCCCTGCGCCACCTGGATCACAAGCCTGATTAACTGTTGCTTCTTCATTTTAAACTACAGTGAAGACATGAATACTACTGCAGCCTCTGCACCACATAGGAACAATAAGCAGGCGCTCAGCACCCTCGTATTTATATCTGTTCCCATGGCATTGCTATTGTACAAAAGGGTAGCTGCATAAATAGAAGAGAGTTATTTTAATGGAAGGATAGGTGGTTATTTTATTAAGCTGTCTGCATACAAGCAGCCATGTGCAAAACCCAATATGTTCCTAATTAGGGTTAAAAAAAAAAAAAAAAAACTGTTTGATTCTCTTAAAGGCAGATTCACCAAACACGTAAAGAAAGCAAATGTTTCCAGGCAACATTAGCAATTTTGTTTCCTTATATTAATGCAGTACATTTGGTGGCACTTTTATGAAAGTAATTGTTCTTGAATTAACAAATGTTAAATAAGAAAACAATGTATTATAGGAAAGCTACGTAACCCTATTAATATACACATTGTAATAGTTGTATTTTTATATTTGTGTTTGTTCTGGTCACCCACCTGAAATGTAAAAACTGTGCACCTACACTGTCTAGTTTTTTTTTCTTCTAAACTCAGTGACTTAGACAGGTTGTCATGCTGCTAAAGTATAAATTTGATAAAATTACCACACATTTTAATATTATATTTATTCCGCCGATAATCACAATTATCATGATAATTTACAGACGATAAAATCAATAGCTAAAAAAGCCATAATTCTTACTTGTTTATTTTATCCAAGGTGACTTACACAGACTAAGAGGTAGTAATACGTGGAGGCAGATAGCAAGTTCACTGGAAACACTTTCATGTTGGAACTCGATAGAAACAATTCCTCAAAGCTGGCACTCCTCCCACTTCCCAATTGAAAAGAAACACAAGCTTTCCAGACACAGCCCCCATCACAGCTGTGAATACAAAACCTCAGCCAGCAAACACGTGGGCACACTAGGGTTCAATCAATCAGAATGAAAAACACTGCAGTACTCTGCATCTGCTAATACCTGCATTATCCACTGTAATGAAGCTGGAAGTGGCTTCCCAAGTTTGACCCATTCGATACGGAGGGCATATGGGAATTGGTCTGCCTCTTTTTGTAGATATCTGGACAACTGCTTAGTAAATTGGAATGAAGCTAGTATTTTTTTAGCTTAAGTTATTAGGCGTATCAGATTGTGGGATCATATCGAGAAGTCTATCTCACACTTTCATTTTCACTTTTTTTTTTTTTTTTTTTTTTTAATTGAGTGAAAAATTATTCTTTTTATTTATTTTCAGAGCCAATGTCCCCCCGTCGGGATGCCCAGCAAAGTTGGACTTTTTGCACAGCCTGAACTTGAACTGGCACCGTCCAAGCTGTGTGACTCATCATGCGCTCCCAGCGACAACGCTTTAGCTGAATGAGCCATTCGGGGACCCCTCTCCATTTTCACATTTTGAGTGAAATTATTGTATTTCATACCAATAGAGGTATGCCGATTCATCGATTCACAAAGTGGACTGTGACAATAACCATACGATTATTGAGTGACCCCTGTATCGAAACAGTTTATTTATTTATTTTTAAGTAAAATTTGACTTGTTACCATAAACATAGGCACGCATTCATTTGTGTTTACACTGAGAATAAGAGAATATTATTGATTAGTACAGCCCAGTGTTTTTCGCAAATACGAATTAGCACGAAACAAAATGAAATGCAACACATAAAACGAATTATAAAGCAAACACAGAACTACATTTTTAACCCTTAGCGGTCCATTTGTTCAATTATGCAACTGAGATTAATCCATTTCTCTGCAAATCTTATTTATATTCTATGCGTTTATTTTACTTTATCAATGTGGAGTAGTTTGTGCAGATTCTATATGTAAAGTCTAATTTGAAAGCGTCAAGGTGCCATCAAAATGTGAAAACTTTGCATGTGGGTGAATACTTTTGCAAACCACCGTACACAAACGTATTATAAAAATGAATTTGGTATTCCTAAGAATGGAACAATTATTAGCCCTAAAAGATGGTTACAACTGAAGGCAGTGCAGATGCCAGTGTTTTATGCAGTAGTATAAAGCAATTTTATGCAGGCCACCAGTTAAGCATGCAGTCTATATCTATGATAACAACCGACAGGGCTGCATAGGATCAGAGGATGATTCAGAATCAGAGGCAGAGCCACAATAAATGTCATGTTTAAATTTAAAGTAAACTGTAAAATTGTTGAGATACTTGTGTTGGAAAAATTGTATAATGCAACAAAAAAATACTAAAAAGGGTTAATGCTCAGCCAAAGGTTTCTCACTGATAAATTTACCCTTTTTCAGTCAAAGTGGCAAGTTTCTCAGTATCTAAAAAGCTTAGAGGAAACGCTAACAGACACACTTCTTAAGTTTGCATACAACATGCAAAGTGAAAGAAGAGATGCAATTTGCAGTCGACATCAGGACAGACCCAGGCATTACAATGTACACACCTAGAATACTAAAGAAACTACACATACAAACATTTAACAAAATACAAACTTGCTGTCTCTCAGTATTAGAATTGTGGCTAGCGCTACCTAGCCATTCACATCTCTGCAAAGACTTGCTGTCTTTCTCAGTAACAGAATAGCCCAGGTATTGTGTTCAGTCTGCTCCAAGATGTACCCAGGTTCACACTCTCCACAGCGTGAACACCACAGAGTTTAACTCCGCCAACATTCGGAAACTTGCACCTCATGAAATGCATCCCACAAAATTCAGTTAGTTTTCAAAGGAAAACAAACTATTATTCATTTGGCAAATGTGTTCACCCCAAGATAGCCTCATTGTTGAGGCAAGCTGAAGTATTTGTTGTAGTGGAGGATGGTATGAAACTCTCATGGCATGATAACACTCAGAAAATACCACTGTTGTCAAACATGTAAATAAATAGAAAACGACCTGACGTCTGTAGTTCATCAGGTACCAACAGCATTGCCCGCGCACAGACAAACAGCCCCTATTCATCAAGCTCTTTGCACCCATTCCCGTTTGAAAGACACAGTCTCTTAATGTCCATGATATGGTTCAACTATATCGTGAGGAGTTTAAACCAGACCATCGCGGTTTACAAGCAGCAACTCCTCACACAGCTCAGCAGAAGTGAAGTTCAGTGGGTGTCCTCTGAACCCCAAGCCAATCGCACCTTTACACCCAGGAGCTTGAAGCAGAGCTACTGGCTAGGGACGGGCATTTCCATATATCTGAATAATCCAAAACACAAGTCGTTTACTAAACAATTAGAGTTGACATCAACCTGCCATTGGCTGAAAATAATACTTGTAGAACATCAACATTGACGTAATGACTAAAAACAGTTACTGAATTACTAACGGTACTACTTGACAATGATTCAATGAGTAGCTCTTTTTATTAACAGCACACATGCAACACAAGTATCATTTCAAAGAGCAATGAAAAGGAAGACATGCAGATTATAATGAATCTAAGTAGGGAGGTGTGAGGGAGCAGTAATGGATCATAGGGATTTACTGGTACTCCTGTTGAGGCATAGAACAGAGCCTGTGGCTTGTGGCTGAGCCTGTCTCTGCAGGCAGGATACATGCTTGTATCGTAGGTGGTTAATATTGTCCCTATGCTGTTCATGCAGCTCAGACTTTCATTGTAAAGTGTGAATTTTACTGTTTTAGTGTCTGCTTTTGTGAAATGTGTACTACGTCGGGCCGCAGCGGCAGGCTTAGACTGGTTAATTGGGTCTGTTAAGACAATTTACATCTGTTGCAATACAAGACAGATTATATGATTAATAGGTCCAATCAATTAATTGAATAAATGATTACAGCCGCCTCTGAAGGATAGAGGCCAGCCCTGCATCGGGGTGTGGCGATGCATCGATTCACACACTGGACTGTGACCTTCATACGATTACCAACAGTGTGTTTTATTTAGGTAAATTTTGATCTGTTAACAAACATAAGCATGTACTAATTCGTGTCTCCATTGATAATTAGAGAACATTATTTCTTGGCATGCACTCTTGTAGCCTCGCCCACCAATCACTGTGTTCAGGGTGTTTCTGTCAAGCCCGTCGGCAGCTGAGCAAAACAGAAATGGGTTATTAACATTGACAATCGCATCACAGCGACTGTGAAATTTGATCTGCTCCGGACGGTTTAAAATCCAGTGGATGTTCTGGTTCACAGAAATGTAGATCACTTTGTTCCTCAAGAAAAAAACTCAATAGAACATTTTTACATTTGTTTTAAAAAGAAGAGAGAACTGCTTTGTATTGATAATTTTTTTTGTCATATGATTCAGAACTTTTGTTTCCAAGATCTGAGCACATTTTTATTTTATTATTATTATGATTATGATTAGGGCTCCAGAATGCAAATGGTTGCAAATGTGGTAAAAAAACAACATTTGTAAACAGCCCCTATTCATCAAGCTCTTTGCACCCATTCCCGTTTGAAAGACACAGTCTCTTAATGTCCATGATATGCAGGGTTCAGTGCATTGGCACCTGAAACTCAAAAATGCTGCCTCTCCCTTTAAAAGCACATGCAATATTCATGAATGCGCTAGGAAGTCGGTCAGTAAGGGAAAAAGAATGCATACCACACGTTTTAATAAACTGAGGCGCGAGAAGGACACCAATAAAATTAATTTAACATTAACAACAACAACGATTTCATTGAATACAAATGCTTGGAAAGCGCAGACAGAACATGGTAAGCCCAGTTTCACGCAACAGTTGTGACCAAACGTGAGCGAATGCTGTGTAAACATGGAAGCGACAGCGAGTGGGAGAAGTACAGCCGTGGAAAAGTACAGAGCAGTTTAGAAGCAGTAACTGGCACACCCACAATTTATGGAAGTCTACATCACCCCTAACAGACTGAAAGCCACCAGGGAGACAGAAGGTCAGAACAGCTGGGTTCAGGTAGGCAGAAGCAGAGAAAAAAAGAAACTTCCTCAAACAAAACCACCAGAAATCAAAACAACCAACAGATTTGAGTCACTTCAGAATTTTGATGAGCAGAACCAACAACAAGAGAACGAAAGGAACAACATCCAGGACCCTATTAACAGTGGTGACCAGAGAGCAAAAAGAAGGGAGGTCATGATTGTTGGGGACTCCATATTGAGAAACACAGCAAGTTCAATTCACAGTTTGGACCCCCTTACTACAACAGTGTGCTGCCTTCCGGGAGCCTCGGTCAAGCACATCACTGAGAACGTGGACGGGTTCCTACAATGAACAGGAGACGACCCGGTAGTAGTCATCCACATCGGTACAAACAACATTGGAAGAGACAGACCAAAATCCCTGCAAAACAAATTCAGAGAGCTAGGAAGGAAATTAAAAGAGAAAACCAAAACTGTGGTATTTTCTGGTATACTACCCGCACCTTGCAAAGGACCATATGGACAGCTGGAAATAATTAATCTAAACGCATGGCATGCGTGGTGCACACGGGAAGGCTTCACCTATCTTGATCATTGGACCACATTCTACAACGAGGACTATCTGTATAGACGGGTGAAGTACTTAAAAAATAGATGGTTAGTAAGTAGATTCAAGAAAATGCACAGAGTCCTTTTCTTCAATCAGTTGCCAGGTTTATTGAAATATGCAGGGAGTCTGGTCCCAGGTACAGGACAAACACTCAAAATTACAATGTTTGCGTGACATTAAATACCCTTCTGTATAGATGGTCCACCTCCCCTTTCTCTGACATTAACCAATGGTCAAGGTAATTTAATTTATTGTGTGAGTGTTAATGTTTGTGTGTCTGTGTGTGTGGTCTAGTGTGACAACCTCTGAACTCAGTGCATTCTTTACACTCCTGGAGACAAAAGGTCCATACATCTGCCTTTTGTTATCTCCTTGCGACCCCCTTTGATGCCAGTGGGATTATCTCTTTTGATTTCTCTGAAGAGCCTGTTCCCTTCTAGTCCACAGCATTGTTATCTCATTAGCTTGCAGTCATTGTTGGGCAGTTTGTAGACGCATCGTCTCTATCAGTGGTTAGCAGTACATGCAATTTGAACCAAACAGTCTGCTATCTGCAATATTAGTCTCTTTTCAGAAAAGAACACCAGTATAGCTCTGCTAGTCCACATGCGTAGCAAACCCCTAATCAATTCTCAATCCATGTTTTCCAACAACGGGACGGACTGCACTTAAATAACAAGGGAACCAGTCTACTTGGAGAAAAAATCCTCGAACAGGTTCAGAAGCATTTAAAACTAGAAAGGAAGGGGGGAGAAATCAACAAAAAAACAGAAGGGAGACCGCATCAAAACAAGAACAACAACAACTTTGGTAAGACAACCATTAAATGTATTTATCTAAATGCTAGAAGTATCAGAAACAAAATTCTAGAACTTGAAGCTACTGCACTAACAGGTAACTATGATGTGATAGGTGTTACAGAAACGTGGTTGTCTGAGAGTGATGGGGACGAATATAATATTTGTGGGTATACACTGTATAGGAAAGACAGGCAGGACAGAAGAGGAGGAGGGGTAGCGCTGTACATAAGAAACAGTCTTGAAGCCCAGGTGTTAAACCTGGACAAAGAAAATAAAACCGAATCAATATGGGTCAGAATAACGGACAAAAATTCAAAGGGCATAATAATAGGAGCATGCTATAGACCGCCAGATTCAGACGGTGAGCAAAATAATCTGTTATACAATGACATTAGAAATGCGTGTAGCAAAGGAGAAGCCATACTAATGGGGGATTTCAACTTCCCCCAAATAAAATGGGAAAACCCGGTGGGTAGCACGAAGGATGAAATAGAAATGGTGGAAATGACAAATGACTGCTTCCTAACACAATTTGTCAAGGCACCGACTAGAGGGGAGGCATGCCTTGATTTAGTCTTTTCAAATAACGAAGATAGAATAACTAAAACAGAGGTCAGAGAACCACTGGCAAACTCAGACCACAACATGGTCTCATTTGAAGTGTTTTTTAAAACCCCAAAAAGTAATGACTAAAGCTAAGGTTTACAATTTTAGAAAAGCAAACTATGAAGGTATGAAACAGAGACTAACAGAAGTAGATTGGAGTAAAATAGAGAAAACACCCACAGAAGAAGGATGGTTGTTCTTCAAAAATGTAGTACTAGAGGCACAAAACAATTACATCCCTAAAGTAGACAAATCTAAATGTAAAACTAAATTGCCAAAATGGTTTAATAGATCAATTAAAAAAAAATATTCAGCGAAAAAAGGCACTTTACAGAGCATTAAAAAAGGACCAAAAAGAAAGTACGCAGAAAGAGTACACAGAACTGCAAACGCAAGTCAAAAAGGAAGTTAGAAAGGCCAAGAGAGAAATAGAAATGAACATTGCTAAGGGAGCTAAAACCAATTCAAAAATGTTTTTCCAATATTACAACAGCAAGAGAACATTCAAAGAGGAGATTAAATGTTTAAGAGATACAAATGGCAAAATCGTAGATGAAGAAAAAAAAATAGCAAATATATTAAATGATTACTTTTCACAAGTTTTTACAAAGGAAGATACTGACAACATGCCCCACATGTCATCCAGTTCCTATCCAGTTTTAAATAACTTTAGCATAACTGAGGCAGAAGTGTTAAAAGAACTAGGAGCTCTTAAAATAAACAAATCCCCTGGGCCGGATGAGATCCTCCCAGTAGTACTCAAAGAAATGAAAGAAGTAATTTACAAACCGCTAACCAAGATCATGCAGCAGTCTCTTGACACAGGGGTGGTACCGACAGACTGGAAAATTGCAAACGTAATACCGATCCACAAAAAGGGAAACAAAACTGAACCAGGTAACTACAGACCAGTAAGCCTGACTTCTATTATATGCAAACTTATGGAAACTATAATAAGATCCAAAATGGAAAATTACCTATATGGTAACAGGGTCCTGGGAGACAGTCAACATGGTTTTAGGAAAGGGAGATCGTGTCTAACTAACTTGCTTGATTTTTTTGAGGATGCAACATCGATAATGGATAATTGCAAAGCATATGACATGGTTTATTTAGATTTCCAGAAAGCTTTTGACAAAGTCCCGCACAAAAGATTAATTCTCAAACTGAACGCAGTTGGGATTCAAGGAAACACATGTACATGGATTAGGGAGTGGTTAACATGTAGAAAACAGAAAGTACTGATTAGAGGAAAAACCTCAGAATGGAGTGAGGTAACCAGCGGTGTACCACAGGGATCAGTATTAGGTCCTCTGCTATTCCTAATCTACATTAATGATTTAGATTCTGGTATAGTAAGCAAACTTGTTAAATTTGCAGACGACACAAAAGTAGGAGGAGTGGCAAACACTGTTGCAGCAGCAAAGGTCATTCAAAATGATCTAGACAAGATTCAGAACTGGGCAGACACATGGCAAATGACATTTAATAGAGAAAAGTGTAAGGTACTGCACGCAGGAAATAAAAATGTACATTATAAATATCATATGGGAAATACTGAAATTGGAGAAGGAATCTATGAAAAAGACCTAGGAGTTTTTGTTGAAATGTCTTCATCTGGACAATGTGGGGAAGCTATAAAAAAGGCCAATAAGATGCTCGGATACATTGTGAAAAGTGTTGAATTTAAATCAAGGGAAGTAATGTTAAAACTGTACAATGCACTAGTAAGACCTCATCTTGAATATTGTGTGCAGTTCTGGTCACCTCGCTATAAAAAAGATATTGCTGCTCTAGAAAGAGTGCAAAGAAGAGCGACCAGAATTATTCCGGGCTTAAAAGGCATGTCATATGCAGACAGGCTAAAAGAATTGAATCTGTTCAGTCTTGAACAAAGAAGACTACGTGGCGACCTAATTCAAGCATTCAAAATTCTAAAAGGTATTTACAGTGTCGACCCAAGGGGACTTTTTCAGCCTGAAAAAAGAAACAAATGGAGATTAGACAAAGGGGCATTCAGAACAGAAAATAGGACACACTTTTTTACACAGAGAATTGTGAGGGTCTGGAATCAACTCCCCAGTAATGTTGTTGAAGCTGACACCCTGGGATCCTTCAAGAAGCTGCTTGATGAGATTCCGGGATCAATAAGCTACTAACAACCAAACCAGCAAGATGGGCCGAATGGCCTCCTCTCGTTTGTAAACTTTCTTATGTTCTTATGTTCTTTCCTGCCTCTACGATTATTTTCAGTACACGCATTGTCAGCACCAGCCAATGATAATTCGTTTATTTTACTTATGGTCATTTTTTGTTAATCAGGGCTGGAGTTTAGTTTTTGAATCCTCAGAAAAGCAAAGGCAGAGATCAATCTGTGCGTTTATAATTAGGACGATAAAATTGTTTTCGTTTTTCTGATCAAATTAAAACGATCACTAAGAGCATGCATTTGTGGAATCTTAGCAGTCACATTAACCCTTTAATATCTCTATCCTTGTATATATAACTTTTAATTAAATTCATGTGTGGCGTTTTCTCACCGGTACTGTAAAAAAGCACAGATTGAAAATAATCATAAAACAAAATGCGGATGCAATGACTTAATGGCTTGAAGCATATTCAGAAAGACAAACTCGCATTTCTACCTATAGTTAGCAAAAATAAAATTCTTAGGTTTCCCTAAAAATCCAAAACAATTTAAATTTAGCAACAGCCATGCAGGTTTGTATGCTATTTGTATGCTATTTAAACCAAAAAATAAGGTCATTCAAAATAATAACTAGATCTTGTGTTTCTTTATACATACATATTTTAACACATTAGAACAAATAAACTTGTTTTATAATGGTGCTTTCAAAAATAGCAAATGGAGGGGGGGGGGGGGGGGGGGGGGGGGGGGGGGTATTCTTATTTTATTCCAATAAATAAATACTGGTACCACTTTTAACGTTTTGTAGTTTAATGGGGAATTTTAAGGGCCTGTGACAAAGTACCCGCCCCTGTGTATATTATCTGTTATGTGTTGCGTGTGGTGTGTTTAAATGTTGGTGTATAGACATTGGTACACGGGATATAAACGGGTCTGTGTAACACGAGTGTTTAAAATGTATATGTGTATTTAGGCACGAGGATTGCACAGCACTTCACGTGCAAGTAAAATGTAGTAATATGTGAGCACGGGGAATTGCACTTTATTAATTCACGTGCTGGGATTCAAGTGAATAATTAATTAGTAATTGAATTCCAGCACAACAGTATATATAGATGCACGTTGTCACATACTCGCGGTTGGGTGTTCGGTGAGTGGAGAACGGGGGGAGAGAGAGGGGCAAATTGACACTCTTCCAGAATTAGAATATATATCAATTGCTATTGCGTGCTGGTGGGAACAGCACGATACTTGTTTATTTAAAACTCACCTTGTTTGAAATTTGTGTGTTGCTCCACGATTCTGACAAGTCACAAACGCTATTCAGTGCTTTTTAATCAGTCTTCTAATTCTGGCTACCAATCGCCAACGTATTGTCACATACTTGCAGCGGTTGTAAAACCAGATGTGTCACGGCAGCACAGGGACAAATTTAAATATCAGGGGGGGGGTGCGCTGCTGGTTTGGGGGGGGGGGGGGGCGGGGGGGGGGCTGCGCCAACAAACACTGACAAGTTAAAACATTGACAACCACAGAACAAATTATTACTCGAGTGACAATGCATTGAAGTCATTTTTCCACCTCCCATGGCTTTGCGCCCTGGGCAACTGCCCCGTTTGCCCACCCCTAGTTACGGCTCTGCGCAGGAGCACCAGCACCAATGAAACGATCCCTCTGAAATCCCCAGCAAAGACCGGTGACTTTACACGCGAACATGAGCTCCCCCGACACTGTGCCTCACCCTGCACACCACGCGGCCCTGCTTTTACCAGGGGAGACCCTCAGCCCCTGCGCTCCCCTGACTGCGTCATTATTAAATGTCTCGTTCGTTTCACACTTCCTTATTCCAGTAAGTACATTTTCACAGCTATCATTTTAAACCCTATAGGATTCCAGCAACTTCAAGAAGTTTTTCAAAATACACCACCCACTCGATATCGCGGGTGTCAGGGTCCAATATAAATCTGATATATCAAGGGCCGCGATATTGCGAGAGACCCATAGAAAAACAAATAGCCTAACAAATACTATACAACCACTCCCTCGTTTTAATCAGGGGCGTAAGGGTCCAGTATAAAACCTCTACACAACCCTCTTTTTTTCATTTTATTATAGAAAGCAGCAAACTTTCAATTCATACAGCAGAGGGTAATTGTTTCTCATCAACTTCAGCCTCCAATTAATTTCATTGGTCTTCCTCTCGTTTCTCAAATGCACAAACCCGCACCATTGAAAGAAACCATTGCAGCTAGGGCATAAGCAGTTAGACAGTAAAAATAGGAAGCCAACTCCAGGACCAGGATATATCCAAATCCGCAGCATAGCGAGGAGCAATATAACAAGGGGTGCGTGTAGTTCAAAACACCCATGTCAATATATCAATCAAGCTCAATGTTTGAACAACAGCACTCAGAACGGTAGCACATAGGAAAGGTGAGACTACGCACCAACCACACATTGTAAACTTTGATCGTGCATTTGAAAAGCATATTTTCAGGACCCTTTCATTGCAGTGTCCTCATTGCTGAAGGGTTAGTCTGTAGTTAGATGTGTCCAGAACCCTTTCATTGCACTGTCCTCGTTGCTGAAGGGTTAGTCTGTGGTTAGATGTTTTCAGGACCCTTTCACTGCAGTGTCCTCGTTGCTGAAGGGTTAGTCTGTGGTTAGATGTTTTCAGGACCCTTTCACTGCAGTGTCCTCGTTGCTGAAGGGTTAGTCTGTGGTTAGATGTTTTCTTTGTTCGTTTACCAGGTTCCTGGGTCTGTAGGAGGCGTGTAAGAGTCTTAACTCGCTGAAGCTTTTTACAAAGAATCCTCCTACTGGCAACATGACAACGCATACCTGCAGATTATTACAGAGGAAAAACAACTTAAGTGGATGTTATGCCCTACTGAGAAAGCACACAAGTGAGCATTAATATGCAAGCGCTTTCTCTTAATACGGCACTCTGATTGTAAGCAGGCATAGGACTCTACCTGTTTAAACATTAAAGACTAATATGGCAGCACATTTCAAATTGGAGAACTTAGTATAATGAAGGAATTGATGTTTCACATGAACAGCAGAGGAATAGAAATGCATTGAAAAGTGTTGAAGAAAGTGGTATTTTAGCCCTTGATGCTGTTGAGGAAGCACATGAGCTGTTACTATCATGCTAAAGTACATTAAGAATGCACAGCATGGGAAATAAGTTCTTGTGTTGTCAACATGCATGTAATAATGGAATCATCCAGACTTAGACACCCCAACATGTCCCCTCAGTCTAATGGTATAAATGTTCATTCCAACTTTCATCACATTTGTATAAATGGTTTTCCAGATGTATGAAAAACAAATGTGACACAGATGGGCACAAACTGTATGGTATGAAATATATGTGGAGGGTAGTGGTTGACGATGTGTGTGTGTGTGTGTTAGGGCTGGGGCAATGCATCGAATCGTTGGAATAACCATTGATGGTTGCGGGGGGTGGGGGGAACTGCATCTATCACAGTTCATTAATAAGGACCGGCAAAATGTAAATCTACACTCTTATTCCTTGCCTTTCCTTTGGTTCCTTTAAATAATAATAATAAAAAAAAAAAACCTTGAAGACACTAGAGGTAGGCTGCATTTCAGGACCAGATTTTTCTAGTTAAATTATCAATTTAATGTAATTTTAAATAATGCCGTCAGATGTTTGGAAGTGGTTTTTTTTTTTACAAAAGAACAAAATGGAAAGGTAAAATGCGCTGTTTCTGGAGTTTTAATGAGCTTCTGTGGCAATACACCAACCTGCGGGATCTTTAGTAAGACAGCACCCGACAAAACATTACAGCAGGAACACAAGTAAAACAAACTAAAGGCAGCAACATCTTAGTGACAGCTTATTTTGGAAAGAAAACCTCAGAGCAAAAGAAATAAGAGGCCTGCTAGTGGATCCTGTCACACAAGATATCAGACCTGTTGGTATAGTAGAGGGAGATGCGTTTAAAAATCTGATTGCGAATCTTGCTCTGGGCTATGAAATTCCCTGTTGAAAGACAATGTCCAAAGCCATTACTCTGGACCACGAATGTGCAAAGGAAAAGCTTTGACAGGATTTAAGTCAGGAGTGTAATTCAATGTCCATCACTAACAATGTATGGACAAGCATGGCACAAGAAGCGTTTAAGAGTTACCTGCCATTACATTAAGCAAAACTGGGAACTCGAGTCAAAAGTATTGCAATATACAAAAATTACACAAGACATACAGCTGTGAATTTGAAGTGGCTACAAAAGTAATAGCTTGTGTTTATGACAACGTGGCCAACGTGTGCAGAGCAATGTCTTTGCTTTCTGCAAGCGAGCGTGAGGTGTTACTTTTTGGTATTGTGGCAAGTGTGAGCTGTGCAGGGCACAATATAAATCTCTGCATTCAGAAAAGCCTGGAGGATGTATGACAAGTCCAGACATTAGTGGCTGTAGCAAGGAGACAGGTTGCACATTTTAAAAAGAGTGATACAAACAGAAATGCTGAACACAGAAAATGCACCACTCAAGTTAATACTGAATGTAGAAACAAGGTGGAACAGTTTATTATATGTTTGAACGCCTTCTTGAATTAAAATGGCCAGTTATTGATTTGGTGGGAAAATAACCAGACGTGCTTTCCCAACCTAGCAGCCTCGGCAGAGAGCATGTTAAGTATCCCTGCAACATCGGTCCCGAGCGAGCATGTGTTCAGCAAAGCAGGGATTCTTGTGAACAAACTGTGTTCTTTGAAAGCAGAGAATGTGGATGACATAATATATTTCTGAACAAAAACAGAATATAAGCTCTGGAGAGAGCACACTTTGTTACGTTGGACTTGTAAATAGTTAGAAATTAGAAATGTGTAGTTTTAAGTTCAACAACTGGAGAAACATTTACTTTTCATAATTAAATTTCATTAAATATATGTACTTATTATTTACATGTTTCTTTTGCGTTCTGAAAAAACGATGCATGGGGGCTGTATGAAAAAGATGCATCGATAGTAAAAAAAAAAAAAAAAAAAAAAAAAAACAAAAACATCACTACGTATCACACACTAGCATGTGTGTGAGAGAAGAGTTATTTCTTACAGTGCTTTGAATATAAAAATATAGAAAAGAATCTTCTTCCACAGAAATTAATTGCTGTAATGGAGGAATATGTCAATGATCTTACATTACAGTTCATCACTATAGCTTTAGTTTTATCACAAGACATTGCATGACGTTTGGTCTGTGGTGATTACCCCCCTTTGAGTGTCACGTGGTGGTCGTCACTGAATAATACTGACGCACACACAGCGCGCTGGCGTTGACACACCGTACAGGCACGCAGACTTAACACACAGACGGTCACTCAGGAACCAGCAATGCTAGCCCTAGTTCACATTTAATAAACAAAACAAAACCAAAAATAAGAAACAGTTTGCCCAGGTAGCTACTACACTATAAAACCCCTCTGTTTGGGATCAACCTCCACTAAACTAACCTGCTGCTGTTGCTCCACAAGTCCCTGCATCCTAGCACTCCGGCCTCTTTCCGACAGCCTGGGCTGGGCAATGCCTTCAGGAGCACCGTATTACATTTTGTAGTTAATCCCGACGAGCAGATACGCGCCTCCTCGATGCTCAGTGCCTGTCTGTACAGCATGGCGATGCAGTAGCGCCAAGCTGTGGCGCAGGCACTTTTTGAGCTCCACCGGGCATGCCCCCCCCGCCAGTCCGGACCTCCCAATCAGCCCAGCACCAGGCGAGCCCAACTGCTCAATTGGTTGCCCAGCAACGTGTCTGCTGTTCCGCGTCCCCTCTTGCTGTCAACCCCCCGGGAGTGTATCTGCGCAGAAACCAGCGACAGGGCTCTTCCTGTCACACCCCCCCTTTAAAGAAAGAAAAAGGGAAAGAAAGGAGCCGGCCACTCAAGACCCCCCCCCCACCCACCCCCCCCCCCCCACTGCCCCCACCCACCCACCCCCCCCACCCCCCACGACCCCCCCCCCCCCCTACAAACAGCACAAACGTTGAATCATGCATGATTGCTGTTAAAACAAACGTTTGTGACGCTATGGTTTTTAAGACCGCGATTATTTTTCAGGGGATCGAATTCCCTCAGCCCCCCTACAATAACAAAATGAACCCAAACTTGTCTCATTCGTTGGTGTCGGTTTGTGCTGTTAAAACCAAGTTTTGTGCCATTATGGATTCTGACATAAACAATTATTCTTCAGGGCAGCGACGTCACTCAGCCCCCCTACATTAACAGAATTGTTATTCTCATTCGTTTGTGCTGCTCAGAATGGAAGTGCTACCCAGACATAAAGTAACCCTTTTGTAGCACAGGTTTCTTAATATTTTTTCAATGCAGCACAGTAGCAATTCTACGCGTCTATATATTACCAAAACAGACGATGCATATATAATTTATGTTGACTATTTATTACTGCCTCACCTTTTTTTTATCATGATGCGGAAAGAGAAGATGGGTTTATCACTGATATTACCTGTTTACCAATTTGCTTTCAAGTACCGTAACTGATTGCTACAACATGGATCGTTTGCACAAAGAATGTAAATGTACTAGCAAATTGTTAATTTTCTGACGTGTAACAATCTTTTTTTTTTTTATTTTTCATTTTTATGGACCTGAATACCGTCTGGCAATAACAAAAAACCTTGATCCCACATAAAGACTGCGATAGATTATCCCTTCTTGTCCCAGATTACCAAACGACAACTTATAACAAAACCCTGATCCCACATTAAACGACAACTTAATTAAGGGAAGCGCTGTAAACACAGCAATACACAGTTAAGCCTCAAAATAGCAATCGATTAATTGGGCACACAAAATTAACCATTCGAATAAATATCGATGACTGTACCCCCCAGCAACAGCATCACGCATTGCATCTTGTTAACACTGTACCACCTAACATTCACTATCTGTGAAACACACAATGCAGAAAGTCACCAGTTTTAACATTTGTAGTATATTATCTAATAATGGCTGTCGTAGGTAACGTAAACATATATGTCACATGCCAGGATTTGTATGTTTATACACACCGTTCCATGTTTCTTCCAATCGGAGGGGGACCAAAATATGTCTAACGGTGCTTTGTTCGGCCAGATCATACGATACAATGTCCTAAGAAGTTAAAATCCTGTCCTCAACGGTCCCGGGATCATGCAGCGTACGCAGTCTGGACTGTATCCTCTGTCCGGCGCAGTCCACGCGTCGGATCAGGAACTGATTTTACTTTTTTCGCGATAATACGGCGGCTTATCTAATCACTTAGGCAGAAATACTGTAAATAGCAAAGCAGGGCGTTCTGCGCAGTTTCGTTGATAAATGTAAATAATGCTATTAACTATGCGCGTTACAAAAAGTAAAAATTAGTGAATCGATAATCCAGTACTTCTAATCAATGTATATAATGAGGAATGGAATCGATTGAAAAATCGACTTCCGATGTAATCGTAGCAGCCCTACAATATACCGTCACATATCAAATACAGTTGCACGACACAGTAAACCACTGCTCTAGTGCCAGCAGAACAACAATCCCGACCGGATGTTGTGTTATTTAAATACAATGTTTTCTTTATTATTGTTTGGTTTGGATGAGGCAGGTACGAGCTGCTACCATCGCATCTGCCAGACATCTCATGAGAATGTGACTGGTGCTGTTTGTTTAAGTATTGTTTAAGTATTGTTTAAGTGTTTGTAATTATTTGTTAACTGGAGCAGTACTGGTGTTTCTTCTCATTTACACGTATGTGTTTAACCTGCATGAATACTGTCTGTTTACAAACACGATCGTTCCCTAAAAGACTGCACATTAGATTACAACAAGCTGAAAGCTACGCGTTTGTATGTATGGAACATACACTGATAAAATACAGACACATATATTTTACCCTAAATAAATAAAACATATTTATTACAGATCATAGAAAGGTTTTGACAAAAAAATAACAGGTAGGCAATAAACAAACAATGGGACGGAACAACCACAACAGAGGCAGAGAGCTCGAGACATGAATAAATCATATCAGGGGGCGGAGGGAGTGAGAGTGTCTAATGCTTCAGCGTATGATTCTCCTCGAAGCATGGTGAGCATGGTGGAGGTTCCTTGCAAGTTTGGGGCTGCATTTCTGCAAATGGAGTTGGGGATTTGGTCAGAATTAATGGTCTCCTCAATGCTGAGAAGTACAGGCAGATACTTATCCATCATGCAATACCATCAGGGAGGCATCTGATTGGCCCCAAATTTATTCTGCAGCATGACAACGACCCCAAACATACAGACACAACCCCAAACATAATGTAGAATTCTCATTCTATTTATCTATATATATATATATATATATATATATATATATATATATATATATATATATATATATATATAAACCACACACACACACACACACACACACACACACACACACATAATATATATATAAATGTATAATGAACATTATGATATATATACAGTGCCTTGCAAAAGTATTCAGACCCCTGACCAATTCTGTCATATTAACGAATTACAAACGGTACACTGAAATTTCGTTCGGTTTGATATTTTATTTTGTAAACACTTAAACTCAAAATCAATTATTGTAAGGTGACATTGGTTTTATGTTGGGGAAATATTTAAGAAAAATAAACTTAAATATCTTGCTTGCATAAGTATTCAACCCCCAACCATTAATATTTGGTAGAGCCAACTTTCACTGCAATTGCAGCTTTAAGTCTTTTGGGGTAAGTATGTACCAGCTTTGCACACAGTGTCAGAGTGATTTTGGCCCATTCTTCTTGGCAGATTTGCTCCAGGTTGTTCAGGTTGGTTGGACGACGCTTGTGGACCGCAATTTTCAAATAGTGCCACAGATTCTCAATGGGATTGAGATCAGGACTTTGACTGGGCCACTGTAGGACATTCACCCTTTTGTTCTTGAGCCACTCCAATGTTGCTTTGGCCTTGTGCTTGGGATCATTGTCCTGCTGAAAGGTGAATTTCCTCCCAAGCTTCAGTTTTTTAGCAGACTGAAGCAGATTCTCTTGCAGTATTTTCTTGTATTTTGCTCCATCCATTCTTCCTTCAATTGTAACAAGATGCCCAGTCCCTGCTGATGAGAGGCATCCCCACAGCATGATGCTGCCACCACCATACTTCACTGTAGGGATGGTGTGTCTTGAGGCATGGGCAGTGTTAGGTTTGCGCCACACATAGTGCTTTGAGTTTTGGCCAAAAAGCTGTATCTTGGTCTCATCTGACCACAAAACCTTTTCCCACATCGCAGCTGGGTCACTCTCATGCTTTCTGGCAAACTTCAGACATGCTTTCAGATGGTACTTTTTGAGTAGCGGCTTCTTTCTTGCCACCCTCCCATACAGGCCAGTGTTATGCAGAGCTCTTGATATGGTTGACTGGTGCACCATTACTCCACTCCCAGCCACTGAACTCTGTAGCTCCTTCAAAGTGATTGTTGGCCTCTCTGTGGCTTCTCTCACAAGTCTCCTCCTTGTTTGAGCGCTGAGTTTTGAGGGACGGCCTTTTCTTGGCAGTGCCTGGGTGGTGTGATGCAGCTTCCACTTCCTGATTATTGATCCAACTGTGCTCACTGGGATATCCAAACACTTTGATATTATTTTGTACCCTTTCCCTAATCTATGCATTTGTATTACTTTATCTCTAACTTCTGAGAATGCTCTTTGGTCTTCATTTTCCTTCAGATTCACAGCCTTACCAATGATCCTTCAACAGTGGGGTTTTTATCCAGAAAATGTGACAGCAACTTTAATGGTTCACAGGTGGAGGCCAATGGTAAGGTAATTGTGTCCTCGTTAGGGCAATTTCTTTCATCGGTGCAAACTGGGAGCTTCCACAGCACAGGGGTTGAATACTTATGCAAGCAAGATATTTCAGTTTTTTTATTTTTCTTAAAAATATTTCCCAACATAAAACCAATGTCACCTTACAATAACTGATTCTGAGTTTCAGTGTTTAAAAATAAAATATCAAACAGAACGAAATTTCAATGTACCATTTGTAATTCGGTAATATGAGAGAATTGGTCAGGGGTCTGAATCCCTGAATACTCTTTGCGAGATACATGCCTGTATGTATGTATGTGTGTGTGTGTATATATATATATATATAGATATATATATATATATATATATATATATATATATATATATAGATATAATATAATTATTATACAATATGTGTGTGTATCTGGTACCATCTGAAAGCACGTCTGGAGTTTGACAGAAAGCATGAGAGTGATTCAGCTGCGATGTGGGAAAAGGTTTTGTGGTCAGATGAGACCAAGATAGAGCTTTTTGGCCAAAACTCAAAGCGCTATGTGTGGCGCAAACCTAACGCTGCCCACGCCTCAAGACACACCATCCCTACAGTGAAGTATAGTGGTGGCAGCATCATGCTGTGGGGATACATCTCATCAGCAGGGACTGGGCATCTTGTTATGAAAAAAGAATGGGTGGAGCAAAATACAGGACCATACTGCAAGAGAATCTGCTTCAGTACACTAAAAAACTGAAGCTTGGGAGGAAATTCATCTTTCAGCGGGACAATGATCCCAGGCACAAGGCCAAAGCAACATTGGAGTGGCTCAAGAACAAAAAGGTGAATGTCCTACAGTGGCCCAGTCAAAGTCCTGATCTCAATCCCATTGAGAATCTGTGGAACTATTTGAAAATTGCGGTCCACAAGCGTCGTCCAACCAACCTGAACAACCTGGAGCAAATCTGCCAAGAAGAATGGGCCAAAATCACTCCGACACTGTGTGCAAAGCTGGTACATACTTACCCGAAAAGACTTAAAGCTGTTATTGCAGCAAAAGGTGGCTCTACCAAATATTAACGTGTGGGGGTTGAATACTTTCCAATAGTAAGGTAACTGTGTCCTTGTTAGGGCAATTTCTTTCATCGGTGCAAACTGGGAGCTTCCACAGCACAGGGGTTGAATACTTATGCAAGCAAGACATTTCAGTTTTTTATTTTTCTTAAAAATATTTCCCAACATAAAACCAATGTCACCTTACAATAATTCATTTTGAGTTTAAGTGTTTACACACATATATACATATAGTTATACATACATACACACAACATACATATATATATTATATATATATAGATAGATAGACAGATAGGTAGAGATATCTAGATAGGATAGATATAAATATATATATATGATATATATATATATATATATATAAATATATATAGTCTCTCATATATATAGATATAGTATATGTCTATACTATATCTATACTATATATATATATATATATATATATATATATATATATATATATATATATATATATATATATATATATATATATATATATATACATATATATATATATATATATATATACACATATATATAGTGAATTCTTGCTTCTGGTTGCACTCTATTCCTGTATAGTATAATCTTCCACACACTACCAGGTGTGTTTAAATAACAAACACTGACAGCAGCAGTCCAGTTACCCTCCGTGGGTTGTATTTATTTTTTAAAACAAAATCAAATAAACAAACAAAACCTAACCCTTTCTTGGGTCCTAAACTAAACACTTATTTTTCCAAACTAAACAGGGACAGGCTAATTCTGCTTACCCTGAAACAAACTATCCATTCAGTTTTAAAGTTCTTTGTTACCTCAGCGTCTGGTCTCTTCTCTCTTTTCTCCCTTCCCCCACCATCTCAACTTTACCAGCTTTAACTGCTAGACAATTAGATAATTAAACAATGAAGACAAATTGATGGTCACTCCTGACATCAGTATGCTCCCCCAGGTTCTTAAAGCCTTCAATATCCTTTCTAACATAATACCTTCTTCAACAAAACATAGCATAAACCCAAGTCTGCGATTTAATCTAAAACATCAATCTGTGGGAACCAATTTACATTAATTTATTGACTATAATTTTACTTTTAAACACATTACATTATTTCACAGTTTGTTTACTACCCAGCTGGTTTATGCTGTCTTCACATTTTATTACTTTAGTTTTCTTTGAAACCATCACCACAACCTTTACCCAGATGGAGTGTGCATTCTTCACAGCCACAGCCTCACAGCTGACCAAGTTTGCTCAGGAATGTACACTCATATACACACATTTATATATATATATATATACACACACACATACACACACACAATATTATATATAAGAACATACGAAAGTTTACAAACGAGAGGAGGCCATTCGGCCCATCTTGCTCGTTTGGTTGTTAGTAGCTTATTGATCCCGGAATCTCATCAAGCAGCGTCTTGAAGGATCCCAGGGTGTCAACTTCAACAACATTACTGGGGAGTTGATTCCAGACCCTCACAATTCTCTGTGTAAAAAAGGTGCCTCCTATTTTCTGTTCTGAATGCCCCTTTTTCTAAACTCCATTTGTGACCCCCTGGTCCTTGTTTCTTTTTTCAGGTCAAAAAAGTCCCTTGGGTCAACATTGTCAATACCTTTTAGAATTTTGAATGCTTGAATTAGGTCGCCACGTAGTCTTCTTTGTTCAAGACTGAACAGATTCAATTCTTTTAGCCTGTCTGCATATGACATGCCTTTTAAGCCCGGAATAATTCTGGTCGCTCTTCTTTGCACTCTTTCTAGAGCAGCAATATCTTTTTTATAGCGAGGTGACCAGAACTGAACACAATATTCAAGATGAGGTCTTACTAGTGCATTGTACAGTTTTAACATTACTTCCCTTGATTTAAATTCAACACTTTTCACAATGTATCCGAGCATCTTGTTAGCCTTTTTTATAGCTTCCCCACATTGTCTAGATGAAGACATTTCTGAGTCAACAAAAACTCCTAGGTCTTTTTCATAGATTCCTTCTCCAATTTCATTATCTCCCATATGATATTTATAATGTACATTTTTATTTCCTGCGTGCAGTACCTTACACTTTTCTCTATTAAATGTCATTTGCCATGTGTCTGCCCAGTTCTGAATCTTGTCTAGATCATTTTGAATGACCTTTGCTGCTGCAACAATGTTTGCCACTCCTCCTACTTTTGTGTCGTCTGCAAATTTAACAAGTTTGCTTACTATACCAGAATCTAAATCATTAAATGTAGATTAGGAATAGCAGAGGACCTAATACTGATCCCTGTGGTACACCACTGGTTACCACACTCCATTCTGAGGTTTTTCCTCTAATCAGTACTTTCTGTTTTCTACATGTTAACCACTCCCTAATCCATGTACATGCGTTTCCTTGAATCCCAACTGCGTTCAGTTTGAGAATTAATCTTTTGTGCGGGACTTTGTCAAAAGCTTTCTGGAAATCTAAATAAACCATGTCATATGCTTTGCAATTATCCATTATCAAGGTTGCATCCTCAAAAAAAAATCAAGCAAGTTAGTTAGACACGATCTCCCTTTCCTAAAACCATGTTGACTGTCTCCTAGCACCCTGTTACCATATAGGTACTTTTCCATTTTGGATCTTATTATAGTTTGCATATAATAGAAGTCAGGCTTACTGGTCTGTAGTTACCTGGTTCAGTTTCGTTTCCCTTTTTGTGGATCGGTATTACGTTTGCAATTTTCCAGTCTGTCGGTACCACCCCTGTGTCAAGAGACTGTTGCATGACCTTGGTTAGCGGTTTGTAAATAACTTCTTTCATTTCTTTGAGTACCATTGGGAGGATCTCATCCGGCCCAGGGGATTTGTTTATTTTAAGAGCTTCTAGTCCCCTTAACACTTCTGTCTCGGTTATGCTAAAGTTATTTAAAACTGGATAGGAACTGGATGACATTTGGGGCATGTTGTCCGTATCCTCCTTTGTAAAAACTTATGAAAAGTAATCATTTAATATATTTGTTCGCCTCTTCTACACCTGATCTTCCTTTCCTAAAACCATGTTGACTGTCTCCCAGGACCCTGTTACCATATAGGTAATTTTCCATTTTGGATCTTATTATAGTTTCCATAAGTTTGCATATAATAGAAGTCAGGCTTACTGGTCTGTAGTTACCTGGTTCAGTTTTGTTTCCCTTTTTGTGGATTGGTATTACGTTTGCAATTTCCAGTCTGTCGGTACCACACACACACACACACACATATATATACAGTACTGTGCAAAAGTTTTAGGCAGGTGTGAAAAAATGCTGTAAAGTAAGAATGCTTTCAAAAATAGACATGTTAATAGTTTATATTTACCAATTAACAAAATGCAAAGTGAGTGAACAGAAGAAAAACCTACATCAAATCAATATTTGGCGTGACCCTTTGCCTTCAAAACAGCATCAATTCTTCTAGGTACACTTGCACAAAGTCAGGGATTTTGTAGGCATATAGTCAGGTGTATGATTAAACAATTATACCAAACAGGTGCTAATGATCATCAATTCAATATGTAGGTTGAAACACAATCATTAACTGAAACAGGAACAGCTGTGTATGAGGAATAAAACTGGGTGAGGAACAGCCAAACTCAGCTAACAAGGTGAGGTTGCTAAAGACAGGTTACTGTCAAAAGTCCATGGCAAGACTGAACACAGCAACAAGACACAAGGTAGTTATACAGCATCAGCAAGGTCTCTCCCAGGCAGAAATTTCAAGGCAGACAGGGGTTTCCAGATGTGCTGTCCAAGCTCTTTTGAAGAAGCACAAAGAAACGGGCAATGTTGAGGACCGTAGAGGCAGTGGTTAGCCAAGGAAACTTACTACAGCAGATGAAAGACACATCATGCTTACTTCCCTTTGCAATGGGAAGATGTCCAGCAATGCCATCATCTCAGAATTGGCAGAAAACAGTGGGACCCTGGTACACCCATCTACTGTCCGGAGAAGTCTGGTCAGAAGTGGCCTTCATGGAAGACTTGCAGCCAAAAGCCATACCTGCGACGTGGAAACAAGGCCAAGCGACTCAACTATGCACGAAAACACAGGAGCTGGGGTGCAGAAAAATGGCAGCAGGTGCTCTGGATTGATGAGTCAAAATTTGAAATATTTGGCTGTAGCAGAAGGCAATTTGTTCGCCGAAGGGGTGGAGAGCGGTACACGAATGAGTGTCTGCAGGCAACAGTGAAGCATGGTGGAGGTTCCTTGCAAGTTTGGGGCTGCACTTCTGCAAATGGAGATGGGGATTTGGTCAGAATTAATGGTCTCCACAATGCTGAGAAGTACAAGTAGATACTTATCCATTATGCAATACCATCAGGGAGGCATCTAATTGGCCCCAAATTTATTCTGCAGCATGACAACAACCCCAAACATACAGTGAAAGTCATTAAGAACTATCTTCAGCGTAAAGAAGAACAAGGAGTCCTGGAAGTGATGGTACGGCCCCCACAGAGCCCTGATCTCAACATGATCGAGTCTGTCTGGGATTACATTAAGAGAGAGAAGCAACTGAGGCTGCCTAAATCCACAGAAGAACTGTGGCTAGTTCTGCAAGATGCTTGGGCCAACCTACCTGCCGAGTTCCTTCAAAAACTGTGTGCAAGTGTACCTAGAAGAATTGATGCTGTTTTGAAAGCAAAGGGTGGTTATTTTTCTTCTGTTCATTTACTTTGCATTCTGTTAATTGATAAATATAAACTATTAACATGTCTATTTTTGAGCATTCTTTACAGCATTTTTTCACACCTGCTTAAAACTTTTGCACAGTACTGTGTATTTGTATAATTATATATAATATATATATATATATATATATATATATAATATACACATTATATATGTGTGTGTATATACACACACATAAGATATATATATATTTTATATATATATATCAAACGCAGTTAAACGAGGCAGTCTTCCCAGCGACAGCGAGTGGAAGCGACAGCGAGTGGGAGAAGTACAGGCGTGGAAAAGTACAGAGCAGTTTAGAAGCAGAAAGGAGAAATTGCATCTTGAATTGCTTTAATCAGAAAACAGAGGACATTGGGGAAACACAGCAGCAGCTCAAAGTCAAACAGCCGCGTGTGTTTTTCTGATAACAAACAAGCTGAAACTCGGAGCAGCTGATTCAAATTCAGCGCCGTTTTGAGACACGGGCGAGGGGAGGAGCCAACAGCACAGCAGAACAACGCAGTTAAACGAGGCAGTCTTCCCAGCGACAGCGAGTGGAAGCGACAGCGAGTGGGAGAAGTACAGGCGTGGAAAAGTACAGAGCAGTTTCGAAGCAGTTTGAAAGCAGGTTGACGGCTGCAGAAGAAACTAAACTTCAAAAAAAAAACCTCAACATGGTCTTCAAGCCTGTAATCTGTGACACCTGCTTGATGTGGGAAATCCGAGAAAACCCAGCGGAGCTAAACCAAGTGTGCGTAAAGTGCCGCGCGATCCAGGATTTGCATAAACTAGTAAGTATGCTAGAAATGGAGCTGGAAGAAGTGAGACAGCAACAGGATCTTGAGGAACTGGCACACCCACAATTCATGGAAGTCTGCATCACCCCTAACAGACTGAAAGCCACCAGGGAGATAGAAGGTCAGAACAGCTGGGTTCAGGTAGGCAGAAGCAGGGAAAAAAAGAAACTTCCTCAAACACAACCACCAGAAATCAAAACAACCAACAGATTTGAGTCACTTCAGAATTTTGATGAGCAGAACCAACAACAAGAGAATGAAAGGAACAACATCCAGGACCCTATTGACAGTGGTGACCAGACAGCAAAAAGAAGGGAGGTCATGATTGTTGGGGACTCCATATTGAGAAACACAGCAAGTTCAATTCGCAGTTTGGACCCCCTTACTACAACAGTGTGCTGCCTTCCGGGAGCCTCGGTCAAGCACATCACTGAGAACGTGGACAGGCTCCTAGAACGAACAGGAGACGACCCGGTAGTAGTCGTCCACATCGGTACAAACAACATTGGAAGAGACAGACCAAAATCCCTGCAAAACAAATTCAGAGAGCTAGGAAGGAAATTAAAAGAGAAAACCAAAACTGTGGTATTTTCTGGTATACTACCCGCACCTTGCAAAGGACCATATGGACAGCTGGAAATAATTAATCTAAACGCATGGCTGAAGACGTGGTGCACACGGGAAGGCTTCACCTATCTTGATCATTGGACCACATTCTACAACGAGGACTATCTGTATAGACGGGATGGACTGCATTTAAATAACAAGGGAACTAGTCTACTCGGAGAAAAGATCCTCGAGCAGGTTCGGAAGCATTTAAACTAGAAAGGAAGGGGGGAGAAATCAACAAAAAAACAGAAGGGAGACCGCATCAAAACAAGAACAACAACTCAGGTAAGACAACCATTAAATGTATTTATCTAAATGCTAGAAGTATCAGAAACAAAATTCTAGAACTTGAAGCTACTGCACTAACAGGTAACTATGATGTGATAGGTGTTACAGAAACGTGGTTGTCTGAGAGTGATGGGGACGAATATAATATTTGTGGGTATACACTGTATAGGAAAGACAGGCAGGACAGAAGAGGAGGAGGGGTAGCGCTATACATAAGAAACAGTCTTGAAGCCCAGGTGTTAAACCTGGACAAAGAAAATAAAACCGAATCAATATGGGTCAGAATAACGGACAAAAATTCAAAGGGCATAATAATAGGAGCATGCTATAGACTGCCAGATTCAGACGGTGAGCAAAATAATCTGTTATACAATGACATTAGAAATGTGTGTAGCAAAGGAGAAGCCATACTAATGGGGGATTTCAACTTCCCCCAAATAAAATGGGAAAACCCGGTGGGTAGCGCGAAGGATGAAATAGAAATGGTGGAAATGACAAATGACTGCTTCCTAACACAATTTGTGAAGGCACCCACTAGAGGGGAGGCATGCCTTGATTTAGTCTTTTCAAATAACGAAGATAGAATAACTAAAACAGAGGTCAGAGAACCACTGGCAAACTCAGACCATAACATGGTCTCATTTGAAGTGTTTTTTAAATCCCCAAAAATAAAGACTAAAGCTAAGGTTTACAATTTTAGAAAAGCAAACTATGAAGGCATGAAACAGAGACTAACAGAAGTAGATTGGAGTAAAATAGAGAAAACACCCACAGAAGAAGGATGGTTGTTCTTCAAAAATGTAGTACTAGAGGCGCAAAACAATTACATCCCTAAAGTAGACAAATCTAAATGTAAAACTAAATTGCCAAAATGGTTTAATAGATCAATTAAAAAAAATATTCAGCGAAAAAAGGCACTTTACAGAGCATTAAAAAAGGACCAAAAAGAAAGTACGCAGAAAGAGTACACAGAACTGCAAACGCAAGTCAAAAAGGAAGTTAGAAAGGCCAAGAGAGAAATAGAAATAAACATTGCTAAGGGAGCTAAAACCAATTCCAAAATGTTTTTCCAATATTACAACAGCAAGAGAACATTCAAAGAGGAGATTAAATGTTTAAGAGATACAAATGGCAAAATCGTAGATGAAGAAAAAAAAATAGCAAATATGTTAAATGATTACTTTTCACAAGTTTTTACAAAGGAAGATACGGACAACATGCCCCACATGTCATCCAGTTCCTATCCAGTTTTAAATAACTTTAGCATAACTGAGGCAGAAGTGTTAAAGGGACTAGGAGCTCTTAAAATAAACAAATCCCCTGGGCCGGATGAGATCCTCCCAGTAGTACTCAAAGAAATGAAAGAAGTAATTTACAAACCGCTAACCAAGATCATGCAGCAGTCTCTTGACACAGGGGTGGTACCGACAGACTGGAAAATTGCAAACGTAATACCGATCCACAAAAAGGGAAACAAAACTGAACCAGGTAACTACAGACCAGTAAGCCTGACTTCTATTATATGCAAACTTATGGAAACTATAATAAGATCCAAAATGGAAAATTACCTATATGGTAACAGGGTACTGGGAGACAGTCAACATGGTTTTAGGAAAGGGAGATCGTGCCTAACTAACTTGCTTGATTTTTTTGAGGATGCAACATCGATAATGGATAATTGCAAAGCATATGACATGGTTTATTTAGATTTCCAGAAAGCTTTTGACAAAGTCCCGCACAAAAGATTAATTCTCAAACTGAACGCAGTTGGGATTCAAGGAAACACATGTACATGGATTAGGGAGTGGTTAACATGTAGAAAACAGAAAGTACTGATTAGAGGAAAAACCTCAGAATGGAGTGTGGTAACCAGCGGTGTACCACAGGGATCAGTATTAGGTCCTCTGCTATTCCTAATCTACATTAATGATTTAGATTCTGGTATAGTAAGCAAACTTGTTAAATTTGCAGACGACACAAAAGTAGGAGGAGTGGCAAACACTGTTGCAGCAGCAAAGGTCATTCAAAATGATCTAGACAAGATTCAGAACTGGGCAGACACATGGCAAATGACATTTAATAGAGAAAAGTGTAAGGTACTGCACGCAGGAAATAAAAATGTACATTATAAATATCATATGGGAGATATTGAAATTGGAGAAGGAATCTATGAAAAAGACCTAGGAGTTTTTGTTGACTCAGAAATGTCTTCATCTAGACAATGTGGGGAAGCTATAAAAAAGGCTAACAAGATGCTCGGATACATTGTGAAAAGTGTTGAATTTAAATCAAGGGAAGTAATGTTAAAACTGTACAATGCACTAGTAAGACCTCATCTTGAATATTGTGTGCAGTTCTGGTCACCTCGCTATAAAAAAGATATTGCTGCTCTAGAAAGAGTGCAAAGAAGAGCGACCAGAATTATTCCGGGCTTAAAAGGCAGGTCATATGCAGACAGGCTAAAAGAATTGAATCTGTTCAGTCTTGAACAAAGAAGACTACGTGGCGACCTAATTCAAGCATTCAAAATTCTAAAAGGTATTGACAGTGTCGACCCAAGGGACTTTTTCAGCCTGAAAAAAGAAACAAGGACCAGGGGTCACAAATGGAGTTTAGAAAAAGGGGCATTCAGAACAGAAAATAGGAGACACTTTTTTACACAGAGAATTGTGAGGGTCTGGAATCAACTCCCCAGTAATGTTGTTGAAGCTGACACCCTGGGATCCTTCAAGAAGCTGCTTGATGAGATTTGGGATCAATAAGCTACTAACAACCAAACGAGCAAGATGGGCCGAATGGCCTCCTCTCGTTTGTAAACTTTCTTATGTTCTTATATATACATACACACACTAATACATATATACATATATATATATATATATATATATATATATATATATATATATATATATATATATTAATTACAGATAAAGGTTTTTTTTTTTTTTTTTTTTTTTTTTTTTTTTTTTTTTTTTTTTTTTTTTTTTTTTTTTTTTTTTTTTTTTTTTTTTTTAAAACAATGTGTAAATTTTTTGTTTTTTTTTTTTGTTTTTTGTTTTTTTTTTTTTTTTTTTTTTTTTTTTTTTTTTTTTTTTTTTTTTTTTTTTTTTTTTTTTTTTTTTTTTTTTTTTTTTTTTTTTTTTTTTTTTTTTTTTTTTTTTTTTTTTTTTTTTTTTTTTTTTTTTTTTTTTTTTTTTTTTTTTTTTTTTTTTTTTTTTTTTTTTTTTTTTTTTTGTTTTTTTTTTTTTTTTTTTTTTTTTTTTTTTTTTTTTTAAACAATGTGTAAAACTTGTCTGGTGAACTGATACAGAATTTATTTACACGTATGCATTCTTTGAATTAATATTGAAAAAAAAAAACCCTTCCTTTTAATATAGTTTTGTACATAAATATTCACAAGGATGAAGGGCTAAATAAATGTCAGCCGAAGCGTTCCATTTATTATGGACGATTTTTTTGTAACTCCATCCACAGTCTAATTTTTTTCATTTCAAATGGTGAAGCATTGAACTTGTGTTTTTGTGGTACGGCAGTTTTGTTGGCAGAATTATGAACATACCACAGGTTTCTCGTCCGGTTCCTCAAAATACTTCCAAACGTGGTTTCACTTCGTTCATTTGTTTGCAGATGCCATTTTATTAAAAACATAACTAACTTCAGAAAAAAAAAGCAGCGACTATTACACCATGAAGTTGACACCATACCACGCCCACTACAGCAGAAAGACAGAGTGCGCCAATGAAGCGCCAGATCAACCGAGAATAAAACCCGCCCCAGTGTCAATCTTTGTTGCACCAATTAGAAAAGATACTTGAAGGCAACTCCTTTTTATAATATCCACCCTTACTGTTGCACCACAGCAGTAGGATAACGACAGGCCGCGTATAGGATGGTAGAATTACTAAAATGAACAGATTAAAAAATATGGATTTGGTGAAATTTGTCACATGACCAATTATACGTCTAGCATAACATTCAATGCTTAGGCTAATCACTTCTTTAGCGTTTAAACATTTAAAATTCCTTAGAACTTGTTGATTATCTTTACAGTCCAGTGAAAACTCCCTATTGATGCAATTCAACGGACTATCAGAATGCGGAATCAAGATGTTATTTAGTTTTTCCTAGTGCACAAACCTCTAACACAATAAGATATATCATGCACAATGAACCATTACACTCCTACTTGACCAACATGTACATACATGTACCTGAATATACTGCTAGAATCATCTGCAGCTTGGAGTTATTACAGTCATGTACCTGAATATACTGCAGCTTGCAGTGGAGTTACCTTTCCTAGCTGTACAGAGTTCAACAATAAACTTTTGAAAGGGTTAAACTAGGGCTTTATTCAATTAAAGCTGTTACTCAAAACATCAACTAGAACAAGGGTGTCACACATCACACTACAAGATCAGAACCATCAGTGTGACTAAAGAGCGGAGGACCATGAGCACTACCAACAGTGTCTGCACGGCAGTAAAGAAACAGCAAGGAGTGGCTTCACAGAAAATTAAATGCTTTTTAAGACCTACAGGTCATTAGATAGGCCAATGAGGTGTTCGGATGGTAAAGTCTAATAAAAAGACTCACAGTATGTGGCATACCTTCTTGTGTTCAAGAGACATACAAACGTGACAGTGGGATGGATGTGTCCTCACAATCTGACATGGTCTGAATATGCTAAATAATGTTAGTACCAGGCTTGGTATTGACATAACTGACCACTTCAACAGATTCTTTCCACATGGGACCAATAAGATATCTGATTAATAGATCTGACACGCTCCATTAAAAGGGTTTAAAAAACTCCTGCCTCCTGATCATTTTAAATAATACACTTTATTGAGGGAACTTCTGAAAGCCAGGACTGGAGAGAGTTTCTAACTCAGAGAACGGTCTCCTTCCAACCCAGTCCTGTCACACTGAATGTGTTGTTCTCTCTCGTCAGACCGAGTGCAGGTACAGCAGCAAATCCTGCTCAATCAATATGCAGTGGCTGTCTGATCACACTGTGACTTCTCTCATACCCCAGTAACATCCCCACACCTTGGCTGGTGCACAGTCAGTCACGCAGCTGTGGCTTAGTGGTTAACAGCTAAGTTAGGAGGGGCAGCACAGCCCCTCTCTGACAGAGTACAGTGACACCCTGGTAGAACTGTGCTATTTATACTCAAGTAAAATAAAATATAAAAAACATATCTGTATCTGTATAAAACTGTATCTGTCGAATGTACAGCAATGGCCCTGCACTGTCAAATAACACAACATAGTTTGGACAAACTTGACATTTTGGAATCAACATGTACATGTGGACGAACAGGGTGGGTCACCTCGACCACCAGTGTCAGTGTACAGCGATGTCCACGAGCACCCAAGGGAGCCTGCAACTCAAATTTCCAAAATACAGAACTGTGGAATTAGTTTACGGAAGCAAGTGGTTTCACATCGTTACTTAACGAATTAGCATTTAATAAAACGCTACCCCGTTCTGTATAAACCGAGATAGAAATCACTTTAATTATAAAAACAATCTGTAAGTGCAATGAATGCAGTACGTTTCGATTTGAAGTAAAACTCCATCACAAAAAAAGAAGACTATAAAACGAAAGAACACTGGTCTGAATGGAGTAAAATAACACATGGTTTCTTTTTAAACAGTCTTAAACGATTAAATGACCGCTTTTAGAAGTGGTCACAATTCCAGATAAAGAAAGCAGGCGTTCTCAAACCCGAGAGCTGCCTGGGTTTCGAATTCTCTTAGCCAGGAGAGAACCTGCCGCTAGCCTTCGTTCATTTCCCCAAAAGTACCCCGACTTCACTTCACCCCCGCCCCCCGGCTCTGCTCAATGTCCCCACTCTCCCCGAGTCCTGTCAATGCTCTTCCAGTTCGTTCTGGTTCATCTCAGTCTCCCCTATCTATACAGTCCTACCTGGTAAATGGCGCTCCAATTCCCAGACTCATCGATCTCCCGAAACTCGGTTTCCATTGCCATGCTCGCTGCTGCCTCGCTCCCGACTCCCTCCCGTTCAATTGAACACAATCAATCGGATTGTATTTAGTTGCTTTGCTTTAATTTGAAGGCTTTTTATCGGCATTAAGGTTTAATGTGGTATTTACTGTTGTTTCCTGGCCTGTTCTAACCGGAAACACGCCGCTCGCTCCTCCCGCACCAACTCGGTCGCTGTACGGCCATCATACCCGCCCATTCCCCTGACCTATAACCAATCACAATACAACCCGTGCGGCGGGGTCAAGATAGGGGCCAATCAGAGTTCACAGGATGGAGACGTAGCAGTTGGGCCAATCAACATGCAAAGATAACGCATTGGCTGCTGGGGTCTGTAGTTCTTTAATTAGACGGTCTATCAGATAAGTAGGAAGGGCGTTATTGTTGTACTTTTTATGCAAATAAACATGACATGACGGCTGTTTCATAGAACGCGACCGTATCCAAACTGTCTTCTCAAAACGTCAAAGAAATTGTGTACTGAATTCAAGTATCCTCGACTTGAATCCCGCTGCACTAAATTGAAGAGTGCTCTACCTGTCCTGCCGCGCTCGGTTTATCCTGACGTCACGGTGCTAAGTGCTCCTCAGATAGCACATTGAAATGAGCGGTTTTTTTCTGAAGCGGTGGTGTGTCCGTTCTTCAGACATGAGACAGAAAATACATTATTTTCCTCGGCTTTGCCTTCCAACCAAACCAAACAAAGATCGGTGTTTTCCCCTGACACCAGGTGAACTCTGTTAATAGAGCTGTATTGATGGCATAGGAAATCAGAGGCCCTGGAGTGACCCTGGTGTGAGGCGACAGCTCACTGTGCTTCTGTAGGTCACTCCAAGTGGTCTGGTGCTGTGACTCAGAATTTCAAATCAGACTTGTGCATTTCCATCAGCAACATATCTAGACCAAATCCATTTCAATATGGGCTCCCTCAGCCCCAGTTAGAATAGCAGGCAGGTGGAACATCACTCTAATTCAAATCCATTTCATTAGAGACTCCCACACTAACGGTAGAAGTGACCTAATGAGCGTCCAATCAATGCAGGGGGTGGGTTTTAAATCTCTGACTGAAGAAAAATATATATGTTGGCTAAACATGAATGCTGTGAATATATTATACTGTTGGGGAAATATTGGAGGCTGGTGAAATAATTAATAAATAGCGATTATACGAATATACATACAGGTGATCTTTGACTTGTGCGTGATGTGCATTTGCAGAATGCATTGTAGACTGCACGCTGCAGGCGTCTAAACCACTTTGTAAAGATCTGGGCTTGTCTGCATGCGTGGTTTAAAGCGTTTAACCTCATCTCATTGACTAGTCTCTATCTGTTATGACAGTAAATCACTCAACCCCCTGGTCAAGCCTTACGGACCCCAACTAGAGATGCAGAACAGCTGACCTGCAGAACAGGAAGCAGCTGCAATAGCATCAGGTGTAGAAGAGGCGAACAAATATATTAAATGATTACTTTTCACAAGTTTTTACAAAGGAGGATACGGACAACATGTCCCAAATGTCATCCAGTTCCTATCCAGTTTTAAATAACTTTAGCATAACTGAGACAGAAGTATTAAAGGGACTAGGAGCTCTTAAAATAAACAAATCCCCTGGGCCGGATGAGATCCTCCCAATGGTACTCAAAGAAATGAAAGAAGTTATTTACAAACCGCTAACCAAGGTCATGCAACAGTCTCTTGACACAGGGGTGGTACCGACAAACTAGAAAATTGCAAACGTAATACCGATCCACAAAAAGGGAAACGAAACTGAACCAGGTAACTACAGACCAGTAAGCCTGACTTCTATTATATGCAAACTATAATAAGATCCAAAATGGAAAATTACCTATATGGTAACAGGGTGCTGGGAGACAGTCAACATGGTTTTAGGAAAGGGAGATCGTGCCTAACTAACTTGCTTGATTTTTTTGAGGATGCAACATCGATAATGGATAATTGCAAAGCATATGACATGGTTTATTTCGATTTCCAGAAAGCTTTTGACAAAGTCCCGCACAATAGATTAATTTGCAAACTGAATGCAGTAGAGATTCAAGGAAACACATGTACATGGATTAGGGGGTGGTTAACATGTTGAAAATAGAAAGTACTGATTAGAGGAGAATCCTCAGAATGGAGTGTGGTAACCAGTGGTGTACCACAGGGATCAGTATTAGGTCCTCTGCTATTCCTAATCTACATTTAATGATTTAGATTCTGGTATAGTAAGCAAACTTGTTAAATTTGCAGACGACACAAAAGTAGGAGGAGTGGCAAACACTGTTGCAGCAGCAAAGGTCATTCAAAATGATCTAGACAAGATTCAGAACTGGGCAGACACATGGCAAATGACATTTAATAGAGAAAAGTGTAAGGTACTGCACGCAGGAAATAAAAATGTGCATTATAAATATCATATGGGAGATACTGAAATTGGAGAAGGTATTTATGAAAAAGACCTAGGAGTTTTTGTTGACTCAGAAATGTCTTCATCTAGACAATGTGGGGAAGCTATAAAAAAGGCCAACAAGATGCTCAGATACATTGTGAAAAGTGTTGAATTTAAATCAAGGGAAGTAATGTTAAAACTGTACAATGCATTAGTAAGACCTCATCTTGAATATTGTGTTCAGTTCTGGTCACCTCGCTATAAAAAAGATATTGCTGCTCTAGAAAGAGTGCAAAGAAGAGCGACCAGAATTATTCCGGGTTTAAAAGGCATGTCATATGCAGACAGGCTAAAAGAATTTAATCTGTTCAGTCTTGAACAAAGAAAACTATGCAGCGACCTAATTCAAGCATTCAAAATTCTAAAAGGTATTGACAATGTCGACCCAAGGGGACTTTTTCGACCTGAAAAAAGAAACAAGGACCAGGGGTCACAGATGGAGGTTAGACAAAGGAGCATTTAAAACAGAAAATATGAGGCACTTTTTTACACAGAGAATCGTGAGGGTCTGGAATCAACTCCCCAGTAATGTTGTTGAAGCTGACACCCTGGGATCCTCCAAGAAGCTGCTTGATAAGATTCTGGGATCAATAAGCTACTAACAACCAAACGAGCAAGATGGGTCGAATGGCTTCCTCTCATTTGTAAACTTTCTTATGTTCTTATGTTCTTATGATACTGTACTGTTATAGCAAAGACTTCAGGAGCTGCTCATACTAATATAAAGAGCTGTCTTATATTAAAATGCACTGGCGCCATCTAGTGTACAGCAGTGTATTGCCAGCAAAACTAAAGAAAACTACAAAGATCACTACATGGTGCTGGCTCTTCTATAAAAACACTTTGAGGCACAACAAGAAGTTAAGAGCAGTGCACTTGCACCTCCTAGGTCCTTTCACTTCTGCATCTTTGTGGTCAGGTATCTTACTGCCTGCAGAGCATGTCAGTCATTAGGGGATGCAGCTGATTGGTTACTGACGGGGACAATCTCACCCTCCAGGTGACCCTGAAAGGCCAGGACTATTGAAAAGCAAAGCCTGCAAAGAGCGGTTTCTTGAAGCTACCTGAGCTGCAGGACCACATATCAGGTTCTACAATGAATACAGGATTCAGCTTCAGTTCATTGACCAGATAGAACATCAAGTATTATGGTCTGTGCAATGCTTATAAATGGGAATTTGTAAAAATACATCATGCCAAAAAAAACAGTTTCTTGTATTTTTACAGTTTTTTGACAGCTTCTTGCCCAGCATCGACTGCAAGCTAACAAGATAACAATGCTGTGGACAAGAAGGGGCCAGGCTCTAAGACTTTTGGAAAGCAAAGCATAAAGGAGCTAAAAGGCTCCCAGGGACTGGTGTTGGACCCAAGGTTCTCACGGATAATAAGAGATAACACCACTGGACTCAAAGGGTCTCAAGCAAAAAGGAGAGATATGAACAAGGAAGATGACAAAAACTAGATGTATGGACCTTTTGGGGCACCACCGGGTGCTGTTTGCCATGTATCTGGGACCAGACTCCCTGCATATTTAAAAAAACCGAACTGATTGAAGAAAAGGACTCTGTGCATTTTCTTGAATCTACTTACTCACCATCCTTTTTTTAAGTTACATCAGTTGCTGTTGAAGAAAGATATGGGAAGTAGGTGCAGGTGCCTCGCAACTAGAGAATTAATTTTCAACCAATTCCTAAAGATTCCAATAGATGGCGCTTCAGGCCACAAATTTAATTCTTGTAGCCAGTCACACCATTAAGTCCCATGGATTTAAAAAAAAAATCAAACAAAAGCAATTTGCCCTGAAGCAGTTTGGATGTTACCTGAGACCTCGTGTTGGTTCCAGTGCAGTGAAGTTTCTATAGACTCTCATGTTGGTTGTGCAGTTAGGTTTCTATAGACTCTCTCATGTTGGTTGTGCAGTGAGGTTTCTGTTGACTCTCGTGTTGGTTGCGCAGTGAGGTTTCTATAGACTCTCATGTTGGTTGTGCAGTGAGGGACACAGGGAGGGATACAAGAAGGGGTACGGGGAGGGGTACAGGGAGGGATACAAGGAGGGGCATAGGGAGGGATATGGGGAGGGATACAGGGAGGATTACGGGGAAGGATATGGGGAGGGACACGGGGAGGGATACGGGGAGGGATATGGGAAGGGACGCAGGGAGGGATATGGGGAGGGATATGAGGAGGGATACAGGGAGGGATATGGGGAGGGACACAGGGAGGGACACAGGGAGGGATATGGGGATGGATACGGGGAGGAATACGGGGAGGGATACGGGGAGGAATACGGGGAGGAATATGGGGAGGGATACGGGGCGGGATACAGGGAGGAAGTGTGAACTGGCAGACAAGCAGACAGACAGGCTCAGGCTGGCTGCACCCTGGGGTGAGTTCTGTATGAGTCACCTGTTTATACCAGACAAGTAGCACCCTCCACTCATCAATCACATGGTAAACCCTCCTTCCCCGAATCATCATTTAAAGAAGATTGAATTGGTTTACATTGTTCAAATCTGATTGCATTGGTTTACATTGTTCAAATCTGATTGAATTGGTTTACGTTGTGAGGGAGCCCCCTACTGAGCAACTCCACACACTGCAGCACCAGAGCTCAGAGAAAGAGCTAGTGAGCGACTCCACATACTGCAGCACCAGAGTTCAGACAGAGAGCCCCCCCTACTGAGCTAATCCACACACTGCAGCACCAGAGTTCAGAGAGAGAGAGACCCCTACTGAACGACTCCACACACTGCAGCACCAGAGTTCTCCCAGGTCCCCCGCAGTTCTGACCTTGACCAGTCTGCTGAGATTGCTCCACAGGGAGGGGCTGGAATGTTATCTGCTTTTTAAACTTTTATAACTATGCTGTAAATGATATTAATAATATTTTCTTGAAGAAAAAAATATTTTTCCAAACTCTAATGTAACTAACATTTTTTATAATTTAACCAATGCACTGCGTATTACAACGGCTGCATTTACTTAAAAAATATACAACCTACAATTACAGTTAAACTTCCTACTAATTTTAATGGTTAGGTATTTTCTGTTAACATTAATTAACCTATTTACCCGAGCTCCCTTATAAAAGTTTACCACAGTAAAAGTACAGGTAGCAAAGTGTCATATAGCATAATGAAATCATAGTAAGCATAGTCAATAAATAAATAAATAAAACAAGCATGGGAATGGCCTGGGGAGACTGTGTAACCTTTCCTAAGGGCTTCTGTTCCAGTTCAGGCTTGCTGGCTGAGGATGGTGGCTGTCAGGCCTTCCTGTGAGTGAGTGCATAGGAAGCCTTGGAATGCACAGGGCTGGACCGCAGCAATGTGCTGACGTCAGGGATCAGGCTGGATCAGGCTCGATCAGGCCTTGCTTGAGGCTGGAAAAGTACAGCAGGGGAGGGGCCAGCAGACAGGAACTCTTAAAGAGACAGTGCTGATTAACTGTGGACCTCAGCATCTGCGTCAATAGATACGCTTGCTTAATTTAAACAGTTTAAATTAGATTTATACAGAAGCTTTTAGCCTTATTAGTCCATACGATACTTGGTGCTAGTGTATTACATTAGACTAACAATAAACAGAAGAGGGCATCAGAAAAGACATAAATTACACCGACAATGGCTGAGTCAAACACTGTGTAAAATAACTTGTGTTTTTAAAAGAGAAAAGTATGTTAATGGTACAAAAAAAAAGGTTTGAAAATATGCCCAAAAACCAAACGTTTCGTCTAGCATCTTCTTCAGTTGATTAACTGGGCAAATGAAACATGGCAGACTGTGTGTGTGAGTGAGACATACATCATACCTGTTGTGCACTTACAATCTTTATACAGGCTTCATGTGTCAAGTTCTGTCAGAAACACAACTATTAGAAACTACCTGTGTTGTCATTTTAACATGGAACAACATTTGTTTCAGGAAACCTCTAGTAGCAATGCGTTCAAACAGTGTTGCACTTCCTTGGTCAACTGGAGGGTAAAATTGTCCCCACCCCTTCAATGGTTTGCTGCAACTTGACTGACAGGCTTTCAGCCTATAACATGATCCGGAAAGCGGAAATGATTTTGCTGTTGACTTACAAGGCCCTGAATGGATTATCACCTAGTTATTTACAGGAATTATATGACCCTGTATCTTCCAAACAGCTCTGAGATAACAGGATGTAGGGCTGCTTGTTATAGTCAACAAAAGCAACACGGGAGGAGGAAGGGCTTTTTCTTGTAGTGCTCCTAAATTCAATGTTGCCTGCCTTCATTTGTCAGGGAAGCTGAGACCATTACAGTTTATCTTTCTTATTTTAGTGGGTTTTAATATAACTTTAAAATTCCTGCTTTTGTATTATGTGCATACTGTTATTTATATTGTCTGACTATGGCAGTTCTATGTGTGGCATGCTATACAAATGTATTGTGGTTATAAATGCGCTATATAAATGCAATAAATAAATAAATAAATACATATTTGTTCATATTGACATTGTAAAGCCCCCTCAATATTAAAGCCATCCCTGAATTCAGTATTAAAGCCACCAAGTGCATCCCAAACCTATTTAAAATATCTCTCTAACAAGACCAACATGCTGTACACTTTCAATGCTGTAAAACATTTTCAAATTCAGAAATCTCCTTGTACAGAACAGATTTCCACTTAAACAATACACTGGGTGCAAAGCTGAGACCAACAGATTGATCACATGCTGGAATACATCGGAACATGTCGGAACACGCTGGAACACGCCTTTCATGGGGTATTGCTGCTCCCTGTTATTAGTGTTAGTTATTCAGTTGTTTGCTGTTCTTCTGCATGGGGGATTGCAACTGAGCCTGTGAATGCATTTGAAATGCAAAGTCATTGTGGTCTCAATACACTATTGCTACTGGTATCACAGTGGTATCATGTTTTCATTCACAATTCTTTTCCCAAAAGTCAATATACATGGCAGGTAATCCATTATCATTGGCCGTGTCACAGCTGATTGATAATCGAGAGGTAAGTACAGGTCTGTGATGATTGATAATCGAGAGGTAAGTACAGATCTGTGCTGATTGATAATCGAGAGGTAAGTACAGATCTGTGCTGATTGATAATCGAGAGGTAAGTACAGATCTGTGCTGATTGATAATCGAGAGGTAAGTACAGATCTGTGCTGATTGATAATCGAGAGGTAAGTACAGATCTGTGTAACTGATTGATAATCGAGAGGTAAGTACAGATCTGTGCTGATTGATAATCGAGAGGTAAGTACAGATCTGTGCTGATTGATAATCGAGAGGTAAGTACAGATCTGTGCTGATTGATAATCGAGAGGTAAGTACAGGTCTGTGATGATTGATAATCGAGAGGCAAGTACAGATCTGTGCTGATTGATAATCGAGAGGTAAGTACAGATCTGTGATGATTGATAATCGAGAGGTAAGTACAGGTCTGTGCTGATTGATAATCGAGAGGTAAGTACAGGTCTGTGTGATTGGATAATCGAGAGGCAAGTACAGATCTGTGCTGATTGATAATCGAGAGGTAAGTACAGATCTGTGATGATTGATAATCGAGAGGTAAGTACAGGTCTGTGCTGATTGATAATTGAGAGGTAAGTACAGATCTGTGCTGATTGATAATCGAGAGGTAAGTACAGATCTGTGCTGATTGATAATCGAGAGGTAAGTACAGATCTGTGCTGATTGATAATCGAGAGGTAAGTACAGATCTGTGCTGATTGATAATCGAGAGGTAAGTACAGATCTGTGCTGATTGATAATCGAGAGGTAAGTACAGATCTGTGATGATTGATAATCGAGAGGTAAGTACAGATCTGTGATGATTGATAATCGAGAGGTAAGTACAGATCTGTGATGATTGATAATCGAGAGGTAAGTACAGATCTGTGATGATTGATAATCGAGAGGTAAGTACAGATCTGTGATGATTGATAATCGAGAGGTAAGTACAGATCTGTGCTGATTGATAATCGAGAGGTAAGTACAGATCTGTGCTGATTGATAATCGAGAGGTAAGTACAGATCTGTGCTGATTGATAATCGAGAGGTAAGTACAGATCTGTGCTGATTGATAATCGAGAGGTAAGTACAGATCTGTGCTGATTGATAATCGAGAGGTAAGTACAGATCTGTGCTGACTGATAATCGAGAGGTAAGTACAGGTCTGTGCTGATTGATAATTGAGAGGTAAGTACAGGTCTGTGCTGATTGATAATCGAGAGGTAAGTACAGGTCTGTGCTGATTGATAATCGAGAGGTAAGTACAGGTCATGGGAAAACAGCAAAAGTTGCTATGCAGATTTACAGGGGGACTATTTTTCAAGGCTCAAGGCTGTTTCAGTCCATAACAGCACAGATAGTCATTCATCTATAACACAAATCCAACCTTTAAAACCCTAAATCATGCAGTTACAGCTGTCTGCTGAACATGTTATTATTAAACACAAAATACTGCATTTTACTTGGTGGTAAGAGCCGACAATTCTGAAAAAGATGGGAAATTGTCATGCAAGGCCACCACTATGCTCTTACTTCACCCATGTTCTGACAAGGCTTTCCAGCACATACTGCTTAACTGGGACAGTAGGTGGGCTCACTTCAGACAGCATGTGGAGTTACCAGTGGGCAGGTAAGGTCGGGTCTAAAACCAGAACAGCCATGGCTGTTTGCATGTTGTCACAGAATTATATGTGAATTGGAAAAGCTAATAGTTGGAATATTAACACATTGGGAGCGAGAGAAGTTATTTATATCTCTTTTTGGGTTTTGGTTTTGTTTATGAAGGACATGAAAACGTGTTTGATATGCTGGAAAAGAGATTTGATGTATGTGTGGCACAGTAATGGACGGAACCCCTGAAAGTACATGGTGTTAACATTGAAATGGGGGGCTACTATCGCATGCACACGACTAAAATCTAATGAGAGTAGTAATGAGATCATTGAAAGGAGACAAATAATATTTTACACAAGCATTTTCCAAACAATCATTCCAAGAACTTTATAGATCTTTCTTATCCATTCATGACAGTGACTCTTCCAAACGTCTAAAGAAGATTTATTAGGCTGTTTGAGAGAACTTGTGAATGCTGAGCAACCCAATGGTGACTACACATGTTGTCTTGAGTGAACCCATCTGTACTGTCCCAGTTAAGCAGTGTGAACCCACCCGTACTGTCCCAGTTAAGCAGTGTGAACCCACCTGTACTGTCCCAGTTAAGCAGTGTGAACCCACCCGTACTGTCCCAGTTAAGCAGTGTGAACCCACCTGTACTGTCCCAGTTAAGCAGTGTGAACCTACCCGTACTGTCCCAGTTAAGCAGTGTGAACCCACCCGTACTGTCCCAGTTAAGCAGTGTGAACCCACCCGTACTGTCCCAGTTAAGCAGTGTGAACCCACCTGTACTGTCCCAGTTAAGCAGTGTGAACCCACCCGTACTGTTCCAGTTAAGCAGTGTGAACTCATTGGTACTGTCCCAGTTAAGCAGTGTGAACCCACTGCATTGTAATTCTGCTGTGCTGCATTGTAATTCTGCTGTGCTAAATAAAATAAAAGCAAAATAAGATGTAGTCAAGCATAGTAAAAGCATGCTGAAGCATCGCAGAGAAAATAACAGGAAGCACCAGGATGGACGAAAATTCCATTTTTAATTATCAATAACATCTCCTTTGCAGTGCACTGATCCTTCTCTGCTTTACATGACTGTCACAAGCTATTACTGCAGATAATACATGTTTAATATAAGCATATATTATTATACAGCCTTAACCATCATTCTAGTGGTATATGCTGAAGGATATTTGATATAGTAGAGATAGTGTAGATAGACAGCCAGTGAGCTAGAGAAAGACACAAATAGAGGTCAGAGGGCATTGCTAGGGACAGCAGCCTCTCCCTCTCATTGTGAAAGAGCCCGCTCATCAGAGTTAAGAATGAGAGAAGAGTAAAAGCAGAAGCTGGATTCTGAGAATGTTTCTGAGATGCTGTTGATGCAGAAGGAAATGTTCAGGAAAGAGCTGAGGACATGAGTTTCACAAGCTGTGGTCTAAAACCAGCCTCAGTCAGCTTCAGACACCTCCACACAGCTCAGCAGCAACTTGAGTCCAATCGAAACAAAATAATGAAATCTGTGCATGCTTTTCCTGTTATAGTTATCCGTGGATATGTATTGCTGTGCTGCAGACACCCAGCATACTGTGTTATATCACACTATAAACATTGCAAGCTCTGTAGAAAAGTCAACACTGTTCTTTCTTTTCTAAAACATGCACATTCAACAGCCAGGGCAGGTATGAAGTGTTTCTGTAGTTTAACCCTGGATCTGAGGAGCCAGGGCAGGTATGAATTGTTTCTGTAGTTTAACCCTGAATCTGAGGAACCAGGGCGGGTATGAAGTGTTGTTACATGCAGACATTGCAGTTCACACAGAGCAGATTGAGCCAGAGAGATAAAGCACAGGTATTTACAAACTCCCAGCTCTGCCTAAAGGAACATTCATACATTCAATGTGTTCTTCTGTAGAATTAAGTTTGTTGGCAAGGTAAAAAAAAAAAAACCTGCAAGGGTGTTTTGTCCCCAGAGCACTGATGGCGATGCAGACAGAGACACATCCACATGTGGTGAGGTCAAAGACCAATAAGAAGTGCAAAACAAAAGGTACAGACTAAACTGCCATAGCAGTACTTTTCTTAAATACAAAACAAAAAGTTCAAAAAAAACACAAAAAGGGCACATGGGCCAAAACAAAACAGACAAATAATAACTGTAATTACAAACAACAAGTACCTCTGACTTTCACAGTTTTGGGTGTCATTCACTCTCATTCTATATCACTCTCGTTCTTCATCGCGCTCGTTCTATATCGCTCTGGTTCTTTATCGCTGTTGTTCTTTATCGCTCTCGTTCTTTATCGCTCTCGTTCTTTATCGCTCTCGTTCTATATAGCTCTTGTTCTAAATCGCTCTTGTTCTATATGGCACGGGTTTATATTACTCTTTCTATATCGCTCTCGTTCTTTATCGCTCTCATTTTTTATCTCTCTCGTTCTATATAGCTCTCATTCTAAATCGCTCTGGTTCTATATCGCTCTGGTTCTTGATCGCTCTCGTTCTATATCGCTCTCATTCTTTATGGCTCTCATTCTTTATCTCTCACGTTCTATTTGACGCATTCTTTATTGCTCTCGTTCTTTGTTGCTCTCATTCTATATCGCTCTTGTTCTATAATGCTCTGGTTCTATATCACTCTTGTTCTATATCACTCTCGTTCTTTATCACTCTCGTTCTATTTCACTCATTCTTTATCGCTCTCATTATCGCTATCGTTCTTTGTTGCTGTCGTTCTATATAGCTCTCGTTCTATATTGCTCTTGTTCTATATTGCTCTGGTTCTATATCGCTCTCATTCTATATCGCTCTCGTTCTATATCGCTGTGGTTCTATATAGCTCTTGTTCTATATCACTCTTGTTCTATATCACTCTTGTTCTATATCGCTCTGGTTCTATATTGCTCTTGTTTTATATCGCTCTCATTCTATATCGCTGTGGTTCTATATCACTCTTGTTTTATATTGCTCCCGTTCTTTTTCGCTCTCGTTCTATATTGCTCTTGTTCTATATCACTTTTGTTCTATATTGCTCTCGTTCAATATTGCAGCCGTTCTTTATCGCTCTTGTTCTATATTTCTCCCGTTCTATATCACTCTTGTTTTATATTGTTCCCGTTCTTTTTCGCTCTCGTTCTATATTGCTCTTGTTCTAGATCACTTTTGTTCTATATTGCTCTCGTTCTATATTGTACCCTTTCTTCATTGCTCTTGTTCTATATTGCTCCCGTTCTATATCACTCTTGTTCTATATTGCTCTCGTTCTATATTGCTCCCGTTCTTTATCGCTCTCGTTCTATATCGCTCTCATTCTTTATGGCTCTCATTCTTTATCTCTCACGTTCTATTTGACTCATTCTTTATCGCTCTCGTTCTTTGTTGCTCTCGTTCTATATTGCTCTTGTTCTATATCGCTCTGGTTCTATATCGCTCTTGTTCTATATCGCTCTGGTTCTATATCACTCTTGTTCTATATCACTCTCGTTCTTTATCGCTCTCGTTCTATTTCACTCATTCTTTATCGCTCTCATTATTGCTCTCGTTCTTTGTTGCTGTCGTTCTATATAGCTCTCGTTCTATATTGCTCTTGTTCTATATCGCTGTGGTTCTATATAGCTCTCGTTCTATATCGCTGTGGTTCTATATAGCTCTTGTTCTATATCACTCTTGTTCTATATCACTCTTGTTCTATATCGCCCTGGTTCTATATTGCTCTTGTTCTATATCGCTCTCATTCTATATCGCTGTGGTTCTATATCACTCTTGTTCTATATCGCTCTTGTTCTATATCACTCTTGTTCTATATTGCTCCCGTTCTTTATCGCTCTCGTTCTATATCACTTTTGTTCTATATTGCTCTCGATCTATATCACTCTTGTTCTATATTGCTCTCGTTCTATATCACTCTTGTTCTATATTGCTCTCGTTCTATATTGCTCCCGTTCTTTATCGCTCTCGTTCTATATTGCTCCCATTCTATATCACTCTCGTTCTATATTGCTCCCGTTCTTTATCGCTCTCGTTCTATATTGCTCTCATTCTATATCACTTTTGTTCTATATTGCTCTCAATCTATATCACTCTTGTTCTATATTGCTCTTGTTCTATATCACTCTTGTTCTATATTGCTCTCGTTCTATATTGCTCCCATTCTTTATTGCTCTCGTTCTATATTGCTCTCGTTTTTTATCACTCTCATTCTATATTGCTCTTGTTCTATATCACTTTTGTTCTATATTGCTCTCGATCTATATCACTCTTGTTCTATATTGCTCTTGTTCTATATCACTCTTGTTCTATATTGCTCTCGTTTTATATTGCTCCCGTTCTTTATCTCTCTCATTCTATATTGCTCTCGTTTTTTTATCACTCCCATTCTATATTGCTCTCGTTCTATATTGCTCTCGTTCTATATCACTTTTGTTCTATATTGCTCTCGTTCTATATTGCTCCTATTCTATATCACTCTCGTTCTTTATCGCTCTTGTTTTATATTTCTCTCTCCTAAGCTCCTCTTCTCCCTAATGAACCTGGAGTGGGTCTTTTTATATTTGTGGCTCCAGCCTTGATTACCTATTAATAAATTAGCTTATTAAGGCTCCAGCCACATTCCCATGGGTTTTATAGCGATGGGGTTTCAACATCGGTCTCAAACAACAATGATGGACGGTTTCGTCCGCCTGCATACAAATACAACAACAACAACAGCAAATATAATAATAACAATAATAATAATAATAATATTATGCCCCACAATCTCATAGTCAAGTTGCATCCCAGGCAGATAGGCAGCAAACCTTTCCGAGCTTGAAATTAAAAGTTTGCACACCCTAAGCATTGATTTGATCTGTAAAACTGTATGTACAATGTACTGTCATGTGGAGATGACAATGAATTCAATGTATTGTATACAAGGTACAGTCATGTGGAGATGACAATAAATTCTGTGTACTGTATACAATGTACAGTCATGTGATGACAATAAATTAGTTGTTTATGAATACCAGCATTTTATGTTTCTCTCTGATAATAAGGCATATAATTGTGGAATAAAGCTGTTATATTTATGTGGCAGGCTGGCGAGTGGATAGAGGCCCAGAGACAGACTGCAGTTCAAAAGAAATACTAATTTTATTATAAATAACACAAAATAAATGTGCACAAGGGCAAAATAAAAATCTTTAAACACAAAAAGAAGGACAACAAAACTTACAAAAATAAGGTTTCCAGGCTGGGCAATGCCTTCACTGGATTTAGCAAAATTCAAAAATCATAAACAACCACAAACACCAACCTACTTCCTCAACTCCCTCCTCCCAAATGAGAAGCAGAGGCCTCCTTTTATGTCAGGTGGCTGGGCGCTGACTGATCGTTAATTAACCTAATCAACTAATCAACCCCAGCCACCTGAACATAATAAACCCAGGCAGGTAGGGGAAATTAACCCCATCCCTGCCAATTTAATGTACAACGTACACCGGCCGCAATTGGCCAACTCCCCCCTTCCTCCCCCAAGAGTCCAATTATGTCCCTTGGGTGGGCTGTTATGGTGGGCGGAGTTGATGTCGGAGCCCCCAAGCCTTCTTTGGTTGAGGGGGCCACAGATCTCCAAGGTAGTACGGCGACGGCGGCCCGGCTCCCTCTGGTGGCGGAGGCGGTGGACCCTCGGGAGGCCTAGAAAACAAAAAGGAGACACCAGCAGTCCCAAGCGATGCGGAGCAGCAGGCAACCCCAGGTTCTGCGCTGGGCTGCCATGTTTTAAATATGCTTTTCAATGCTTGCCTATGCTTTACCATACTTTCACTGTGCTTCATTACACTTTGCTGTGCTTTTACTGTGGAAAACTTTTATAAGGGTTAGTTTACCATCTTTTCTATGCTTTACAATACCGTGCAATACAATGCTTGCCTGTGCTTTACCATGCTTGCCCATGCTTTTTCGTGCTATTCCTGTGCTTTTACTGTGGGGCACTTTAATGAGGGATGTTGCAGGCAGTGTGGCTCTACCTTGTTCACTTGGTTAGAAAACATTTTGGGGACGGCTCTGCACCCCTGCCACCCCCCTCCCTCAGCTTCTGGCAGTGATGTCTTTCCTACAGCCTCCCCTCCCCCACATCCTTTAGAGTGCCAATCCATGCCCTTGGAGTTTTATCTTGGAGTTCATCTGGCACTGCACTGGCTTAAAGGCATGGTTCCAGTTTGCTTGCCTTGCCTTCCAGGAAGTCGCTTCTTACTTCCTGGCTCGTTTCAGCCTAGCACTATCTTTTGGGTTAAAGCAGCTGATTGGTTAGGAAAGTCAGGAAAGAATCAATGAATAGATGGGGAAAATTTCACCCTCCAGGTAGTGCAAGACAGTACGATTTCTTTAGACCAGTACAGTGCCAGATATCATCTTTAACAATGAAAACAGATACTTGCTTTAACGTGTGATTGTTTCAAAACTACACATTTGAGACCAATGTAACCAAGAGAAGTGCAGCATTGATTTCTCAGGTTCACGTCCTGCTGTGTGGAGCTGCCGACCTTCACTGGGGACTCCACAGGGAGTGTCGCATTGGCTGTGTCGTTCCTGTGAGAGGGAGGCAAAATCGCCAGGGACTATTTCTCCTCATGCCACTATCTACAGTGAACCCTGCTTTGTTTCTCCTCCTCATCACTCTACAGTGAACACTGCTGTATTTCTCATCATCACTCTTCAGTGAACCCTGTTCTGTTTATCCTACTGATTACTCTTCAGTGAACCCTACTCTGTTTCTCCTCATCACTCTGTAGTAAACCCTGCTCTGATTCTACTACGCATTAATCTACAATGAAACCTGCTCTGTTTTTCCTCATAACTCTTCAGGGATACCTGCTCTGTTTCTCCTCCACATCACTCTACAGTGAACCCTGCTCTGTTTCTACTCATCACTCGGCAATGAACCCTGATCTGTTTCTCCACCAGATAACTCTACACTGAACCCAACTCTGTTTCTAATCCTCATCACTCTACAATGAACCCTGCTCTGTTTCTCCTCCTCATCACTCTACAGTGAACTCTGCTCTGTTTCTATTCATCACTCTACAGTGAACCCTGCTGTTTCTCCTCATCACTCTACAGTGAACCCTGCTCTGTTTCTCCTCATCACTCTACAGTAAAGCCTACTCTGTTTCTCCCCCTGATCACTCTACAGTGAACCCTACTCTATTTCTTTTTCTCTATTTCTCCTCCTCAGCACTCTACAGCGAACCCTGCTCAGTTTCTCCTCCTCATCACTCAACAGTGAACCCTGCTCTGTTTCTAATCCTCTTCACTCTACAATGAACCCTGCTCTGTTTCTCCTCTTGATCACTCTACACTGAACACTGCTGTCTCGCCTCCTCATCACTCTACAATGAACCCTACTCTGTTTCTCCTCCTGATCACTCTTCAGTGAACCCTGCTCTGTAACTCCTCCTCATCACTCTACAATGAACCCTGCTCTGTTTCGCTTCCTCATCAATCAACAGTGAACCCTGCTGTTTCTTCTCATCACTCTCCAGTAAAACCTGCTCTGTTTCTCCTTCTCATCACTCTACAGTGAACACTGCTCTGTTTCTCCTCCTCATCACTCTACAGTGAACCCTGCTCTGTTTCTCCTCCTTATCAATCTACAGTGAACCCTGCTTTGTTTCTCCTCCTCATCACTCTACAGTGAACACTGCTGTGTTTCTCATCATCACTCTTCAGTGAACCCTGTTCTGTTTATCCTACTGATCACTCTTCAGTGAACCCTACTCTATTTCTCCTTCTGAACAGTCTACAGTGTACTTTGTTTCTCCTACTCATCACTCTACAGTGAAACCTGCTCTGTTTCTCCTCATAACTCTTCAGGGAAACCTGCTTTGTTTCTCCTCCTGATCACTCTTCAGTGAACCCTGCTCTGTAACTCCTCCTCATCACTCTACAGTGAACCCTGCTCTGTTTCTCCTCCTGATCACTCTTCAGTGAACCCTGCTCTGTTTCTCCTCCTGATCACTCTTCAGTGAACCCTGCTCTGTTTCTCCTCCTCATCACTCTACAGTGAACCCTGCTCTGTTTCTCCTCCTCATCACTCTAATGTGAACCCTGCTCTGTTTCTCCTCCTCATCACTCTACAGTGAGTCATGCCCTGTTTCTCAACTTGATCACTCTACAGTGAACCCTGCTCTGTTTCTCCTTCTCATCACTCTACAGAGAAACCTGCTCTGTTTCTCCTCCTGATCACTCAACAGTGAACCCTGCTCTGTTTCTCCTCCTCATCACTCTACAGTGAGGCATGCCCTGTTTCTCAACTTGATCACTCTACAGTGAACCCTGCTCTTTTTCTCCTCCTCATCACTCTACAGTGAAACCTGCTTTGTTTCTCCCCATCAATCTACAGTGATCCATTCTCTGTTTCTCCTCCTGATCAATCTACACTGAACCCTGCTCTGTTTCGCTTCCTCATCACTCAACAGTGAACCCTGCTCTGTTTCTCCTCCTCAGAACTATACAGTGATCCCTGCTCTGTTTCTCCTCCTCATCACTCTACAGTGAACCCTACTATTTTTCTCCTCCTGATCACTCTTCAGTGAATCCTGCTCTGGTTAACCTCATCACACTACAGTGAACACTGCTCTGTTTCTCCTTCTCATCACTCTACAGTGAACCCTGCTCTGTTTCTCCTTCTCATCACTCTTCAGTGAACCCTGCTCTGTTTCTCCTCCTCATCACTCTTCAATGAACCCTGCTCTATTTCTCCTCCTCATCACTCAACAGTTAACCTTGCTCTCTTTCTCCTCTTCATCAATCTACAGTGAACCCTGCTTTGTTTCCCCTCCTCATCACTCTGCAGTGAACCCTGCTCTGTTTCCCCTCCTCATCACTCAACATTGAACCCTGCTCTGTTTTTCCTCCTCATCACTCTACAGTGAACCCTGCTCTGTTTCTCCTCCTCTTCACTCTACAGTGAACCCTGCTCTCTTTCTCCTCCTGATCACTCTTCAGTGAACCCTGCGTATTTCTCCTTCCCATTTCTCTACAGTGAACCCTGCTCGCCTTTCTCCTCCTCATCACTCTACAATGAACCCTGCTCTGTTTCTCCTCCTGATCACTCTTCAGTGAACCCTGCTCTGTAACTCCTCCTCATCACTCTACAGTGAACCCTGCTCTGTTTCTTCTCATCACTCTACAGTAAAACCTGCTCTGTTTCTCCTTCTCATCACTCTACAGTGAACACTGCTCTGTTTATCCTCCTCATCACTCTACAGTGAACCCTGCTCTATTTCTCCTCCTCATCACTCTACAGTGAACCCTGCTCTGTTTCTCCTCCTCATCACTCTAGTGAACCCGGCTTTGTTTCTCCTCCTGATCACTCTTCAGCAAACCCTGCTCTATTTCTCCTTCTCATCACTCTACAGTGAACCCTGCTCTCTTTCTCCTCCTGATACTCTTCAGTGAACCCTGATCTGTTTCACCTCCTCATCACTATACAGTGAACCCTGCTCTGTTTCTCCTCCTCATCACTCTACAGTGAACCTTGCTCTGTTTCTCCTCATCACTCTTCATTGAACCCTGCTCTGTTTCTCCTCATTACTCTTCCGTGAACCTTGATGGCCAGGTGTTCAGTTAGCTCAAACCCTTACGCATGCAGGGTCGACCCTTGTCCTCCAGAGGTCGTTAGCTCACTGACATCCACCCTTGAGTTCTTGGGTGAAAAAGGAAGCTGACTTGGCCTTGGGATCAGAGTACGCCCACTGAACGTTTGGGTCTCCTAATCCATTTAAGAAATAGCTGCAGTGATGGAAAAGCGATTGGGAAATTGCGAGAAAATCATGGGGAAATAATAATAATCAGATCAGATGTGTGGAGTTCTGTTGTTAGCTACAATTACTTTAAGGATCTGGATTGAACTGTCCAGCTTGGCTGCACCCTACGTTTAACAGGTTATTAGGATTTTCCACTGTTACAGCACTGAGCCTGTTTGCAGGATGTGGATGCTCGTAAATAATAGCCAGGTTGGAGAGGGTTATGAGCTGTTGCCTGCTCCCCTCCTTCAGTAATACCTCATTCTCTCAGATGACTATGGAGGAAATGTCTGTGAATCATCAACCATAAGCACTTTATTAAGAGTGACAGAGTTACACTGCTGAGTCAGAGCTATCCCAGCTAACTTTAAACACACTGTATAAATCCTATAAAAGAAGTGCATCACACTGCATCTCAATCACAGCACTGATATATCAGTTAATACACTGTGTGAATTGAGACAGTGAATAGAGGTGCATGGGGTGGGAAAGGGTTTCACTGAGACAGTGAATAGAGGTGCATGTGGTGGGAAAGGGTTTCATTGAGACAGTGAATATAGGTGCATGTGGTGGGAAAGGGTTACATTGAGACAGTGAATAGAGGTGCATGTGGTGGGAAAGGGTTACATTGAGACAGTGAATAGAGGTGCATGTGGTGGGAAAGGGTTACATTGAGACAGTGAATAGAGGTGCATGTGGTGGGAAAGGGTTACACTGAGACAGTGAATAGAGGTGCATGTGGTGGGAAAGGGTTACATTGAGACAGTGAATAGAGGTGCATGGGGTGGGAAAGGGTTACATTGAGACAGTGAATAGAGGTGCATGTGGTGGGAAAGGGTTTCATTGAGACAGTGAATAGAGGTGCATGTGGTGGGAAAGGGTTACATTGAGACAGTGAATAGAGGTGCATGTGGTGGGAAAGGGTTACATTGAGACAGTGAATAGAGGTGCATGTGGTGAGAAGGGGTTACATTGAGACAGTGAATAGAGGTGCATGTGGTGGGAAAGGGTTACATAGAGACAGTGAATAGAGGTGCATGTGGTGGGAAAGGGTTACATAGAGACAGTAAATACAGGTGCATGTGGTGGGAAAGGGTTTCATTGAGACAGTGAATAGAGGTGTATGGGGTGGGTCTGTTATTTTTATAGAAATGTTTTGAAGATTTTTAGCATGTGAGTCAGCAAATGCTGATAGTTTCCTGTAAACTGTTTCTTTTTTTAATGGCATTGTAATGGGCCAGCTACACAGCTGTTTTCAATTATTAAATGAAGTGGAATAACATAAAGAGATCCTCATTTAAATTAGGGGGGATCTTTATTTTCAGGGCCAAATTAATGGAAACAGTTCACTGTCAAGATCTCAGAAAGCTGGACAAAATCTGTGGAAGTAAAAAAGATACAGCCCCTCCCTGCCGCTTCTATGATGCAAGACTGTCCAACACGTCCAGGCTTGTGATAAAACAGGCTCATTAAACAGCTTTTCAACAGCCTGTAAATCACAGTATAATCCAACGTTTACAGGAACCTCAGTGAGCTGCTCTTTTGTTTTCACTCACACAAAATTTGAGGATTGCTAGTCATGTTTTATTTACTTTTATTTCAATTTTAGACACTAACTATTCAAACTTGTAATAACATCTGTGCATATATCTGGATAACTGCTCATCATGAAACTCAATCGTAAGATTATTTGACACATACTGTATTGAGAGCACACATCTTGCCACCTTGCTTTGATTCCCCTTGGAAATCATTTTCTATTTCAGTGACTTTTCAAAACACTTAAAGCACCTCTGTAGCCTCACTAGAACTTTCAAACTTCTCTTCTAAGTGCAGCTGGTACAGTAGAGTGCAACCATTAACCTGTCCCCCTGCAACACTCTGTAGTGAATGTAAGAAACACCACATAGAACATGTGGTATTCCCTACATCCACTGGGGGCAGAGTAGTGCAGGGGGTGGTAGGTTCATGGTTAGGGTTAGGGTTAAGGTTAGGGTTAGGGTTAGGGTTAGGGTTAGGGTTAGGTTTAGGTTTAGGTTTAGGGTTAGGGTTAAGGTTAGGTTTAACGTTAGGGTTATGGTTAGGGTTAGGGTTATTATTATTATTAGGGTTAGGGTTAGGCTTAAGGTTAGGGCTAGGGTTAAGGTTAGGGTCAGGGTTAGGGTCATGGTTAAGGTTAGGGTTAGTCACCAAGATGTGATGACAGAAACAGAATATGATTCATTCAAAACTTCAACAAGAATTGATGAGTTAAGTTAACTTCAATATTTGTGAACCATACCAAGCTGCTCTCTAATGAGACTGGAGCTAACAAAAATAATTCCAGAACTCTAACCTGCCATGCACTTTGAAATATATTTTCTACTTGTTATTGGAAACATCTATTTTGATTTTAAAACATGATATCTAGTAATACATTTGGTTTACGAATTGCCTGTTTGCAAGCCCTGTTTTCAGTTAGTGCTGCACTTCCTTGGTCACCTGGAGGGTGAAATTGTCTCCACCCCTTCACTGGCTTCTTTAATGTCATTAAGCAACCTGCTGCTTCTCCTGTTGACTGACAGCCAATAATGTGACCCAGGAAGTGTAAACAGATAACATGAGAATAAGGCAGAGAAATGGAGAGTTTATCATATTTTAAAATGAAAACACATGCATGCTAGACTTTCTTTCAAAACTCCACACCTGACACCTATTGAGCTGAAGGATGCAGACAGACAGGATTAATGTCTTTGCTTTGTTAGCTTTGCAGGGGAGATATCTCTTTAAATGAGAGAACAGCACATTACAAATACAAGCCATTTTCAAACACTCCAAACTGGCTCTCATCACCACACACTTACAGTAAAAACAAACATCTGATGAGCTGAAAAACACATGCATTTTTCATCAGGACACACCCATTTTTCATCAGGACACACCCATTTTCCACAAGGGCACACCCATGTTTCATCAGGACATGCCCATTTTCTACCAGGGCGCACCCATGTTTCATCAGGACATACCTATCCACCAGGACACACCCATTTTTGTCAGGACACACCCATTCCACCAGGACAAAATGTAGGATCACAGGAGCTCAACCACAGTAATCTCTCACTAAATCCTAATCTAGAAATTTAAAATGTGGGGCTCATCTTTGATCCTGAGCTATTATTTAAGTCATATGTTAGGGAAGTTACAAAAGTATCTTTTTACCATTTGAGAAATATAACCAAACTCAGACCAGCTATCTCCATATTTGATGCAGAGACTAGTGCATGCCTTTGTTTCATCTAGAATTGATTACTGTAATGCACTTCTCTCTGGTATCCCAAAAGATGTGTTGTCTCACTTACTGCCCGTTCAGAATACCGCTGCTAGAATTCTAACTAAAACCAAGAAAGGTGAACATGTTACCCCTGTTTTGGCCTCTTACAATGGTTCCCTGTGCAGTATAGAATTGATTTTAAAATTTTGCTGTTCTTAGAAGGCTCTGAATGGATTACCAGCTAGTTATTTGCAGGAGTTCCTGACCCCTTATCTTCCAAACTGCAATCTGAGATCACAGGATGCAGGGCTGCTGGTTATTCCTAGGGTCAACAAAAGCAACATGGGAGGAGGGAGGAGGAAGGGCTTTTTCATGCAGAGCCCCTAAATGATGGAATGCGCTCCGTTGATTCACAGGAAAGCTGGGACAGTTCAAATTTTTAAATCAAGACTGAAATCATACTTTTATAAAACATCTTTCTTATCTTGAAGGGTTTTAATGTTAAATTTCAGAAAAAACTGATAATATATATATATATATATATATATATATATATATATATATATATATATATATATATATATATATATATATATATATATACTGTTTTTTAAATATGCTATTTAATATGTAGCAGTTGTGTGTGCGACATGCCTGGGGATCTTTATACATAGGTACTTTTGCGTAAGTGTAAATGCTTTTTTGAATGAACTGTACAGTGGGGTACTTTGGTATGAAAAGCGCTATATAAATGTAATAATAAATGTTTGTTTGTTAGTTATCATTCGCGTGGTTCACAGTTCTGTTGCTCAAACTCTTGTTTCTCTAATTCTGCCTCAAGCTTGAGATGTTTTGAGCTTGTCTGCAGAGTACTAAGTGCCGAGATTGCACTGGCTTCCTCATTCCATTCAAATAATGTGACTTTTCAATTTTGCTTCTACTATAAGTGGGCTACTTTAAAGGTCACATTGTAATATGACTTGTTTGATAATGACTGGTTGCTGTAAACATCTTTAATTTTTTTTTGAATGTTGAAATTATTCTGTCAGGGATATCAATAATAATCCTAATCCTAATATCGGGTCGGACCCGTTTTCTTAAAGTCCAACACAGCATAGAAGCCACAAGGTGCTGGAAGATGTCTTGACATGGCACAGGCTCCACAGGGTGCTGGAAGGTGTATTGACATGGGATAGACTCCACAAGGTGCGGGAAGGTGTCTTGACACGGCAGATGCCACAAGGTGCTGGAAGGTGTCTTGACACAGCATAGACACCACAAGGTGCTGGAAGGTGTCTTGACATGGCATAGACGCCACAAGGTGCTGGAAGATGTCTTGACATGGCATAGACTCCACAAGGTGCTGGATGTAGTGTCTTAGTATAGTCCCAGAGAGGGGTGCTGGAACTAGGGGTGCCCCCAGTGGATGTGGTATTCCCTACACAGGGGTTACAGTTTTGTTCAATGGCTTTCAGCACCCCCACTTTAAAAATGGTTCCAGTGCCACTGGTCCCAGATGTTTTAAAATGAAAGTGCAGCTTTGATCAAATATGTTTTTTTTTCAAAGCTGCACATTGGGACATTTAGTGAAAAAAAGGGTTACATTCCTCACTGTCGATTACGTTTTAGGAAAAAGTTATTTTTATGGAAATGTTTTGAACATTTGTAGCATATGAGTCAGCAAATGCTGACAGTTTCTCGTAAACTGGACTTTTTAAATGTGATTATAACAGTTATTCTACTGTTAAATAATTGCAAACAAGTGTGTAGCTGCCCTTTACATTGCCATTTTAAAGTGTGCAGAACACCCAGCAGTGTTGATAAGAAACGCATGATGTTGCCTTTGCTGTGTCCCATGTTGTCTGTGTCATCACAGAGTTACCTTTGCTGTGTCCAGTGTTGTCTGTGTCATCAGTGTTACCTTTGCTGTGTCCCGTGTTGTCTGTCATCACATTACCTTTGCTGTGTCCCGTGTTCTGTGTCATTAGTGTTACCTTTGCTGTGTCCCGTGTTATCTGTGTCATCAGTGTTACCTTTGCTGTCTCCTGTGCTGTGTCATCCGTGTTACCTTTGCTGTGTTCTGTGTCATCACAGCGTTACCTTTGCTGTGTCCCGTGTTCTGTCATCACAGCGTTACCTTTGCTGTAGCCCGTGTTGTCTGTGTCATCACAGCATTACCTTTGCTGTGTCCCGTGTTGTCTGTCATCACAGCGTTACCTTTGCTGTATCTCGTGTTGTCTGTGTCATCACAGCGTTACCTTTGTTGTATCCCGTGTTGTCTGTGTCATCACAGAATTTATTTTTAAACATACTGCTGACATTTTACATTTTAAACCTGTACAATATTTTGGCACTCTAAATAAAAAATAAATATGAAATGACCATCTAGTGATTGTATAGGGTCTAATTACCCTCAAGCGCTTTCCTGGACTTTTAAGTGTTATTAGATATCCATACCCCTTCTCCACTGGTACAGCCGACCCGTGTCGAGCTGAGCGAGAACCAAACCCTGAAATTCCAGCCTCACAAGACATCTGAATCTAGCTGCGAGGCAAGCCAAACCGGGGGCGGGTTAAGGATTTTCGTCATTACGTTGCATCAGTCATGCCGGGCAGCGAGTATGATGAGAAAAACTACAGCCTTAGGACGCTGAGGAAGTGCAGGCTCTAGCTTCTCTGTGGACAGATAGAAGTGTTCAGGAGTCATGCATCAGAAATGAGAAATGTTATGCCTGAATTTCTGACGATCTGAAGCAAATGCACATAAGCCGCAGATAAAATGTATTTACAAAAATACAATAAAACAAAATCCAGCTGTACCATACATTCAATACGGCTCTAACAAAATACAGCTGTATCATACACTCAATACAGCTCTAACAAAATACAGCTGTATCATACATTCGGTATGGCTCTAACAAAATACAGCTGTATCATACATTCAATACGGCTCTAACAAAATACAGCTGTATCATACATTCAGTACAGCGCTAACAAAATACAGCTGTATCATATATTCAGTACGGCTCTAACAAAATACAGCTGTACCATACATTCAATACGGCTCTAACAAAATACAGCTGTATCATACATTCAATACGGCTCTAACAAAATACAGCTGTATCATACATTCAGTACGGCTCTAACAAAATACAGCTGTATCATACATTCAATACGGCTCTAACAAAATACAGCTGTATCATACATTCAGTACGGCTCTAACAAAATACAGCTGTATCATACATTCAGTACGGCTCTAACAAAATACAGCTGTATCATACATTCAGTACGGCTCTAACAAAATACAGCTGTATCATACATTCAGTACGGCGCTAACAAAATGCAGCTGTATCATACATTCAGTACGGCTCTAACAAAATACAGCTGTATCATACATTCAATACGGCTCTAACAAAATACAGCTGTATCATACATTCAGTACGGCTCTAACAAAATACAGCTGTCATACATTCAATACGGCTCTAACAAAATACAGCTGTATCATACATTCAGTACGGCTCTAACAAAATACAGCTGTATCATACATTCAATACGGCTCTAACAAAATACAGCTGTACCATACATTCAATACGGCTCTAACAAAATACAGCTGTATCATACATTCAATACGGCTCTAACAAAATACAGCTGTACCATACATTCAATACGGCTCTAACAAAATACAGCTGTATCATACACTCAATACAGCTCTAACAAAATACAGCTGTATCATACATTCAATACGGCTCTAACAAAATACAGCTGTATCATACATTCGGTATGGCTCTAACAAAATACAGCTGTACCATACATTCAATACGGCTCTAACAAAATACAGCTGTATCATACATTCAGTACGGCGCTAACAAAATGCAGCTGTATCATATATTCAGTACGGCTCTAACAAAATACAGCTGTACCATACATTCAATACGGCTCTAACAAAATACAGCTGTATCATACATTCAGTACGGCGCTAACAAAATGCAGCTGTATCATATATTCAGTACGGCTCTAACAAAATACAGCTGTACCATACATTCAATACGGCTCTAACAAAATACAGCTGTATCATACATTCAATACAGCTCTAACAAAATATAGATGTATCATACATTCAATACGGCTGTAACATAATACAGCTGTACCATACATTCAATACAGCTCTAACAAAATACAGCTGTACCATACATTCAATACGGCTCTAACAAAATACAGCTGTATCATACATTCAATACGGCTGTAACATAATACAGCTGTACCATACATTCAATACGGCTCTAACAAAATACAGCTGTACCATACATTCAATACGGCTCTAACAAAATACAGCTGTATCATACATTCAGTACAGCGCTAACAAAATGCAGCTGTATCATATATTCAGTACGGCTCTAACAAAATACAGCTGTACCATACATTCAATACGGCTCCAACAAAATACAGCTGTATCATACATTCAATACGGCTCTAACAAAATATAGATGTACCATACATTCAATACGGCTCTAACAAAACAAGTAACAGTAACAGTAATGTAATGTTTTACCCAGGATACAAGGTGTTAATACCACCAGTTTTACTACAGTGCTGTTTACAGCTGTGTAGCTAATGGAGGTGATCGTGATAGCTACAATAAATTAACAGTAGCAGCTTCATACCGTTTATGCTAGGGCAGTCGCATTCATGTTTGTAATTATTCTATAATACTAGGCCTATTGCCACTGGGGATTTGTGTAAAACTATTCTACGTGTTTCAAGTTTACAATCGGTCATAGTCTATGCTGGATTCTATCTGGAATCTAGTCCACAGCGCTGATTTCCCGTGTTTTGTTTTGTACATCGTGCATATAAACAGAACAACGTGACTGAGTGACCATAACAACCGCTTTCCTGATGACGTTTAGTACGGTCCAGTATTTCAATGTTTTCTAAATGTTTACTAAAATCACTAGCACCCGTTTTGCACGTAATGCTGAGTCACACCAGCGACTTGATTCACGTCCCTCTCCAGATGTGCGCAGCTGCACACGCCGCTCCGCTCTTGTTTGTGTTACTCCCACCTACGAACACTCCGCCCTCTGCTCTCCTCCTCGGTGACTCACTTCCTGTTATGAAGCCAGCGACCTACGTCACCACAAATGGAGCTTTCTGATTGGCCAGTCGCCTTTAGCCGTTTTGTTACATAACCAAAAATCACGTGACTTGGGTTTCTGGGAAGCGGGTGGAATCACTCTCCTTTACAGGAAGCGGTTAGCGAGTTCACGGAGTCGTCGTGAAAACGCGGCGTGGATCGGAAGACAGGAAATAAAGCAGAAAAGTTTTCAAACGTTTTGAGGACTTTTAACAAGAACTGCAGCAATGTTTGAAATGGCATTCGTTACATTTAATGCTTACATTACATGTTTCGTAGACATACACAATACATAAAAGCATCACAAAGGTGCCCTTAAATATTACAAACAAAATTCATTGACGTGCTTCCCCAAAATATGTTCTAGTCCAGCGCTTCCCAGCCCAGGTCCTGGCACCCATGTGTCTGCGTATTTTCATTCCAACGGAACTCTCAGTTACTTAACTAGACCCTTAATTGAACTGGTAATTTGCTTAATTCGACCTTTTAAAATTGTTTTCAACTCTAAACAGTTGCAGTTCAAGTTATCTGAACAGAAGCATTCCTTGTCTATTTGACGGAAGAGACTCTTGTATTTTTCCGTCAGTGTAACACTAGACGTACAGGGTTTAGGACATTCCAGAGTGACCTGAAGGAGTCACTGACGTCACTACTGCTTTGAACCAGATCATAAACACATACTCACACCACAATAATGTGTGTATATTTTGCCATAATAACAATGCATGTTCTTTATATATTTCTGTGTTTTCCTTGTATCAGCACAACTAACAGGTGTACAAAATTAACCCATTCTCTCACCCATGTGTCTGTTCTGGGATTTGGGTTCAAATTTTGAGATTGCTTCTGTTTTTAATAACATCCTTGAACCTTCCAATAAAACAGATATGTCTTTCTGTATCATCAACATGAGGCTAAAGGTAAGTGATTGAGATTATTACTCTCACCTTCTACACCAATGTACTAAGAGAATGTGTTGTTTTCAGGGGGAATGAATTTGCAAACCAAACTAACCTCACCCTGCATATTGGATTTACAGTTCATTCAGCCCATCACTTTTAGAAGCAGGTAAAAAGAAACAGGTGAGCAGGTTTTCTGTCCATCTCCAAACTGGTAAATTAATTAGTTCCTTCCGATTCCAAAGAAAATTCTGATAGAATATCCCAGTTCTTCTGCAGGGGTGGGTGTTTATGATATTCTGACAGAATATCACAGTTCTCCTGCAGGAGTGGGTGTGTATGATATGCTGATAGAATATCACAGTTCTCGTGCAGGAGTGGGTGTGTATGATATTCTGATAGAATGTTCTCCTGCAGGAGTGGGTGTGTATGATATTATGTCAGAATATCCGAGTTCTTCTGCAGGAGTGGGTGTGTATGTTATTCTGATAGAATGTTCTCCTGCAGGAGTGGACGTGTATGATATTCTGATAGAATATCCCAGTTCTCCTGCAGGAGTGGGTGTGTATGATATGCTGATAGAATATCACAGTTCTTCTGCATGAGTGGGTGTGTATATTATTCTGATAGAATGTTCTGCAGGAATGGGTTTGTATGATATTCTGATAGAATATTCCAGTTCTCCTTCAGGAGTGGGTGTGTATGATATTCTGATAGAATGTTCTCCTGCAGGAGTGGGTGTGTATGATATTAGGTCAGAATATCCCAGTTCTCCTGCAGGAGTGGATGTGTATGTTATTCTGATAGAATGTTCTCTTGCAGGAGTGGCTTTGTATGTTCACACTGTAGTGGGACCACTAGAGGGCTGTGGTGTTGTGCATGTTTTTAATAGAGAGTAAATCAAATGTAAGAAGTCCAGGTACCAGCATTGGAATGATAAGAAGTTTCATGTCGTTCTAACAGTGCTATTCTACTTGAACAGCACCACGCAGCCACAAGAAACACATTACTTATCCATTGCTATCTGCCATTTTCTCCACATATCAGCTTTTTAAAAAGATATTGCAGATTTGTTTAGTGTTTTTTTTTATTCACACATCATAAGTAAATCAGCTAGAGATGTGTTATTTACATGCCATCAGTAGATAGAGCATTGTTCTTGTAAACATCCAGGTGTATCGACACCGCGCTCCCTCCTGAAACAAAACCGCTGCTCTGATTGAAATGACTGGTGTGTCGTGGGAACAGAACTCCGTCATTGTTGCAGGGTGGAGTGTGATCTGGAAACACTGCCATCCTTAGAAGATGGTTATGTTCTCCTGGTGAATGCTCCCAAATAAATGTTGTGCTTGTTTGTAAACTGTGTAGGGTGTTCTGTAACACTTTAACCCAGATTTATAAAAAAAATATAAATAAATAAAAAGCCGCTGTGTTTGAAATCGTGTTTGCAATAGGAACCACTCATGAAAGGTAAACAATAAAAACTACATGAATTAAAAAAATAAATCAATAAATAATAATAATAATTATGAAGAATACACCCCATAATCTGAATTCTTAGAGAAGATTTTTTCATGTCTAGAATGTGGCCTGCTGATTTACACCAAGAAAATCCATGATTTCCATTCACTTGAAACATGCATGTGAATATAAATGGACTGTCTGTTTACTGAACTGAAGTGTACTGGTCAGAGTCACATCTGCACAGGGTTTCCATTCACAAAGATAGAGGCACATGGGCTGTTTTCCTCGGATATTCACCTGGAAAACCTGGAAATGTATTATTCTCAACGATTTTCACACGTTTTATTCTTTTTTTATGATAAACATGATAAATTCCCAGAGAAATAGAGGGGCTTGTTTTAAGTAGAGCTGGAAAACATAACATTTCAGTTTTAAGCGCAGTTTTGTGCACTTTTATTGCAAAATTTGAGAAATATTTGAGTATCTAGTGAAATTGTAGTCCACAGGGTTTGAAACACACATGGATCTGTGTCACTCAGCTTCCAGCTTAGAACAGCTCTTCTCTCCTTACCCAGTTTATACTATTGAAGCAGCTCACACTTGAGGGCTGATGTTAATTCACATGTCTTATTTGAAACAAAATCAATTCTGTTGCTGAAGCCTACTGTTTAGCACAGCTATTCCAACAGCCGTGTGCAGCTGCTTTCTTGTGTGCGAAATTGATTATTTTACCCCTGATGTTCTCCCTGATTAAGAATGTCCAATCACGTCCCCTCACCACATCAATCCCCTCGCCACAGCAATCCCTAACCACAGCAATCCACACACCACAGCAATCCCATCACCACAGCAATCCCTAACCGCAGCAATCCCCACACCACAGCAATCCCTAACTGCAGCAATCCCCACACCACATCAATCCCCTCACCACATCAATCCCCTGACCACAGCAATCCCTAACCGCAGCAATTCACACCACAGCAATCCCCACATCACAGCAATCCACACGCAGCAGCAATCCCCTCACCACAGCCATCCCCACACCACAGCAATCCCCTCACCACAGCAATCCCTAACCGCAGCAATCCACACACCGCAGCAATCCCCTCACCACAGAAATCCCCACACCACAGCAATCCACACACAGCAGCAATCCCCTCACCACAGCCATTACCACACCACAGCAATCCCTAACTGCAGCAATCCACATACCACAGCAATCTCCTCACCACAGCCATCCCCACACCACAGCAATCCCCACACCACAGCAATACCCACACCACAGCAATCTCCTCACCACAGCCATTACCACACCACAGCAATCCCTAACCGCAGCAATCCACACACCACATCAATCCCCTCACCACAGCAATCCCATCACCACAGCAATCCCCACACCACAGCAATCCCTAACCGCAGCAATCCCCACACCACAGCAATCCCTAACCGCAGCAATCCCCACACCACAGCAATCCCCTCACCACAGCAATCCCCACACCACAGCAATCCCTAACCACAGCAATCCTCACACCACAGCAATCCCATCACCACAGCAATCCCCACACCACAGCAATCCCCTCACCACAGCAATCCCTAACCGCAGAAATCCCCACAACACAGCAATCCCTAACCGCAGCAATCCACATACCACAGCAATCCCCTCACCACAGCAATCCCCTCACCACAGCAATCCCATCACCACAGCAATCACCTCACCGCAGCAATCCCTTCACTGCTCAGGAGAACTGAAGGTCCGTGGGCGTCCTCCAGTCCACTTGTCTCTTTACTCCCAGGAACTAGAGAGTGCATGTCAGTGAGAAAGGTCAGCCTTACAGGTGTCTGTGTGAGCTCACCAGGCACCTGGCCAGTAGGGGGCACTGTAGCACAATAAGGAGAACCAGTCCCTGCTGGTTTTACCTCCCTAACCTGCAGGAGTGCCAGAGCCAATGCTTTCTGTGGATTCCCCAGCAAAGTAATATTTCACTTTTCAAGTATTATGAAGAAGATACACTGTGTAACATTCTGGAACATTCTGTATTCAATGGCAGACAGTCTCAATATATGACACCTCGTGGAAGTTCATGGAGTTCTTAAACTCAAGCCAGAATAACCCAAGGTGGCCAGTGGGTTGCTTACAGCCATCCTCATGTTGACAAAACCACAGCACTCCATTAACAGTGACTACTGCAAGAGAGAGTCTTAACCACTATGCAAAAGAGCCAGACTTGCTTTTAACCTCATCTCACTGACAGAGGACAGAATCTGACACGACAGTGCATCACACAGCACTGCCAAACACAGTCCATCAATGATTTATAACACTCTGGATTACCTTTAATAACCAACTAAACAGGACAGCCCCTCTACACACACACTGGGTACAGGCAGATACAGCAATCTTTTTAAAGCACACAATAAACGTGCTATAAACCACGTAAATAAAAATTCCCTTTGGCATCAGAACAGCACATTTAGAGATAATGCTGTCTTGCGATCATAAAGACCTCGGAAGTTGGCTGGTAATGCTTGGTAAGGCAATAGAGAAAGGTGTTATCTTGTTCCAAAACACACATTGTGAAACACTAGTCAATGCAGTCAAGCAGGTCTGCTGTAATGAATGCCTGAGTCACACAGGAGGAAGCGAGCCCATCCTGGAAATGCTGGGCAGGTGCTTTGCTTAAAGGACTGACACAGTAATTCCTGTATCTCTGACCTTTATTGAAAGACCCACACATTGGGGTAAACATGTTCCATAGTGAGCTTCTACTGTGCTTTATTCTCATTCATTTAACTGCAAAGTAATTTCAAAGCAGTGACATCACAATGGGTGCAGCCTTTATTAATAGGGTTTTTGGATCTGTATTCAAGAACAAGAAAGCAAATGTGTACAAATGTCATTGCAGTGCTTCCCGCCATGAAGGAACGCGGAGCACACTGAAAATGCGTGAGCCACAGAAAATCCATTCTGATCACTCCAAACACTACTACCTGCAGCATGAGTGCCGTTTCAGCTTAGACAGGGATTAGAACACACTGCCTGGCCAGTTCATTAGGAGCTGTCTTAATTGGATCAAGTGATGTGTTCTCCGCAGCTCTATAAAACTGCCTGATTTACTGAAGCCCAGCAATGGTGAACACTGATGGCATGGCCATGACAGAACCCCCATCATCGTGTCAGAACCATGACCACCACAATCCAATTGAGCATGTTTGGGATGAACTTGAGCGACACATTCCTCTTCACGTTCCTCTGATGACAGAACCCCCATCACCATGTCAGAACAGTGACCGCCACAATCCAATTGAGCATGTCTGGGATGAACTGGACCGACACATTCTGCTTCATGTTCCTCTGCACCAATTGAAATACGAATCCCTTGATGGAGGCTGTGTGCGAGGCAAACGTTGGCCCAGTCCTAATAAAGTGGCCTGGCAATATAATCAACATTTGCTTGTGAGATTACAGCCTACTCAGATTGTTTGACAATGCCCTTGAGGTAAGGCTAATCATTTACTATGAATTTGGTTGGCTCCTAAATGCTGACCTATGAACGTGATTGATTGCATACAGCTGGCAATATAATGGAGGTGCACACCATTACTATATTAGAGCTGATCTGACGTTTATGAAACTTTGTATGAACATTCTTCTACCAAACAGAATCTAGAACCACTCAGAATGATTAAAACAAATCTTGAAATAGAAATGTAAAGAAAGTGATGAGATTGAAGCTGCTTCAGTGAATGATCCAGTGGGACTCTTTCAGTAACAGTCTAATTTGCATACATGAACATTTGCATTGTTATGCACATTTATTTACTATGTGTCTCAAATGTGGAGCTTTAAGTAAATCTGTGATTTAGAAAACAGCCAGTTTTATTTTAAACATGATAACTGGTTCTAACTAGGTTAGGAGCCTTGCTTTCAGAGAATTAATTCTCAGGACGGTTCAGTAACCAACCACTGCTGAGGTAAAAGTACCTTTGAAGTGTTTCACATTCCTGGAGGAAAAGCAGACCTAGATGTTTGAAAATGAGTTGTTTCATGAAAGTATTTTAGCTGCAAACACTTTTGCATATCCGAATGGTCCATGCCTAGACTTTCCTGGCAGGTCTTCGTGTGTGATGCCCGTCAGTGTTGTGTGAGACCCCTTGCACAATAACAGGAAGGATCACACAGTTTCACAAGACTGTCCTCGTGAATTGTGCATAGCTCTGACCACAAGTTCTGGACGTTACTGAAAGAGAAGTGAAATTTAGCAGTTACTGGATGTGAGTAGAGCTGCGTTCCGGGCCGTGCCAGACAGATATCCGCTATGCAGACTACCCAACATTCAGGATGAGTTATTCAACGCATGTGATGACAAACGTCTAAGTTCCTCCCAGATGTGCTCAACTGGATTGAGTTCTGGGGTTTTTGGAGACCATGGAAGAAGTTGAGCTCCTCAAATCTTTCTGGCACATTAAGTGAGTGCATTACTGTCTTGAAAGTAGACATCAGTGTTCTGCATTTAAAAGTTTCACATAGGAAAAGCATAAAGCGTAATAAAACACAGTGAAAGCAAAAGTTATTGGGTGGACTAGATCCACAACGATGCAAACTACAGCATTCTTTCAGCCTTCCAGAGTAATCAAGGAACCCAGGGTATACCAGGAGAACACCCCCCACACCAGGGTAAACCAGGAGAACAAGCCCCACACCAGGGTAAACCAGGAGAACAAGCCCCACACCAGGGTAATCCAGGAGAACACGCCCTACACCAGGGTATACTGGAGAATACGCCCCACACCAGGGTAGACCGTCTGAACACTCCCCACACCAGGGTATACCAGGAGAACACGCCCCACACCAGGGTATACCGGAGAACACGCCCCACACCAGGGTATACCAGGAGAACACGCCCCACACCAGGGTATACCAGGAGAACACGCCCCACACCAGGGTATACCAGGAGAACAAGCCCCACACTAGGGTATACCAGGAGAACATCCCCCACACCAGGGTATACCAGGAGAACACACCCCACACCAGGGTATACCAGGAGAACAAGCCCCACACCAGGGTATACCAGGAGAACAAGCCCCACACCAGGGTAGACCAGGAGAACACGCCCCACACCAGGGTAGACCAGGAAAACACACCCCCCACCAGGGTATAGCAGGAGAACAAGCCCCACACCAGGGTATAGCAGGAGAACAAGCCCCACACCAGGGTATACCAGGAGAACACTCCCCACACCAGGGTATACCAGGAGAACACGCCCCACACCAGGGTATACTGGAGAACACGCCCCACATCAGGGTATACTAGGAGAACACGCCCCAGGACGATGCCAGATCCAATCGAGACAGAGGGAGTTTCTATGGAGCTAAGAGAGATGGAGATCTAGAAATTACTAGAAAAGTAAAACATCACTTCGCTGGGGGTTCCACAGAGAGCATTGGCTGTGGCACTCCTGCAGGTTAGGGAGGTAAAACCAGCAGGGACTTTTACTCCTCTTCGACTACAGTGCACTCTACAGGCCGGGTGCCTGGTGCGCTCATGCAGACACCGCAGGGCTGGTCTTTGTTCTCCAGGAGCAGTAGCTCGCTGACATACGCAGCTCTCGGTGTAATAAGATGAATTGCTTACATACAAGCTTTTGAAGTGAGTTTTTATACAGTTCGGTTCTATTTGTATAGTATGTACTGGATAACCATGCTTTAACAATACTTACCTCTACTATCCAGTGACTAGACCGTGCTTTAGCAATACTTATCTGTAATATCCAGTGGCTAGACCATGCTTCCAGGATAGCTTGCCTGCATTTTGCTGATGTGGAGGAGCTATAGGGCCAGTTCCCTGGAAGGTCAGTGGGGTTAATGGAACAGGATATGATGCAATGTGTAACTTACTGACAGACAGCATTGCACTGACAGTAAATACTCACTGAAAAAGAGGGTGGGCCCTTTCTTATCACAGCACTCAGTGCCTTCACACATCCGGGAATTCCCCTTTAATCCCTGGACTGTGTTAATGATGGAAGCAGCGAGGCGCTGCACACACCAGGGTGAGGTGAGCTCTGTGTTAATCCACACTGTGTGCTGGAGCTTCAACCACTGTGGAAATTCCCAGAAAGCCAGACCAGTCAGCAAAAATGTATTACCCTTGTGGTGTGTCTTTAGCCATCATTAGCCTTGTGGTGTGTCTTTAACCAGCATATTTCAGTGTTTCTAGTTTACTTTGCTCCCTTGTCATTCAGCTCTAAAACTTTTTGAGATTTGGTACAGTTGAGAATTCAAAGTACAAAAAAATCAAGACATTTGTGTTAATGTGCTTGTAGCTTGCAAAATAATTCCACTAACTGTAGCAATTTTAAACTTCTATTAACTAAACAGCTCTCCAGTGTGCAGTTTGGAAGGGATGTCATAGTAAACATGTGATTAATAACAGACATCTTAATTAAATAGCTCTCCAGTGTGCAGTTTGGAAGGGATGTCATAGCAAACATGTATTTTCAATTAAAAACAGACATCTGATACGACCTCAGGTTAAAGGAAGTGCTTGGTTTGTATGCTTTATTCTTAGTTTACCTGTTTACACTTGCTGGGTCATTTCACCTCAGCAGTCTCTTCTGGGTCATCTTACTGGCTGAAAGTGTCAGTCAATAGGAGAAGCAGCTGATTGGTTATTGACAGCAAATAAGCCAGTGAAGGGGTGGGGATCATTTCATTCTCCAGGTTAAATGACCCATGAAGGGCAAGAAAGTCTAAAGCATGGTTTTTAAAGAGATATCAGAATACTGGACCTGTCTGCTATAAAATAAAGGCACGGCTGCGTGGCGCGCAGGGTGTGATCCAGTCAGGGGAGTGCAGGGTGTGATCCAGTCAGGGCTGCGCAGGGTGTGATCCATTCAGGGGAGTGCAGGGTGTGATACAGTCAGGGGTGTACAGGGTGTGATCCAGTCAGGGGTGCGCAGGGTGTTATCCAGTCAGGGGTGCACAGGGTGTTATCCAGTCAGGGGAGTGCAGGGTGTGATCCAGTCAGGGGAGTGCAGGGTGTGATACAGTCAGGGGTGTACAGGGTGTGATCCAGTCAGGGGTGCGCAGGGTGTGATCCAGTCAGTGGTGCGCAGGATGTGATCCATTCAGGGGAGTGCAGGGTGTGATTCAGTCAGGGGAGTGCAGGGTGTGATCCAGTCAGGGGAGTGCAGGGAGTGATTCAGTCAGGGTGCGCAGGGTGTAATCCAGTCAGGGGAGTACAGGGAGTGATTCAGTCAGGGTTCGCAGGGTGTTATCCAGTCAGGGGTGCACAGGGTGTGATCCAGTCAGGGGAGTGCAGGGTGTGTTCCAGTCAGGGGAGTGCAGGGTGTGATCCAGTCAGGGGTGCACAGGGTGTGATCAGTCAGGGGAGTGCAGGGTGTGATCCAGTCAGGGGTGCGCAGGGTGTGATCCATTCAGGGGAGTGCAGGGTGTAATCCAGTCAGGGGAGTACAGGGAGTGATTCAGTCAGGGTTCGCAGGGTGTTATCCAGTCAGGGGTGCACAGGGTGTGATCCAGTCAGGGGAGTGCAGGGTGTGATCAGTCAGGGGAGTGCAGGGTGTGATTCAGTCAGGGGTGCGCAGGGTGTGATCCAGTCAGGGGAGTGCAGGGTGTGTTCCAGTCAGGGGAGTGCAGGGTGTGATCCAGTCAGGGGTGCACAGGGTGTGATCAGTCAGGGGAGTGCAGGGTGTGATTCAGTCAGGGGTGCACAGGGTGTGATCTAGTCAGGGGAGTACAGGGTGTGATCCAGTCAGGGGTCCACAGGGTGTGATCCAGTCAGGGGAGTGCAGGGTGTGATCCAGTCAGGGGAGTGCAAGTTGTGATTCAGTCAGGGGAGTGTAGGGTGTGATCCAGTCAGGGGTGCACAGGGTGTGATCCAGTCAGGGGAGTGCAGGGTGTGATCCAGTCAGGGGTCCGCAGGGTGTGATCCAATCAGGGGAGTACAGGTTGTGATCCAGTCAGAGGAGTGCAGGGTGTGATCCAGTTAGGGGAGTGTAGGGTGTGATCCAGTCAGGGGTGCACAGGGTGTGATCCAGTCAGGGTGTGCAGAGTGTGATCCAGTCAGGGGTCCGCAGGGTGTGATCCAGTCAGGGGAGTGCAGGTTGTGATCCAGTCAGAGGAGTGCAGGGTATGATCCAGTCAGGGGAGTGCAGGTTTGTGTCCTGACTGGGTGAAGTCACTTGTCTTTGCTGGGGATTCCAGAAGGAGTGTTTCTTTGATACTGGCACACACACCCAACTGTTTCCTCTCATCGCGCTACAATGGACCCTACCAGCCAGCTTCTCACTGAGCTCAGGTGGACACCTGCAGTGCTGGCCTTTGTTCTCTAGAGGCCAGGAGCTTGTTGATATCCACTCTTAGGTTGTTGGGATGGGAGGACTCCCACTGACCTGCAATTCTTCTGAGCTGTGTAGGGATTGCTGTGTTGAAGGAGTCTAATGTAATAACAGCTGGCACTCATCATAACCCTGTCATTCTGCAATGGTAGTAACTATCTGGGGTACCTGTGTGTGACAGGATAGCCAAAGTAATGAAACTCAGAGATGGAAAGTGCAGCAAATAAAATACTTTTAATTAAATAATAATCAACACACAAAACAAAAGGGCACAATGGCCAAGTAAAAAGACACAAAACAGTCTAAACAATAACTAATAAACAATTTGCAACAACACTGCTTACACACTCTCACTCACCTCTACCAAACAAGTCCTCTCACAAACACTCACCAACTAACACTCCCAACCACTCCTTTTTGAGTTGGTCTTTGTGAGTTTGGTCTTCACCATACAGGTGTGTGGAAACACATCATGCCTCGATCAAAATAAATCTCTGAGGACCTCAGAAAAACAGTTATTGATGCTCATCAGTCTAGAAAGGGTTACAAAACCATTTCTGAGGATTTGGGGCTCCAACAATCCACTGTCAGACAGATAGTCTGCAAATGGAGAAAGTTCAAGACCATAGTCACTCTACCCAGGAGCGGTTGTCCTACCAAAATCTCTCAAAGAACAAACCGGAAAATCATCAAGTCAAAAAGAATCCCAGAGCAACGTCCAAGGAGCTGCAGACCACTCTCGCCTTGGCTAATGTGACTGTTCATGACTCAACTATCAGAAAAAGACTGAACAAGAATGGTGTTCATGGAAGGATAGCCAGGAGGAAACCACTGCTCTCTAAAAAGGACATTGCTGCACGTCTGAAATTCGCCAAAGAGCACATAGAACATCTACAAGACTTTTGGAATAATGTTCTCTGGACAGACGAGTCAAAGGTAGAACTTTTTGGCCCCAATGAGAAATGTGATGTTTGATGAAAACCAAACACTGTCAGGAAGTCGGTCACTCTGGAAAAAGGCGAGACGCCATTGCAGATTGTAAAGGCAGCTGCATTTGTTTACCAAGGGGTCATGCTTGAGAGCATATAAGGAGGACAGAGAATCATAATCTGTTTCTTCGCATTTGGTTTGTAGTGAGTAAAAGCCGGAAGGACAGTGAAAGTGTAATGTGGCCAGAAATCGTGAGTGTTGTGTTTTTGTTTGTTTGTAATTGTCTCGTCTTGTCTTGAACGTTACCAGACAGTTAACACAGTTCCAGAGCTGTCGCCAGGGGCCAGCATGAAACAGGACAACACTGCACCTTTGTCACAAATAAAACTGTATCACCCACCACGAGTACTACTGCACGCATCCAGGACTGGTGACCATGTTGGTATATTGTGGCTGTACTAACTTTATTATTTGGGACTGCAACTCGTTATTATTAAACAGTGCAATACACATTGCTGTGTATTGTCTGGGATTATTGTTTGGTCGCCAGACCTGGAAAGATAATAAAACATTTCTAAACTGGATTATAATTATCTCTGTCTGCTTCTTTCATGCACTGCATCACCCCTGCACCTCTCTACAATAAACAACTTTGTCACAGGCCTCCTCTCATTTGTAAATTTTCTTCTTGTTCCAGAAGGGGTAGATGGGTGATTGCTGTGTTTCACTTTGCCAAGGAGGAAGTGTTAGATATGGAGTTATTGTTCTTTTACAGTCCTTAGCCCTTGTGAAAAGCTCATCAAAATCTAGTTTTTCTCTTTAACAAAACATGAACGTTCTTTGAGTGCACTCTCAGCAGCTGTGATGAGTTTGTTATTTTGAACAGGGTGTGAGTGGGTAACACTCTTTGTTATGTGCAGTATGAGAGCAAGACTGAACTCCAGACACCAGGCACGAGGGAGACATGACAGCTATATGCTATTCACTTATTAACACACGGTACGTCACACTTCTATTACTGGAAAACAAATCTGATTAGGATGAAACTTGATGTAAACATTTTTAGCATGACTTTGTAGGATTGCTCCTTCAATGTTTATTTTTCAAGGGCTTACAAAACACTGCAATAAATCACTCACCTTTTGAAGTATTTATTTTTTTTATCCGAAACAATGTGATCAATTTCAGTGTATTCCTTGCTTCTGGACTGGAGATAGTCAAGCGGATTAAAATGAAATAAAAACAGGTGTCACTCATACATACTGCTCTGCTGTTGCTGATGTTGGACAGCTGTATAATAAATGCTGTTCCAATGAAGAACCCTCCTCTAAAGGTTTAGAGATCCATTGCTGTAGAATCACTATATACTGCAAATCACTCATTTGAATATTCTTTATCGTGATACAAATACCTTCTTTGCTTAATTATGACATCTACATCTTAAATACCACTTATACAATCTTTTATGAAACTGTTCTGCAGTCTGAAGTGGAGGTGTAAGTGTACACGTATATCCACTGCTACAGCACCAGTGGACCATGATGCTGGATGTCTCTTCTGCCTCTGGAAAGAGTTGCATGTTCTGTGTCTTACATGATGACTGCAGTCTGTGGGTGCTTGTGTTGTCTGGTTCCTTTAGCTGCTTTTGTGGGGGTGGGAATGGAGAGTTAAGGTTAAAAACCCTAACACCACATTTCATTGCTTTTGTGGCGATGACAGAACCCTAACTGCTATATTAATGTAGTTTTTTGCAATGTGTGTGTGTGTGTGTGTGTGTGTGTGTGTATATATATATATATATATATATATATATATATATATATATATATATATGAATGCTTTCAAAAATAGACATGTTAATAGTTTAAATTTATCAATTAACAAAATGCAAAGTGAGTGAACAAAAGAAAAATCTAAATCAAATCCATATTTGGTGTGCCCACCCTTTGCCTTCAAAACAGCATCAATTCTTCTAGGTACACTTGCACAAAGTTAGGGATTTTGTAGGCATATAGTCAGGTGTATGATTAAACAATTATACCAAACAGGTGCTAATATGTAGGTTGAAACACAAACATTAACTGAAACAGAAACAGCTGTGTAGGAGGAATAAAACTGGGTGAGGAACAGCCAAACTCAGCTAACAAGGTGAGGTTGCTGAAGACAGTTTACTGTCAAAAGTCATACACCATGGCAAGTCTGAGCACAGCAACAAGACACAAGGTAGTTATACTGCATCAGCAAGATCTCTCCCAGGCAGAAATTTCAAGGCAGACAGGGGTTTCCAGATGTGATGTCCAAGCTCTTTTGAAGAAGCACAAAGAAACGGGCAACGTTGAGGACCGTAGACGCAGTGGTCGGCCAAGGAAAGACACATCATGCTTACTTCCCTTCGCAATCGGAAGATGTCCAGCAGTGCCATCAGCTCAGAATTGGCAGAAAACAGTGAGACCCTGGTATACCCATCTGCTGTCCGGAAAAGTATGGTCAGAAGTGGCCTTCATGGAAGACTTGCTGCCAAAAAGCCATACCTCTGACGTGGAAACAAGGCCAAGCGACTCAACTATGCACAAAAACACAGGAACTGGGGTGCAGAAAAATGGCAGCAGGTGCTCTGGACTGATGAGTCAAAATTTGAAATATTTGGCTGTAGCAGAAGGCAGTTTGTTCGCCGAAGGGCTGGAGAGCGGTACACGAATGAGTGTCTGCAGGCAACAGTGAAGCATGGTGGAGGTTCCTTGCAAGTTTGGGGCTGCATTTCTGCAAATGGAGTTGGAGATTTGGTCAGAATTAATGGTCTCCTCAATGCTGAGAAGTACAGGCAGATACTTATCCATCATGCAATACCATCAGGGAGGCATCTGAAAGCTATGTTATTGATGTAACCTGTTAAATCCACTTCAATCAGTGTCGATGAAGAGGAGACAGGTTAAGAAGGATTTTTAAGCCTTGAATTGAGACATGGATTGTGTATGTGTGCCATTCAGAGGGTAAATGGGCAAGACAAAAGATTTAAGTGCCTTGGAACGGGATATGGAGGTAGGTACCAGGCGCCCCGGTTTGAGTGTGTCAAGAACTGCAATGCAGCTGGGTTTTTCACACTCAACAGTTTCCCGTGTTTTTCAAGGATGGTCCACCACCCAAAGGACACCCAGCCAACGGCAGGCCAGTGGTCGAAAATGGCTCATTGATGAAAGAGGCCAAAGGAGGCTGACACGAATTGTGCAGAGCAACTGATGGGCTACAGTTAGTCAACTGACAGTCCAGTACAACATAGGTGCCGAAAGATCCATAACACTTCTTTCAGCAAAACACAAGAAACTGCGGTTGCAGTGGGCTAAGGAACGAAAACACTGGACACTGGAGGACTTGAAAAACATTGCCCGGTCTGATGAATCCCGGTTCCTGCTGTTTTACGCTGATGGGAGGACTAGGGTATGGAGAAAACCACATGAGTACATGCATCCATCATGCCGCGTGTCAACATTGCAGGCTGGTGGTGGTGTGATGGTGTGGGATGTGTTTTCATGGCACACATTGGGCCCCTTGATAAAAGTGGAGCAACGTTTGAATGCCACAGGATAGCTGAACATCATTGCCAATCAGGTGCATCCCTTCATGGCAGCAGTGTATCCACCCGCTAATGGACTTTTTCAGCAGGATAATGCCCCATGTAACAAGGCTAGGATTGTCCAGGAATGGTTCCACGAACATGACTTCAGAATTCAGCTTACTGCAGTGGCCTGTCTAGTCACCAGATCTCAATCCAATTGAGCATCTGTGGGATGAGATGGAACGAGCTATTTGGAATAGAGATCCACTACCAGCCAACTTGACACAACTGTGGGAAGCACTGCAGTCAACATGGGCCAGCATCCCTGTAGAACGCTTTTGACATATTGTAGAGTCCATGCCCCAATGAATTGAGGTTGTTCTGAGGGCAAAAATCAATATTAGGAAGGTGTTCCTAATGTTTTGTACACTCAGTATATATATATATATATATATATATATATATATATATATATATATATATATATATATACACACACACACACACACACACACACACACACTGCTGCATCCACGTCCACGATGGATGCATTTCGACCACAAGAGTCTTCGTCAGGTGCTGAATATTATTTAATTGGAACACAATCTCTATTTATACATCTCATTGTTAATCACAATAAATCAGTTCATTAGATTAACTTATCATCTGATTAACATCAGTTTTTTAAACAGCAAAGTAGTTTTTTTTTTTTTTTACTTTTGGTTTTTAAAAAAAAAGTGTTTGCCTGTACATATTCAACTTTTTTTTTTTTAAATTGCTTAAAAAAGAATGCTGTTGAACTTAATTAGCTTTGTGAAATAAACAGATGGCATCGTTCAGTGGGTGACAGTATTCAGCAAGCTTACAGGCGTGCCACAAACAGTAAAGTCCAAATGAGTGTTTATTTTTTTTAAGTATAAACTGTTCCTCAAAAGCAATCCTGTATGTTTCAGCCAGATGGGAAAAGATGATAAAAACTCAAGAGTAGACCTGCTGTTGTGTTAAGAACTAGTACTGTAGTTATAAAAAAATAAAGATTAATGTTGTATTAGAATGGCCTGGATATACTGTAATTGTATAACAAAAAAAAAAAGTTTGAACAAACCTCAAACAATGTCACCCTCGTTTATTGTCCATATAGGTATATATATATATATATATATATATATATATATATATATATATATATATATATATATATATCGCATATATCACGGTTTGTTGCCCCTTTAAGAACAGACCCAGGAAACAGGAATGGATTTTAACAGCGCTGATGCGCACTTAATAAACAAATCAAAAATAAACAAAACAAACATCTAGCTCCTTCTTGGAGCACTAACTAAAACAAGCCGTTATCTACCTCGCACAGGACGGCTAAACCGTTTCCCTGTCAACACCTTTAAGACACGGTCTTCACACTCTACCTTGTACTACGATTGCGCACACCTACAATCGGGCTCCTCACAAACCAGCAGCCCTGAACAGACTGGCTGCTCTCTATAAATAGCCTGCACCTGGCTCTAATTTACAATTAACACCAGGTGCAGGGGATAACTAATAATTAAACAATAAACCAGTGTGCATTTTCACATGTTTTTAGCAGGGAGGATATTAACCCCCTCCCTGCTGTGTTACACATCCTCCCCTCCAAGTGTGTAACACTTAACGGCCATTCCAAGGCCACCCCCTCCCCTAAAACACAACCACCCACACTCAACTCCACAAATGTCCATTTCTGCCCTCTTCCACAGGCGGGCTTGAGGGTGGGTCGGACCTTCCGGCACTTCCAAGAAGGGACCATGAACCGGCGACACGGGACCCCATCGGGACGACCGGGGAACAGGAGGATGCAGCAGTGGGCAGAAATCTTCACCTGGGGACCGGCGCAGCGATGTCCAATCACCCAAGGGGAGCGAAGTAGCAAACAGGGGGAGCACCAGCAATGTCTGGCAGCAGCCCAGCGACGTCTGGGTGCTCGGGAAGAGCGGAGCAGGGAACCAGGGGCAAAGCTGTGGCCAATGTTGCAGACTCCTGGGCTCCAGGTCCAGTGCAGGAAGGTCTAAGAAGACCGGCAGGGTGTCCAGGAGCAAGGGGCAAGGGACCGCACCTGGCACTGCCGGACTGGTTCGCTGGGGTGATGGAGGTGGGCACCTCACCTCCTCCTCTGTTTGTTGCTTCTCCCTCTCTGGGCTCTGGGAGCGGCGGCTCCTCCTCTCTCTTGCTTCTTTTTCTCTCTGGCTCCTTATCACTTTCATCCTTTAATCTTTTTCTTTTCTCTCCTCTTCTTTCAAGAGCTGGAGACAGCAGGGCTTCTTCTGCCCATTTCTGGATCAGCAGGTCTAGCTTAGTCAGCTCCCACTCTGGCAGCCCAAGCGCCAACCTCCACTTCTTGTCCTGCTCGTGTGAAATAGCGATACTCTTATAGAGCCGATTAAACAAGTCTTTAACATTCATTTTCTGGGTCTTTAGGGGCGCCCACACTTTCTGCCACCATATGTAACATGATCCTTGCAACTCTCACGGTTCGTTGCCCCTTTAAGAACAGACCCAGGAAACAGGAATGGATTTTAACAGTGCTGATGCGCACTTCTAATAAACACAAATCAAAAATAAACAAAACACACACCTAGCTCCTTCTTGGAGCACTAACTAACACAAGGCATTATCTACCTCACACAGGACGGCTAAACGGTTTCCCTGTCAACACCAAAATACAAACACGGTCTTCACACTCTACCTTGTACTACGATTGCGCAAACCTACAATCGGGCTCCTCACACACCAGCAGCCCTGAACAGACTGGCTGCTCTCTATAAATACCCTGCACCTGGCTCTAATTTACAATTAACACCAGGTGCAGCGGATAACTAATAATTAAACAATAAGCCAATGTGCATTTTCACATGTTTTTAGCAGGGAGGATATTAACCCCCTCCCTGTTGTATTTGATATATATATGATTATATATATATATATGATTATATAGATATATATGATATATATATATATAAGCCCTCTTTGTATATGTCGCGCCTCTTTGTACCGCCAGCACAGCGCTCTGACAAGCTCATTAACAGTCATTCTGCACTCTCTTTTATTAAAGCGCGTGTAAGCCACAGAAATGGATTGCTTTTCTCAGATAATTTTTTTGTTTCAGTTTAATGTGTCGCTTATTTTTCAGTGTATTCTTTTATTGTCAGTGTGAACATGTATCTCAGTGCAGCAGTATTTGCAGCGCTGTGCATCCTCTGCCTCATCTGACCCACTTCTGTTATTTTTGCTTTCTGTACACTTCAAAACATTTGTTTTATTTTGAATATTCATAAACTGATTTACATATACAAAGCTTACGAGGACCTGGTTAATAACAAACACAGTAATACATTGATATAAATGAGCACAGAAAACACAGCCAACAGAACAGATACAGACATAACACAAGCAATGAGAACTAACACACTGAGTGCACAGTCCAGGACCACGCCCCCTGCTAACAGAAGCAATGAGAACTAACACTCTCAGTGAACAGTCCAGGGCCACGCCCCCCTGATAACACAATCAATGAGAACTAATACACTCTGTGAACAGTCCAGAACCACACTCCCCTGATAACACAAGCACTGAGAACCAACACACTCAGTGCACAGTCCAGGACCAGGCCCCCATGATAACACAAGCAATTAGAACTAACACACTCAGTGCAGAGTCCAGGACCACGCCCACTTGATAACACAAGCAATGAGAACTAACACACTCAGTGCACAGTCCAGGGGCCGCGCCCCCTGATAACAAAGGTAATGAGAACTAACACACTGAAACATGACTCAATATATTTTACAGTACATTCCAATATATTGCATGTCCTGGGTATTATAAGTAGACCACAGTATTATCAGTAATGGTTTTGGAACAGATATTGCACAGGTACTGAATTGGCACTATTATGTGTTCACCTCTAAAGCCATTGATATGTCAGCCTATGAAAATGTTCCATGATGGTACCATTCTACCAGCCTCACCCACTGGGCAGTAACACTGTCTGCACTGTCATTGAAGCTGGAAGGGAGCTGCTGTATTGCAGAAGTAAGGCTGTGGTGAGAAGGAAGCAGTTTGAATTCTCATCATTGCTTGTATGATGCAAAACTAGAAAGAAACTGACAGAAATGCTGCAACTTCCTCTAGTTAACTCTACCTTTTTCTAAAGTGTGTTCTACTCCATTTACAATTACTGAATTAAACGTAAAAACAAAGGGAGAAATAAACAGCCAAACTTAAAATGCCTTAAATGAACTACCTCCATTCTGTTTTACTCTGAACCTGTAACCGTTCACTATAGAGGTCTCAGATGTGCAGCGCTGAAAGAAACACGTTAGCAAACGTTGTTTTAAAACATGACATCTGGTACTGCGCTGGTCCTGCTGTCTTCTGGGTCACGCTACTGGCTGAAAGCATGTCAGTCAACAGGAGAAGCAGCTGATTGGTAAATGACAGGAAAGTAGGCATTGTAGATGTGGAGACAATTTCTCTCACCAGGGGAAATGACCAAGGAAGTCAAGCCAAGCTTGTTACAAGCAGAAACTTTTCCCCAGTAAAGTAGCAACTATCATTTTTAAACATGAAAATACACATTTATTTGAACACTCTCGCTATAGAATAGCCTTCAAATATCCACACAATATAAAACATTTCTAGTTTTAAAGAGCAAGTAGGGAGGTTCTGAGAAATGTAACATTATATGTCCCCAAGTGCTGCTACAACTGTTTACATGACATAATTTCTCTTTTCATTGTTAACATCCTGACAACTTTTTACACTTAGAAATTTAAAGTCTGTTTCAAAGCTCTTTTCGAAATGGCCGCTCTAGTGCACTCACCATGAATGATTATTGCCCACATTGTCAAACAGTTAACCCAGCAATACTGATCTATGATGTGGTATGGAACAGAAAAGCCAGAGCCCTTGTTATGTTTTTATTTTTTATTTTATCGCTCTTCCTGCAGCGATTTAGAGGACAGATCTCAAACCCCAGAACACTAGAGTGGCTATTTTGAAAACAGCTTTGAAACAGACTTTAAAGTTATAAGTGTAAAAAGTTGTCAGGATGTTAACAATGAAAAGAAAAATTACAGGTACGTTATTGAAACAGTTGTAGCAGCACGTGGGGATGTAGAATGCTAGATTACAGGTCTGTTATTTAAACAGTTGGAGCAGCACGTGGGGATGTAGAATGCTAGATTTTTCAGAACCCCGCTATGTGCTCTTTAAAGAGTGGTATATTCTGCATAAACGGCTCATATTTTGAACCACAATGATAAGGCACAACCTAGCTAACTGCATCATTTTATAAAGCTCGAAATATGGTACATTTTGTTCTTGAATGACATTCATGTTTATATTGGATGTGTCTTAACCTGCAGTGTATGACTTGAACTAAACCAGGGGAAGTGAACAGTGCAGCCCTACTTAAACCGTGTGTGGCAGAGCAAAGCTCTGCCCTTTTTAAATTAGCAGGGATGGGGTTAATTTCCCCTACCTGCCTGGGTTTATTATGTTCAGGTGGCTGGGGTTGATTAGTTGATTAGGTTAATTAATTATCAATCAGCACCCAGCCACCTGACATAAAAGGAGGCCTCTGCTTCTCATTTGGGAGGAGGGAGTTGAGGAAGCAGGTTGGTAGTTTTTGGTTTGTGTGTATTTTTGAGATTTGTGAAGGCATTGTCCAGCCTAAAACCTTTATTTTGTACATTTTGTTATTTTTTTTTAAATACTAATTTTTTTATAGATAACACAAAATAAAAGTGCACAAGGGCAAAATAAAGGGATTTAAACACAAAAAGCAAAATGTACAAAATAAAGGTTTCCAGGCTGGGCAATGCCTTCACTTTCACCTGAAGAGACCTTTGAAGTCTTGAAAGCTTGTGAATAATTATTATTTAGTTAGTCCAATAAAAGGTATCACTTCTCCTTCTCTTTGTCTATTATCTCTGGACTAATATGGCTACCATTTCATCTATCTACGTTCTCCTTTTGAAATCTTGAATTCATTCAAATCCAACAGCAGAATGACCTTTGAACCCCACTGCTCCAAATCACACTGCTAAGCAGATGTGGAGCTTGATCTCAGGAAGGGAATCCTCTGATATCAGCTGTAAATATGTAGCTTTAAACATTCTTATGAAACGTGCAAGTCTACACTCCTACAGCATAATAAGAGACTGTGTAACTTTCCATAGTAAGGCATTATAAATAAGAGACCATGCAACTTCCATAGTAACACATTATAAATAAGAGACAGTGTAACTTTCCATAGTAACGCATTATAAATAAGAGACAGGGTAACTTTCCATAGTAACGCATTATAAATAAGAGACCGTGCAACTTTCCATAGTAACACATTATAAATAAGAGACAGTGTAACTTTCCATAGTAAGGCATTATAAATAAGAGACAGTGTAACTTTCCATAGTAACGCATTATAAATAAGAGACCGTGCAACTTTCCATAGTAACACATTATAAATAAGAGACAGTGTAACTTTCCATAGTAACGCATTATAAATAAGAGACGTTGTAACTTTCCATAGTAACGCATTATAAATAAGAGACAGTGTAACTTTCCATAGTAAGTATTAGAAATAAGGGTGAAATAAAAGAAAAGAACATGCTGCGATCCATTTCTGGAATGTTCTGAAGATAAGATCACTGGAGAGTCACGCAAGGTTTCTAATGAATTCAAACTGTCAAACTCACATGCAGTAACCTGAGACTCTAGTAGCTCTCCAGAAGGGATCCTGGCTCCAGAGCCCCCTGTTGTGACCACTAGTCCTGGGTTCCTCACAGGGACTCACAAGTTTTCTTCATTGCTGTAACAGTGACAGGGTGTGACTGTTACTGCTGGTTAGTGTTTCTTCAGTGAGCTTGTAGGAGCCTCTCCCTGCTCTCCACTCTGAATCTGTACAACTCAATCCTGTTCATTCAGTCAGTATAGAATAATATCTTAATTTTTATATAGCGCCTTTCACCATCACAAATCGCTTTACAGAGATAGGCTGTGAACTGTGCATCATATGCAGAGTCACTTACAATAGGACATTGATTTAACATCTCATCCGCAGGATGGAGCACAAGGAGGTTAAGTGACTTGCTCAGGGTCACACACAGTGAGTCAGTCAGTGGCAACCTGTGACCTCTGGTTACAAGCCCTGGACTTTAACCACTTTACCACACTGCGGGAAGAAAACTGGGATCGGATCTGGGATCAGAGGATTGGATCATGAGATGCTATGTTACTACGAGGATCTGGATCAGGCTCAACTGATCCATAACGCTGATCCGATCCTGGAGCTGCACACACCTTAACTAGGAAACTGACCAATGAGAAGTGAACACACGTGGCGTGTAGTTTAAAGAACCGGCTGACAAATCCGTGTACAGCCTGAGATCACAGTAATTTTGGGGTAAATGGCAAATGAATGAACAAAGATAGAGGAGGATGCTCTACACTTCTGTATCCACAACACTGGGAAATAGCTTAAGATTGTAATGCACCAGAGCTCATGTTATTTACAAATGTTATCACACTGAGGTTTCTGTCAATGAAACTGAAACAGTAAACTTAAAACACCTAAATGACCTTTGTGCAAATAAATATAGACATCAATAACAAGTAAATACATTACCAAGAACATTTTACACAATTATTATATCAAGTTAATCGCAATATATTGCTGATTGAAAATGATTGTGTGTGTTTAAATACATCGCAAAGACTCGTGCATCTCTATTTATCAATGTTCCAAAGACTCACTCTTGGTTACATTTTACAACTAATAAATCAACAATTACCATAATGAACATGTTTAAGGTTTGAAACTCATTGTCTGGAGCTCAGTGTTATTTATATTATAGTCGATACACTGTGGTTTGAGGTTCAAGCTGCATCTGCATATTTTAAGTGGATGGAAGCTGAAAATACTAAAAAAATGCTAAAAAAAAAACCAAAAAAAAAACTTTTTTTATGCCAATACAGTACTAGCATAATTTTAATAGGAAACCTGTATTTATCTTGAATACTTCAATTGTGGGGAAACCTCAGCATTTCTAAATATATATTTCAAGGGCAATTCTCATCCCTCTCATTAGATCTACATAATGCCACACTCGCTCTGCCTCAGGGGCCAGTTGTACTAAAGGGATCCGATCTATTATCCAGGCTCCAGTCTGAGTGGGATCCAGGCTTTGTAATTCCATGACTCAGAAGTGACTGAAAAATATATCTACTTGCCTCACTCATGACAACATAAGAAAATTAGCACCATGTTATGTGTGGGGCACGAATGTCCCTTGTACCTTAAAGGGGTTGAAATAGCAACTAGAATGGCATGCTGAGCTTTATGAAGTGTTGTTGATGAACCCAAAACAACAAAAGGGTAGCAGTGATAAGATTTTGGTTAATTCAGCAGGTGAGGGCCACACTCAAAAAGCACAGCACTGCACAAGCTTTCAGATCCATCCAGCTCTGTGAGTGATTAATAAAGAGAGCCGCTGTCATTTATTTGGAATGCTATTTCTTGTTGAAGTTGGCCTGGGGAGGTTCTTAATTTACTGCAGATTATTGTGAACCTGCCAGAAATCTATTCCTTTCAATGTGATACACCCCTCTGTTGTGAGGTCAGCACATAGACTGCCCCCAGTGACTCATCATTTCATTGTGACACACCCCTCTGTTGAGAGGCTGGCACATAGGACTGCCCCCAGTGACTTTTCATTTCATTGTGGCACACCCCTCTGTTGTCAGGTCATCACATGGGACTGCCTCCAATGACTCAGCATAATGAACTCAGCCTCAACCCCTGGACTGGCACAGACTTCACTACAGAGCTCTGAATTAGGGTTTAGTGATTCATTAGTAAGGGGTTTCTGTCTGTCATCTTAATATAGTGGACCCCGCTTAGTATTTATCATGTTGAAAGAGAATGGAAATCAGTGGAGACAAGCTCCTGATAAGATCACTTTGGTTATTATCACATGTTTAGGGTTAAAACCAGCCAGGTAAAGGCAGAGCCAATGCTTTATAACAAGCTCCATATTTTTAAACAGAGTCCTCTAGTGTTTCATAGCTCCCAAATTCTTCATTGTAACCCCTTGCGCTCGCAATGCTATCACGACTTTAGTACCTTATGTGTAGGTATGTCAAATGATGAATTATCACCAAAATTTCATTATTCAGATCTTTTTTTCCAGAACACAAAGTTGTGTAATATGTGATTTCTAGGTGTGATTCATGAACTAGGTTTTACACCTCGTGCTGCCAATGTGTGTCCACATTTTTTAAAAGTTATTTAATAACTCATTTGTACTTTTACAGGACTGCTCCGTGCAGTATACCATCGTGCCAACGAGAACGCAGACATGCAAGGAAACCATGTGACTAAAAGGACCCGCTGCCAAATGCTGGAAAAACAAGAAAGCAAACGACAAACTATTTCTTTGTCAAAATAATTGATTTTATTTTTTAAAAGTTAAAAAACGATTTATGATGCAATAGTAAAACAAAATAAACAGCCCTTGTTTTTGCAATAAAATCTATCTATACATGTCTACTTCAATTATATATTGCATAGATTTCTTTATATCATATACTTTTCAATCTTTAACAGATTACTTCATTCCATGGCTAACAAGTGTGTACAGGGCATTGCATCATTCATGCGCAACCGAATCCCCTTATAACCATGTATAAACATTTTACTTCGTGATTTGCTTAAATAACAATAAGAACAAACAACACACACAGCTCGTATAAAACACACTACATTAAAAAGGAGATAAACAAAAAATACAAGTGGCACTTTTGTTGTTTGTTTTTGTTTTTTTTTACCAACACTGTCTTTAAACATATCTTGTTCCCAAAACACTATTTTTCAAAATGACGGTCGGCAGCCCTGACCTCCCCCTTGTCTCGCAAACGAGGCTGGCACTGATCAGGCAGGTCGTCAGCCAAGTCCTCTGCGTGAGAGTGGCAATGTGATTGCAGAGGTCGAGAGGGGTGCGTTACCCGCCAGACTAGCACTGCCCCGTGGCTGACAACAAGTTCCGTAAAGTGGTGAGCTCTCTGGACAGCTGCTCCACTCGCTTCTGCAGCCGGTCATTCTCCGCCGCCAGCTCCAGTACCTTGTGCTGGGTCTCCAGGTTGCGTATCTTGGCTTTATCCCGACTCTTCCTTACCGCGAGGTTGTTCCTCTCCCGTCGTTGCTTGTACTCTTCGCTGCTCTTCTCCACACGCTTCTTCCCCTTGCTGGAGGAAAGCTTCCCGCCGCTGTTATGCGGTGACCCGGCAGAGCCGGACGGGGCAGGGGTGCCCGGCGGGCTGGAGCAAGATGAGGAGGCGGTGGAGAGATTCCCAGTGCTTCCGCTCGGCGCGGAATGGTATTGCAAATACGAGGCCATACCGTAGCCGGGAGAGCCCGAGTCCATTCTATTAGCCTCTTCTTCCCCGAGGTCCTGCTTAAACCCTCTGTTGGCGCTGCCCATCAGCTGCGGGCTGAATACTGTGTCCACGCGTGTCTCCAGCAACTGCGGGAAGCTCAGTATGCCCCCGGGCGCTCGGCCGCTGCTGAGGGACAGGTAATTGTAGTTCTGTAAGGCGGCGCGTTTATTTTTATACTCTTCGGCCAGGAAGTCTGTTAAGACATCCCCCGCGTGCTGCTGTCCTGGGGTCCCGAGCTGTGTGGGATGCTGCTGGTACTGCTGCTCCAGGTAGATGCTAAAGTCGATCGCCTTCTCGTTATCTGCGATGCCCAGATCCGTCATTGAACCCCCGCTCGACAGGTTGCAGGCGGCGCCGCTGTTGGTGCTGCTGTAGCTGGTACTGCTGCAGTTGTTGCCGTGTAAAGCGAGGTAATCCCTCTCGTAGAAACCGGCCACTTCCATCGATCTTAACCCCGATCTTAACACCCGCCAGATTGCGGGACCATTGATAATTAGACGGTTCCCGGTCGGGTCACTTGCTCTCTCAGCTAAATCGGTGCGAATGTGAAGCTGAGTGGTTGCGAAACGATTTGTTAATATGCGCGTGTCTGCTGCTGTTTGTCTTGTTGCTGAACTGACAGCTCTCTGCGGGCGGTACTTATATATATATACCGCTTCAGCAAAGGAGGCGGTGTCCTGAGGGCAGGGCAGTCGCTGGAAACATAGACTGATACCACAGTACAGTATAATATCCAAAGCGATACTTTCATTGGACTTCTTTCTTTCTTTCTTTCTTTCTTTCATTCTTTTAAAGTGGACAACAGGCAAGCTATGTAAACTGTCATCGATTTGATTTGAATCATTTCAACGCACAACAAAAAGGGTTTGTAACCTGTAGTGTCATTGTGTGACCCGCTTGAATGCAATGTGATCTACTACACTGTACGATATGACAATGGGCATTAAGAGAGCTCAACATCAAAACTGTAACCTCAGGAAAAACAACAATAACTAACTCTCCGTGGTTTGGTATTTCCTGTACTGGCTCTCGTGTTTCTGTAGACTCAATGCTGGACTCTGAAGTAGATGTACTCTACCAAACACCTAAAACAAATTCAACCAGTGTGGATTTAAAACGGAAAAGGGCAATGGGCATATTCATTTAACAAGAGTAAACTGAGTGAACTTCAGGGCTTATGAAAAGGGTCGAGGGGGATGGTCCGGTAGCATCGTTGCGCAGGCAGGTAAGAGAAGCGAGAGGTGAACTTCCTAACTATCTTATACTGCCCCCAGGCGGCTATACTTTGCGTTACATTACCTAATATTACATTTGGCCAATTTGGGGCAATACTACGGAGCCCGGGAAGGGACATGAGATGAAAGAAAGCCCCCAAGTTCACATTACATAAAACTTTATTGTACAAAGAACACATCGTTTTAAAATCAATGTAATGCAGAAAGCAAGAGCAGGAGTTCAAGAGCACAGTTCATGAAAACATTTTCATATTCATACATCTAAGATGAAATCGAACTGGTAAAAATGGGCACCAAAAAAATTAACATTGCGTGTAAAATAAAATAGACACTCACCACCACCTTATAGCTAACTAGCTTGCAAATACTCTCTAATGAAGGACGTGCTGTCGAGGCTCCTCTCTCCCTAAATCCACTTCTCCTTTCCTTGCGAGCCTGTCTCCCCCTTGCGGCAATATAAGATACGACACTGTGATGACCCTGTGATGGAAACAGACTTGCGTGATTCGTTGCTACATGAAAAATAACAATATCATTACTAACTAGAACCAAACGCCTTTGAGAAAATGATGCAACAAAGAAAGGCACGTGCAAGGGGAAATGAGGGTAATCATTCCATCAGTAATCCTGGGATGAAGATCGATTACTTAACAAACAGAATGTGTTTAGCAAAGCAGCGTAATAAACGTTTACCATGGACTGGATGCGATTGGATCACATTATTCACAGGAAGTTGTGAGAGAGTACTCGCTCCTGGGGATTTGCCTGTTATACTTTTGTCAATATCTTAAACAGACGTACATGTGATCATGAACACAGTATATTACTGCACATACTGTAAATCAGTAGATATACCTTGACACCAACATCTCATTAGCTCATCCGATTTGTACGAAACTATTCCCTGCCATGCTTTGTCTGCTGCTGTGGTCTGTTGATATACGTCCTGTTCAACAGCCTGCTCGCGACCATTAAAGCTCGACTTTGTTTACGACCCATGGAGGACTGAAACACTGCTTTTATTTCAAAAGCAGCTGTATGCAACCCCTTGTCATTGCGCAATGCAGGCTGGAAATGCTGTCTGTAATCAAGTCTCACGGGCGTTTCTATTGTTTTAGTCTTGTTTACACATAACCATGGACTTGTACAAATGTCAGCTGTTCACTTAACATCAGGCTGCAGAAATGTTTCCCTGCCACACCCTGACGCTCCTTTGATTGGTTATTTTAATACCAGTAGTTCTATCTTTAGCTCTTATTGGCTAGTGCTGGGTGTGGTCAGGAAATGGAAGCCCTCTTGGTTATTATCGATTGGTCAGATTTAACATTCCTGGATCGAAGTAGTCTGATTCGCTCTCTAATTTTTGTAAGGCGTGGCGGAGCGGGGCGGGGCGGGGCCGGCCTCCTCAACGTGGGGTGATTGGCTAAATGAGGAATGTAGGCGCTGTTATGTCACAGTTCCCGTGTGCTGATTGGCTCACCGGGCCGGCAGGGAGTTGAACTCTGAACTTGACGAGAGAAGAGAACGGGGTCGATATGCAACGGCGGGTGGCTGAAAATGGGGATCCCGTAGCCAGTAAGGGGAAACCGAGGTGGGGTCCACAGCACGCAGGAGCCCGGGAGCTGGCGGACCTCTATTCACCAGGTAGGAGGGCACAGAAGGAGCTGGCTCAGAAGAGACGCTAACACCAACTGCTCCTGTGTATTCCAGATAGATCCATGACGTTTAACTTATTGTTTTCTGTTGTATTATTATTGTACAATTAACGTAACACTGTGTGCTAATCCATGATTCCCAAAAATAGGAGTATATATATATATATATATATATATATATATATATATATATATATATATATATATATATATATATATATATATCAGTGTCTACCGGTAACGACTAGAAAGTTTTGAGTGCATTGCTGTAAGTTATCGGCATACCAATTACAAGTTAGAAAAACAGCACATTTACATTGGAAACATTGCTCGCAGTGTGCATTGTACCTGCGGGTTGTTGTAGCGAGACAGTCGGGTGCTGGAGCCAGGTTACTGGTATACTGCAAGAAGCAGCCTTGGGATGTAAACACACTGGAAGGTGAACACGGTCAGTTTTCAACGGTCTCCCTACCAATAACAGTATCGCCAGCACAACGGTCTCTCATTGAAGATGACGACTAATGTGCAACATATGGTGTAACCGTCATGTTCATTTGATATTCTAATTGTGTTGAATTCATGGTTTTTTGGAAATATATAAGTGTGTGTGTATGTATGTATATATGTGTGTGTGTGTGTATATATATATATATATACACACACACACACACATATATATATATATATATATATATATATATATATATATATATAATTAAATTCAAATGTAGGGCAAATCCAAAAAACAACATTTAACATTACTTCCAATGTTTGGTTGGGAGCTCCAATCATTGTAAGGGACTCGGGGCGCGAAATATCCAGTGGCAATTGCCCAGTGCCAAAGGTGCTTGCTGCAATCAATGCCTCTCAAATAAATAAAATTAAAAAAAATAACTTACTGCAAAAGTTGCCTTCCAGATTGCAGCAGCGTACCAAATTGGACGTGAGATTCTGTTCAGGAGGACTAACTTTCGCTACGAAGTATAAGACTAACTTTGATGCTTGCTCGTCCTACGTTTATACAGCACCTTTTAACACAAAGACAGCTCCGTTATTCTTTGAAATGACGTCTGAAAATTATTGAAGTGAAAAGTGAAGACTTTTGAAGCGTTTTGTTCAGTAAGGTTCAGATGCTGAGTTGCATGAAGAGCTTCATGTTCAGTGCAGGGTAATGTAGACCTGCATAACCCAGTGTCTCAAGTGAAAGGCATCGCTACAATGTAACAGAATACAGAACTATATACAAGATTTAAAATTGGTATATAAAATTGACAAGTGTACGTTGTATCATCACCTTGTATTGTTGATAGTACACAGTATTAAACAATAATACATTTTCCAGGTAGAATGTAGCCTATAATTTTAAATATGCGGCACCTTTTTCTTTTTTCTTCATTTATTATGGTTGAGGAACAAAATATAATGAAGCCAAATAAGAACACTTATCATTAATAGGGTTAGGGCTATATGTATTACTGTATTCGCTTTTTACATATTTCAGATTTTTTTTTTTTTGTCAGTGCTTTCAATATCCTCAGTGTTTTTAATCAAATGTTTGTAATGATGAGGTACAAGATGTCCGAGTTTGTCTTTACACCTTAAATTCCATCCACACTTGTAGAGGCTTATTATGAGTCAGTCCTCATTGTCTGGATAACTTGTTCCACTTGTTCAGACCAGCTAAAACACTTGCTGTTTGGTACGCTGCAATCAGTACTCACTTAGTTTGCTGTTTTGTAATTCGGTGTTATTCCCCCCAAAATACCAACACTAAAATGAACACACAGTAGGCAGGGAATTATTAGTTTTGTTCAAATTCTTACACCAAAAAAAGAAGAAAAACTGAGCAAGTAGCTACACCTACAAATATGTATCACCAAGGCTGTATTTTTTCTAGGTGAGCGTGGATTTCGCGATTTCCATGAATCAGAACCAATGGTGTGTAGTAATAATAATAATAATAATAATAATAATAATAATAATAATAATAATAATATCAAATTCTCTGTGAAAATCTACATTTCGGAAAGAATACTATTTTTAGCATTTAAAAATGCACAAATTAAACAATCACTTCACCAGTGGATAACATGCTAAATGAAATCCGGTTGAACTTGTTTACAATGTTATGAAACATATGGCATAGAGCAGTGGTTTTGTGATGATGTGATTCCTCAAAACACAATCACACCACTAAACCACAGTGAAATGATACATTACTGTGTGATGCAGGGCTCCAGACTGTGACTGAAATGGTTACAAGGACAACAGAAGAGTCCTCCTGGGAGGGCATAATTGCCAAGCGCCTTAAGAAAACGGTAACCAGAAAATGTGCACCCGGAGACATTGAATCTGCGTGGGCATGGTAAACAGAGCTAGCCTCTAAATACACATTCAAGGTGGAAGGTTACGTACCAGCATCAAGCAGTTCTTGCAGAAACTGTAAGATGACTGGCATAGGGCATGATATAGGGTCATGGCTTCTAGCCAGATACCAAGCCTGGAAATACCTCCACTTATAGATGTACAAAGACCTAATGGAGTCTACCCAAGCGCTCTAGGGCACTGACAACCCTGTCTGATAGCCCTAGGGCTAGCCAGCGATCCCTTTCAGGGGCCAGACCCATAGCTGGAACCTGCCTGGTTCCGGGTGCCAAAGAGAGCCTTTCATCTGACTGAAGAGATCCATGTGAAGTGGAATCTCCCAGGGCTGGCCGTGCAATAGCTAGTACAGGGTTGAAAATCATACTGTCCTATGTCAATTGGTGCTGCAGCGGGGCCTGGACAGGGGCTATGGGCCGCCGGCACCTGTTTAGCCAAGAGTTCTAGGACCTGGGCCATCTGGGCCCTGAGGTCCATAATGTCCCTTGCCTGCTTGGAACACTTCACCCTTCTCGCTTTCGGAGATGAGGAGCAACTGCGGCCGACTTGTGCATCGGGGATGTCCTAGTAGGAGGTCCTTGGGACAGGTCATGGAGGAGGGGCTCTGGGGCTTCAATAGCTGCCGATGGTCCGGCCATAGAGGACACAGAGCTGCCCTCATGGCCCTCTCCAAACGAGCCTCTATCACCCGGGGCTGGAATGCCTTGCGGATACTACAAGCCACGTTCCTTCCTATCGGCAGCTCTGGTATAAAGAGCTCAGCAATACCTACCCAATGAAGCAGGCATATCCCATACATAATGTTATTGATGGTCATCTTCGAATTGAAAGGGAACCCCAGTTTGCAACAGCTGTGATGGTGACCAAACATGTGTGAGTTCTGTTGTGTAAAAAAAGTAGCTTAAAATGAACAGCTGCATTTAAGAAATGTAGAACAAAAACAGCAACACTTCAGGTTTGTGTATTGCACATGTGCCATTATCAAAATACCCTCAACAGGTCTGTGCGTCTTGCATCCCAGATATAACAGACTAGTTACATTGTTTACCATCAGCAGTTTAATATGATTTAATTGCACAAGATTCCAGATGAGCTGATAATATCTCTTCAGCCAATGAAGCAGGCAGAGTAATTTTTGAGCACCGTTACCTTTATATAAAACAGTATGAAGCACAAGTTTTGTACTAAAGCAACGTCAGCTGTTGCAGGGAATACAAAGTTTTTTTCTCAAAGTGACTATTTAAAAAATGTGATGGCAGAACACACAGAAATACTTTGAACTGTAATTATGAGGTGTACTGTGTACTGCAGCTCACTCGATTGCAGTAAACAAACTAAAAACTACAAAAATGACAATGAGCTTGTGTATTTAATATCGTAAATATAGCAGAACAAACTCACTGCAATGTAAACATGGTTTTATTGAAGAATAAACAGTTTGTAAATCGTAAGAGCTGTCTGTGTTACATGTCTGTGTAAATCATAAGAGCTGTCTGTGTTCCATGCCGTCAGGTCAGGATGTTGCTATGCAGAGCATGGTAGTTGCCTCATGCTGTCTCCATATTACTGTACACAATTAAAAGTGCGGTCACCAATTCCATATGCAGCACTTGCAAAATATAAACATGCAGATTTCAAGAATAGGTTAACCATTCAGCAGAATGATACAACAAAGAAACCTGGTTGTAATGGGATAGGTCTCGGTTTTACAACAGCAGATAAGATTGGACATGGTTAGTGGTACACCTGGTGGTCTCTGCTGGAAACACTGGTACTTGAGATGAAAAGGTTGAAAACCACTGGCTAGAGGGTTTTAAACAAACTTTAATTACAGGACAGAGATAAGCGATCTATTTACCTCTTGTTAACAGGCTCTTGTTATCCTTTGTGTTTTTTCATTATAAAAGTTGGTTGTTTTTAAATTGGATTTTTTATACCATTTTATTTTTATAATGGAAAAGTGACCTGTATTTTATTTCTGTAATAATTTGTGTGTGAATCACTCTTGTGTGTGATTTGTGTTTGACTTTGAGTATGAAATCACCTTGGTGCCCTTGGGTTGGATTTATGCCGTTACTGCTGCCTTGGTGCCCCTGAATCTTCAAGCCCAATGAAGGCTACCTCGTCTTGCCCTTCCTGACCTGAACTTCATTCCCTGGGGACTGCTGTAAAAAAAAATGCACACTGGCTAGCCTGTAATCCCCTGCGCATTGACCAGCCTGTAATCCGCATTGACCAGCCTGTAATCCCCTGCACATTGACCAGCCTGTAATCCCCTGCACATTGGCCGGCCTGTAATCCCCTGCACGTTGGCCGGCCTGTAATCCCCTGCACGTTGGCCGGCCTGTAATCCCCTGCACGTTGGCCGGCCTGTAATCCCCTGCACGTTGGCCGGCCTGTAATCCCCTGCACGTTGGCCGGCCTGTAATCGCCTGCACATTGATCAGCCTGTAATGCCCTGCACAGTGGACAGCCCAGCCTGTAATCCCCTGCACATTGACCAGCCCAGCCTGTAATCCCCTGCACACTGGCCAGCCTGTAATCCCCTGCACACTGGCCAGCCTGTAATCCCCTGCGCACTGGCCGGCCTGTAATCCCCTGTGCACTGGCCGGCCCAGCCTGTAATCCCCTGCACATTGACCAGCCTGTAATCCCCTGCACATTGGACAGCCCAGCCTGTAATCCCCTGCGCACTGGCCGGCCTGTAATCCCCTGCGCACTGGCCGGCCCGGCCTATAATCCCCTGCACGTTGACCAGCCTGTAATCCCCTGCACATTGACCAACCTGTAATCCCCTGCACATTGACCAATTTGTAATCCCCTGCACATTGACCAACTTGTAATCCCCTGCACATTGACCAGCCTGTAATCCCCTGCACATTGACCAGCCTGTAATCCCCTGCACATTGACCAGCCTGTAATCCCCTGCACAATGACCAGCCTGTAATCCCCTGCACATTGACCAGCCTGTAATCCCCTGCACATTGACCAGCACAGCCTTTAATCCCTTGCACACTGGTCAGCCCAACCTATAATCCCCTGCACATTGGCCAGCCTGTAATCTCCTGCGCATTGACCAGCCCAGTCTGTAATCCCCTGCATATTGATCAGCCCAACCTATAATCCCCTGCAAATTGACCAGCCTGTAATCCTCTGCACATTGACCAGCCCAGCCTGTAACCCCCTGCACACTGGCCCACTTTTATCCCCTACACATTGACCAGCCTGTAATCCCCTGCGTACTGGCCAGCCCAGCCTGTAATCCCCTGCACATTGACCAGCCGGTAATCCCCTGCACATTGACCAGCCTGTAATCCCCTGCGCATTGATCAGCCCAGCCTGTAATCCCCTGCACATTAACCAGACCAGCGGTAATCCCCTGCACATTGACCAGCCCAGCCTGTAATCCCCTGTACACTGGCCCACTTTAATCCCCTACACACTGATCAACCTGTAATCCTCTGCACACTGGCCCACTTTAATCCCATACTCATTGACCAACCTGTAATCCCCTGCACATTGACCAGCCTGTAATCCCCTGTGCATTGACCAGCCCAGCCTCTAATCCCCTGCACATTGGCCATGGCTATGGATGGAAATGAGTCAGATTTATCCCTTCCTCTAAAACGGCACTAGAAATCGTTCATATATGAATGATGAGGTTAGATGCCCATTTTAAGCCATTTTAAACAACCATCAGTTGCTGTCTAAATGACTGCTATCTCCAAATGCTTCAACAACCAACTGGATGATTTTATATACTTTCAAAACGAAAGTTATATAGTCCAAGTTTTTTATTAAATTTTTTTCAGGTTCCTTGATTGATGTTATGTACGTGATGGACTGTATAAGTAAATGTACTATCTGTGTATCGATGTCTACAACGCTAACTGCATGTGTGTGTCTATCTGTCTCTCCCTCAGGAAAGCGATGTCAGGAGTGGGTCTGTGTAGTGCTCTGCTTCTCTTTGATGGCCTTCGATTTCTACCTGCTGCTCACCAGCTTCCACCTGGAACACACTCCCCTCCTCCTGTTGGGCATCGGTACGGCACTGCACTCACCCCACTCAGTACAGACACACTCCTCCTCCTCCTCCTCTTACCCTCTGCACACTCCTCCTCTCACTCTCTACACACTCCTCATCCTCTCACCCTCCACACCAGGGGTCTCAAACTCACGGCCTGCGGCCACATGCGGCCCACACAGCGCTGCAATCCGGCCCGCTAAATAGTTAAACAAAAGTAATTTAATCTGGCCCGCATGGAGCTGCATGCGTAAAACTCAAGTAAACAGTTGTCACAGTCCTGGTTTACAGCAGAGATAAGAAACCATACAGACCAACGTGTTCGGGAGGAGCAACTGAACTGACAGCTTAGTGACAGTGAAAGTCCAACATTTTGTGCCATAACAATTGACAAAAGATAATTGATCAGATCTAAAAAAATGTATCCGTTGAGTCAGCATCAGTACAAAAAGAGTGGCACTGAGACTATATGAACTACTCATCGCAGCAGTCACTCAAAAATATATCGTACAGGGATCCCCAACAAAGGTAAGTGAGCAAAGAAATGTCTCGGTCTAAAAGAAAAATTGACCACGAACACAGGCAATTTCAAGAAAAGTGGACGTTTTGATTTTTTGTGGAGTACAAACAGAGTGCAACATGTTTGATTTGCAAGGAAAGAGTTGCCGTTTTAAAAGAGTACAATATTAAATGGCACTATACATCAAAGCATGCAGAGCAGTAGGATAAATATCGGGGAGGAGAGAGAGAGAAGGCAGCTTTGCAGTTAAAGAAAGGATTAGTGTTGCAGGAACAGCTTTTTCAGAAATTTAAAGTCAGAAGCAGCAGTTCTGGCAAGTTATGTGGTGAGTGAAATGATTGCTAAGTCTGGGAAGCTGTTTACTGATGGTGAATTTATTAAAGGCCGTATAATCAAAGTGTCTGCGGTCGTATGTCCTGACAGGAGAAATGTTTTTAGCAATATTAGCCAGTCTGCAAATACAGTAGCAGAGCGTGTTGTTGAGCTTTCTAACGATCTTGAGGAGCAGCTCTGCGAGAAAGGCAAAGCATTCAGTGCATACTCTATCATGCTTGGTGAGAGCACCGGTTTGGTTGAGCGGCTCAGCTTGTCTACAATGCGCGGTAGAACAGCAGCAAATGAGATCTTTCAAAACCTTAGACGTACTAGAACATGTTGGTCTGCAGTGGCATTCTTTAGCAGGCTTAACAACAGATTGAGCCCCATTAAAGATTGGGAAAAAGAACGGGTTGGTAGCACTTGTGCAAAAAAGGATGGAAGAACAAAACGCAGAGCAACCAGTGGCATTGCAGTGCATCATTCGCCAGCAGGCACTGTGCAGTAAATCTTTGAAGCTCGACAACATTATGCCTGTTGTTGTGAAATGTGTGAACTACATTCGCTACAGGGGCTTATAGCACTGACAGTTTTGTGCTTTCTTGTAGGAAATTGAATCCAAATATGATGATTTGCTGTACTTCACAGTGGTGCGTTGGCTAAGCAGGGGCACTGTTTTAAAGAGATTCTTTGAGTTAAAAATAGAGGTGAAAAGGTTCATGGAGGAGAGTAATATGCCTCTGTCAGAGTTTGAAGACACAAAATGGATGATGGATCTTGCTTTCCTTGTTGATATCACCCAAGAGTTGAATAACCTAAATCTGAAGCTACAATGTCCTGGTCAGCTTGAGACAACAGTGTTTAATGATGTGAAAGCATTCACAACTAAACTGAAACTGGAAAAATCAGATTTTTCAGAGTAATCTCACTCATTTCCCATATGCAAGTCACTTCTGGAAGAGCTGGACGTTAAAATGCAGTTCAGTGGTGCTGAATACGCTGCTAAACTTGACCTGCTTTTGGAAGAATTTGATCAGAGGTTTGCAGATTTCAGAAAGCAAAAAGTAAGCTTCCAGTTGTTTGCTGATCCATTTTTAGTTGATGTGGAAACAGCACCAAGTGATTTTACAGATGGAGCTCATTGATCTTCAGTGCAAACACACCTTTGAAGAATAAATTCAAGGAAGCCCAAGGAGATGCCACCAACTTTCCCACAGCTTTTGCAAAAGCTTCAGAAAAACCATGGCTCTGTTCGGCAGCACATATATTTGTGAGAAACTTTTTTTTTTCCCATTATGAATATAAACAAGTCAAAATACAGAACAAAATGATCTGATACACACCTTGCTGCAATCCTGAAGGTTTCAACTGCTCAGTCACTGAGGCCAAACTTCAACAGACTCACAGAACTGAAGCGTTGCCAGGTAAACACCCAACACCATCTTTCTTGATGTCACTGGCCCTACATTAGGATTTCAGGGTCGACATTGGCCTGCACGTAAATTGAGTTTGAGACCCCTGCTGTACACACTCCTCACCATCTGCACACTCCTCCTCCTCCTCCTCCTCACCCTCTGCGCACTCCTCCTCTCACCCTCTGCGCACTCCTCCTCCTCTCACCCTCTGCGCACTCCTCCTCTCACCCTCTGCGCACTCCTCCTCCTCTCACCCTCTGCGCACTCCTCCTCCTCTCACCCTCTGCGCACTCCTCCTCACCCTCTGCGCACTCCTCCTCCTCTCACCCTCTACACTCCTCCTCCTCTCACCCTCTACACTCTCCTCCTCTCACCCTCTGCACACTCCTCCTCCTCTCACCCTCCACACTCCTCCTCTCACACACTCCTCCTCTCACCCTCTGCACACTCCTCCTCTCACCCTCTCCTCCTCCTCCTCTCACCCTCTACACTCCTCCTCCTCTCACCCTCTGCACACTCCTCCTCCTCTCATCCCACTACACACTCCTCCTCTCACCCTCTGCACACTCCTCCTCCTCTCACCCTCTACACACTCCTCCTCTCACCCTCTGCACACTCCTCCTCTCACCCACTACACACTCCTCCTCTCACCCTCTGCACACTCCTCCTCCTCCTCTCACCCTCTACACACTCCTCCTCCTCACCCTCTACACACTCCTCCTCTCATCCCATTACACACTCCTTCTCTCACCCTCTACACACTCCTCGTCTCGCCATCTGCACACTCCTACTCCTCTCACCCTCTACACACTCCTGTCACCCTCTGCACACTCCTCCTCTCCCCCACTACACACTCCTCCTCCTCCTGTCACCCTCTGTACACTCCTCTCACCCTCTGCACACTCCTCCTCCTCTCACCCTCTGCACACTCCTCCTCCTGTCACCCTCTGCACACTCCTCCTCTCATCCCACTACACACTCCTCCTGTCACCCTCTGCACACTCCTCCTCCTCTCACCCTCTGCACACTCCTGTCACCCTCAAATGCTGTGTCGATGTCGTAAAGTCGAAGCAGGGTAATAATGCAAAAGAGTTGTAAGTGCCGTGCGTCGTAAGTCGAAGCGTCGTAAGTCGAGGATCGCCTGCACAGTGGTCCGGCTAAGAGAACACCCCTCAGGAAGCAAGCGAAGTGTTCTCTTAGTCGAAGTGTTCTCTAAGACAGACTTGTCCAGCTGGCACAATATGCCAAGGATAATCATGATATAGTAGTTTCCGCATTAGAGACACCTCCTATAAGAACAAGCTTGTGGTGAAACACGATTTTCCCATTGTAAATGCTCCGCCTAAAGAAACAGGAACTTTGCTTTTAAGAACACCTTTTTCTGTGTTAATTCTTCTGGGTTCTATGTTAATAACCATTGTGTTCAAATGAATTTATAATTACTGTTAGAGCTGTGACTGCATTTCTGCCTTATGTAGGGATGCTTTAAGTTAGTTTATTAGCCTGTTGCTTTTCTCTTACTTATTCTGCTCATTTCATATGTTGATGCATGTGCGTCATGACAGAAGTAATTCATATTCATTTAGTGATTGGCCTTGGCATATTGTGTCCAGTAGTCAGCTTTGTCTTGGAAAACACTTTGCTTGCAAACCGATGGGTGTTTTCTTAGCCAGAGACTACTGTATGAATCAATATACAAATTAATTTATTACTTCTGTCATGATGCACGTGCATCAACATATGAAATGAACAGAATAAGTACTAGAAAAGCAATCGGCAAGTGTATGTTAAGAAACTATAATAATAAACTAAATTAACAAGATACCCCTAGATATGGTAAAAATGCAGTAGCAGATCTAACATTAATTATTAATATAGCAATTAATTATAACACAAGTTAATATTAACACAGCACAGTGTAGCTCAGTGGTTAAATATCTGGAAGGCAGTGGGGTTGAGTAGCTCAGTGGTTCATGCTCTGGAAGGCAGTGGGGTTGAGTAGCTCAGTGGTTCATGCACTGGAAGACAGTGGGGTTGAGTAGCTCAGTGGTTCATGCACTGGAAGACAGTGGGGTTGAGTAGCTCAGTGGTTCATGCTCTGGAAGACAGTGGGGTTGAGTAGCTCAGTGGTTCATGCTCTGGAAGACAGTGGGGTTGAGTAGCTCAGTGGTTCATGCTCTGGAAGGCAGTGGGATTGAGTAGCTCACTGGTTCATGCTCTGGAAGACAGTGGGGTTGAGTAGCTCAGTGGTTCATCCTCTGGAAGGCAGTGGGATTGAGTAGCTCAGTGGTTCATGCTCTGGAATGTTGGGCTCACGTCTGTTTTGTCTCGTTTGTTCAGTTGCTGGAATTGTGATGGCTGATTTCTTCTCTGGGCTGGTGCACTGGGGAGCAGACACATGGGGTTCTGTGGAGCTGCCAATCTTCGGGAAGGTATGCTAGTTTAAAAATGACTCAGAAAACCTGACAAATTGAAAATGGGGCTTGGGGGGGGGGGGGGGGGGGGGGTCGTGGATAAAACAATGGGTAAAATGGTGAGTCTACAAAATGTATACCACCACAGTTTCTACCACTCCGTAAGTTTCTACAGTGGTGTCAAAGACTGTTATGGCATTCAAAGTGAGCATTGTTTTGGGATTATATAGATTTTTGGTGTCGGAACCCTGGAGTATCCCTACATATAGCAAAACCATTCAAAACCTATTTTCACACCAAGATGCATGTTATTGCATTTATGTGTGCAGCACACATGGTATTGCACAAGTAAGCTTCCAGTTTTTACACCTGATTATTACACAGCTAGGGTTTCTGTTACACTATTTAATGGGTTATCCTACCAGTACTTCAAACTGTCATTCCCCCTGCCCCAGTCCTGGGTTTCAGAGCTCCCCATGTTCAGGTATTGTATAAATGAGTTTGGAGCTGATCGCTGGGGAACACGTCATTCTGTAACTTTACTGTTAATTCAGCTACTAGGAAGGTACCGTTTATTTAACATCAAGTTCCTGGCTCCTCGTCATTTTTGTGCTTTAAAAGTTAACATAATTATCTACAAATAATTAGGACCTCAAATTTAGAAGGTTTTAGTGTGTCACATTTTCTTTCTCTCTTATTTCTCGCTCATCTCTTTTCATGTTGTCTTTTTAATTCTTCCCTACTCTATCTGTTTCTTCATTCTTTTGTTTTTTTTCTTTCGTTCTTCACTCTCATTCTCTTTGTTTGTTTGTTTGTTTCTTTTTTCTTTCCTCCCCCAGGCTTTTATTCGCCCGTTCCGGGAGCATCACATTGACCCGACAGCAATAACACGGCATGACTTCATTGAAACCAACGGAGACAACTGCATGCTGACCTTGATTCCTCTCAGCAACATGGCCTTCAAGTTCCTCACTCTGCCCCCAGGTCAGTGTCTTTGCAGCAGGTTACAGCAGCATCACTGCAGGGGCTCCACAGGAATCCTAGTATCTATTGCCATACTTTATATGAAAAACATACATGTGATTGTAAAGGTAAATTCTTCTTTTTTTTTTTTTTTTTTTTTTTTTTTAACAGCTTATTTGAAGCTGTTAGTGAAGAATATTTATCAATTGCTTCTCGCAGATACTACTTCTGTGCTGTACTTCCAGTCAGCTTCGGAAGGTCTCATGTGAAAGCAGTGCTTGGTGCTCACATTGGAGACAATGGGTACTACTTCTGGGAGTTTGAGTTCTTACAAAGGAAATACATGGCTAACATTTAGAATGGTCTTTTTTTTTTTTTTTTTTTTAATTTCCTGACAAATATTTTCACAAAACACTAAAAACGAACCCCTCTGAAGTGCTTTTACTGCAGTAACTCCCCCACCGGTCACTGCTTTCGTTCATCGAGAAGCGCAGCATGGGAAAGTGCAGAATTGGCAATGGCCAATTTTATTATTCACAATTGGCTTTAACAAATCTGTTCAAATGAAATACTCATTTAACACAATGTACACACCCTTCTTCTAGGAAAACATGAGCTCTACGAAGCATTGGCAATACACAGTGGATAAGATTGAAGTATTGTTCTATTATGGTGACTGAGTTCAAGAGTGTCTCTTCAGTTCTTGTTGCCTGCCATAGTAATGTAGCCAGAGTCTTTATATCAGCCCTTGTGCACAGCTTGTGCATTACCAGCAAAACTAATCCATCTTTCTGTTTGCACAGTGTCTGATCACTGGATGTTACTTTTATAAAGACACTTGGCTGATCTAGTCTGGGTTACATAAATCTGTGGCAGGCAACTAGGAACTGAAGAGCTGCTGCCGAGCCTGGGTAGAAACACAGACTTCAATAAATAAACAGAAGTTGAGGAGATGCCATGCTGATGGCTTATCCATAACTATAAAACACTCAACACTAATGTAGCTTAGAAATGTATTTGAACTTTCCCTGGCCATTGGTTATGAGTTGTACTCCCACATCCCGGATAGTCCCTGGACCCCTCAGTGACGTTGCTGTGAAAATCAGGTACAATGTGGACTGGACAGTCCATGAGCTGACCCTAGTGTTATTAGAGGCTTCATCAGTGGAATAATTACACACACAGTACACATTACAGAGGCTTCATCAGTGGAATAAATACACACACAGTACACATTACAGAGGCTTCATCGGTGGAATAAATACACACGCAGTACACATTGCAGAGGCTGTTTCAGTGAGAAATTCTGGCAACTGAACAGATTCTCAAAATACTTTCACAGATCATCCTAACAGCATTACAATAGAATATTGGAGCTCTCAGACTTTCACAGATCATCCTAACAACATTAAAGTAGAATATTGTATCTCTCAGAACTACTCAGAACATGTTTTTAAACTCTTTTGATTAATAAAATAGTTATATGTAGCCTCTAACTTACACTAAAGAATGTCACAGTAGGTTCACAAAATATATCTAGAAGTACAACGTGGAACACACAGTACCCCTCTTTATGTCTGGCTTGAATTAGTGATGGCTTTTATACGGTAAAATACTGTCAACGTGGACTGAAGTGTAACCTAATGGCAGTAAGAAGGAGGTCCCTGTGGCAATGGGAGAGGAGAATGCTGCTGTGCTAAACAGACAAAAACAAGCTTTCAAACAGCACCTGCAATGTCAGCAATGGAACGAGAATTATTACTTTGTATATAATAATAATAATAATAATAATAATAATAATAATAATAATAATATGCATACTGCCCCCCTCCACATACTAGTAATTGCAAACGGGCTGTTAGTAGCAGACTGGGCTGAAACCAGATGGTTTAGAACGATTTAATGACTATAGAACACACTTGAAATGCATTCTTTTATTAACTCATGAATTTAGGGAATAGGGTCCAGTATTCCGGCTTGCTTGTCAGTTATTATTGGAAGAACAGTGCAGCAGCTCCACACACTGGTAATCTGGTCTGTCAGTTCAGGATGTGTTACTGACCTGTCCCCTCCATACACACACACACACACACACACACACACACACACACACACACACACACACACACACACACTGGTAATCTGGTCTGTCAGTTCAGGATGTGTTACTGACCTGTCCCCTCCACACACACACAAACTGATAATCTGGTTTGTCAGTTCAGGATGTGTTACTGAACTGTCCCCTCCACACACACACACACACTGGTAATCTGGTCTGTCAGTTCAGGATGTGTTACTGACCTGCCCTCTCCACACACACACACACACACTGGTAATCTGGTCTGTCAGTTCAGGATGTGTTACTGACCTTGCTCCCCTCTCTCCTCCAGAGGAGATCCAGAGGACCTACCCCTGGGAGTGCTTCCTGTTTGCTTTGGCCATCTTTGTGACACTCACCAACCAGATCCACAAGTGGTCTCACACCTACTTTGGGCTGCCCTGCTGGGTCACGTTCCTCCAGGACTGGCACATCATTCTGCCCCGCAAACACCACCGGATTCACCACGTGTCACCCCACGAGACCTACTTCTGCATCACCACAGGTCAGCCGGCCTCCACAAGCATTACAGGGATTGTAGCGAATGATATTGTTTTCACTTCCATTAGCTGCATAGGTCTCAGGTGCATTTACTGGGTTACCTCAGCAGTGTCTTCTGGGTCCTGTTACTGGCTGATAGCATGTCAGTCAACAGGGGAAGCAGCTGATTGGTTGTTGACAGGAAAAGCCGATGAAGGGGTGGGGACAATTTCATTCTCCAAGTTTATTAACAGGAAGTGCACTGATATAAAAGAGTATAGAAGCGTTTGTGTGGAGTGAATGGTGTTTACTGTGCATGAGTAAACCTTTTCTGAAGTTTTATATTCCTTTTTTACAAGGTTTTTTTTTTTTTTTTGTAATTTTAATTGGTGTGTTTTATTTTTCTCCTGATTTTGGAGCAGTCATGGGTTCCAAATTGGGAGGTTTTGGGTCGCTGACCGGCAGGCAGGGATGTATTCCAGATAGTTCGGTAACAGTGGGGGGAGTGTTTGTTAGCTGTCAGGGAAAAGATAGGACACGGAAATATAAAATCTGCTTTAAGAATGAATAAAGCCATTATTGTTTTTGTTATTAGTGAACTGTTAGTGAACAGGATTGTTGAGGAAGATTTGTGGATCAAAGAAAGTTTTGTCAGCGTCTTATCTCTAGCTTCCCCTGTTACCAAAGTTATCCTTTCAAATGTCCCGCCTTTTATTAAAGATGATCTGATTATTAATGAACTGCTACAATATGGAAAAATAATGTCCCCAATTAAACCCATTTTACTCAGGTGTAAAAACACGGATGTTAAGCATGTAATGTCTTTTAGGAGACCAGTTTGTAATGTCTTTTAGGAGACCAGTTTTTGTATTATTGAATGACCCCAACTCGCCGATGGAAGTTGCGTGGACTTTCAATATTGACGGTAGTAATTATGTCACATTTGCAAGTACAGAATCAATTAAATGTTTTCATTGTGGGAGAAGGACACCTTAGAAGACTTGCCCTGCAAAAAAAATAATAATAAGGCAAGAGAGCCAGCAAGTGGAGGGGGTGGAGTCTCTGAGACAACACTGGGGGCTGAGCAGCAAACACAGCTGCCAGCACAGACAGTGAGACCCGAGCCGGCGGAGGGTTAAAGAAAACGATATAGAAACGGACACTGAAACAGTGAATACTCCAGAATACTCCAGAATACTCCAGATGAGGCAGATTTTTAACTGGTTGAAAAAAAGAAGAAAAGATGTTTGGCCTTCCTAGGAAAGGTAGCTGAAGAAGGGCAGTCTATGAGGGTGAGGGAAAAAGTTATGTTTGTTTAAAATTTAAATCAGATATTATCTAATTGTAATCCTGCACATATGGTTTTAGTGGGGGGTGACTTTAATTGTACAGAACACTTTATTCAAATAAAAAAATTCTGTCAGCAATATACTTTAAATACAACCGGGGTTTTGAACCAGACAGTTGAAGAACTTGAGAGAGATATTGAGAATAGAAACAAAAATTACTCTCAATAGTGATGAAAACATCTTCCAGTCCAGAGAAAAAAGAAACTCTGAGCAGCCTGCTGGAAGAGTGAAGGGCTCCCTCATCCGCTCTCGCTTCACACAGCTGAAGGACATGGATACACCTACCAAATTATTTTTCAATCTAGAGAAGAAGGTGGAGAGTAAGCAGCTGTTTTGTGTCCGTCTGCCCTGCGGGAAGGAGGTGCACAGTAAAGACAAAATTAACAGAGCAGCTGTGTATTTCTACACCTAGCTGTTTAGTGCAGAGCCCTGTAATGAGGAACAATCTGCTCTACTGCAACAGGACCTGTCCAGCTTGTCTCAAGAAGAACAGCACCCCCTAGAAGCCAGTTTGACACTGCAGCAGCTGACGGAGACAGTCACTCAGCTGTCACCAGGGAAAGCCCCTGGGATTGATGGCCTTCAGGCAGAGTTTTATAAAAAATCATGCAAGGGTGGAGTTCTTGTGATCAACAGTCTGGTGACCTCCATGCTGTGGCACATGCTGGTGTGCCTGGATCCTCCCCCAGGGCTGATAAACGAGATACAGAGAGTGCTACTAGAGTTTTTTTTTTGGAGTGGCCATCACTAGCTAAAGCAAGCTGTCTTGTACCTGCCCCCTAGTGAAGGGGGTCAAGGGTTAGTAGATGTGCGCAGTTGTGTGGCTACTTTCCGGTTGCTGGCAGTGCATCGATTGCTGTTCTTACCTGAGCTGAGCTGGAGAGACATCGCCTTCTCTGTCCTGCACAGCTGGGCTGGGATCGGCAACTGTTTTTAATAAATCTATCTCAGCTAGAAACCAATGAACTCCCAGGTTTCTATAAGAACATGCTGAATGCCTGGCGAATGGTGAAGGTGGAGAGACTGGAGGATTCTTTGACAGCAGGCACACTGCTGGAGGAGCCTTTATTTTTTAACTCCTTCCCTGCAGAGGTTTTCCAGTCTGTGATGTTGTGCTCTAGCTTTGCAAAAGGGGGCATTACAAAACTAAAAGACTTACTGCTGGTGAGCACATGGAGGTGGAGAGAAGTGGAAAGCTTAGCCAGACAGCACCTGACGCCGGACTGGTTTCCAGGGGTGGTGGTCAGGGCTGTGGTGGGTTCATCTTCACCTCCTCTTTCTTACTTTTCTTTCTCTGACTTCTTATCTTTTCCATCCTTTTGAACTTTTCTTTCCCTCTTTTTGTTGCTTCTCCTGGAGACAGCGGGGGCTTCTCCCTCAGGCGCTGGAGACAGCGGGGGCTTCTCCCTCAGTTGCTGGACCCGGAAGAGACTCCTTTTCTAACTTTGGAGGCGGTATTTCAAATGCAGGCCGCTCCAGTTAAGAACATAAGAACATAAGAAAGTTTACAAACGAGAGGAGGCCATTCGGCCCATCTTGCTCGTTTGGTTGTTAGTAGCTTATTGATCCCAAAATCTCATCAAGCAGCTTCTTGAAGGATCCCAGGGTGTCAGCTTCAACAACATTACTGGGGAGTTGATTCCAGACCCTCACAATTCTCTGTGTAAAAAAGTGTCTCCTATTTTCTGTTCTGAATGCCCCTTTTTCTAAACTCCATTTGTGACCCCTGGTCCTTGTTTCTTTTTTCAGGCTGAAAAAGTCCCTTGGGTCGACACTGTCAATACCTTTTAGAATTTTGAATGCTTGAATTAGGTCGCCACGTAGTCTTCTTTGTTCAAGACTGAACAGATTCAATTCTTTTAGCCTGTCTGCATATGACATGCCTTTTAAGCCCGGAATAATTCTGGTCGCTCTTCTTTGCACTCTTTCTAGAGCAGCAATATCTTTTTTATAGCGAGGTGACCAGAACTGAACACAATATTCAAGATGAGGTCTTACTAGTGCATTGTACAGTTTTAACATTACTTCCCTTGATTTAAATTCAACACTTTTCACAATGTATCCGAGCATCTTGTTAGCCTTTTTTATAGCTTCCCCACATTGTCTAGATGAAGACATTTCTGAGTCAACAAAAACTCCTAGGTCTTTTTCATAGATTCCTTCTCCAATTTCATTATCTCCCATATGATATTTATAATGTACATTTTTATTTCCTGCGTGCAGTACCTTACACTTTTCTCTATTAAATGTCATTTGCCATGTGTCTGCCCAGTTCTGAATCTTGTCTAGATCATTTTGAATGACCTTTGCTGCTGCAACAGTGTTTGCCACTCCTCCTACTTTTGTGTCGTCTGCAAATTTAACAAGTTTGCTTACTATACCAGAATCTAAATCATTAATGTAGATTAGGAATAGCAGAGGACCTAATACTGATCCCTGTGGTACACCGCTGGTTACCACACTCCATTCTGAGGTTTTTCCTCTAATCAGTACTTTCTGTTTTCTACATGTTAACCACTCCCTAATCCATGTACATGTGTTTCCTTGAATCCCAACTGCGTTCAGTTTGAGAATTAATCTTTTGTGCGGGACTTTGTCAAAAGCTTTCTGGAAATCTAAATAAACCATGTCATATGCTTTGCAATTATCCATTATGGATGTTGCATCCTCAAAAAAATCAAGCAAGTTAGTTAGGCACGATCTCCCTTTCCTAAAACCACGTTGACTGTCTCCCAGTACCCTGTTACCATATAGGTAATTTTCCATTTTGGATCTTATTATAGTTTCCATAAGTTTGCATATAATGTTCTGGCACAAGCAACTCCAATTTCTCTTACTGTAAGCAGAGATACTCCAGCTGTGCAGCACTAGCCCTTAACAGTGCCTGTATTGATGCCTCCATCTCGGTGCTTTATTCCCAACCTTTCACAGGGTAATAGTCTGAATTGGTGTTCAGACAAACCGCCCCACTTCTGGTACCACAATGCGATGGATTTCCCTACAGTAACACGTTTTTCTTCTCCAAATAAACGCTTTAAACACAGGATGCCAGGAAACGCTGTAGCATGTGTTTATTATTTACAATGAAAAAGAAAATAAACAAAACAAAACCTTACCTGTTCTCGGGCCCTATCTAAACAGTACTTTCTTTAACTAATAACGAGGCAGGCTAAGCCTGTTCCCTCGTCACCAAAACCAATTCACAATCCAAAGCCGTAAACCCAGTACCTGTTTCAGTGTTCGTTTACCAGTAAATCAATTCTAAATAATTTCGTCCGTTCACTCTCGCACTCGCCAACAAAACTCCTCACGTTCTCCCTCGTCAAACGCCCACAGACACAGAATTTAAACACTGAACAATTACATTGTTAAAGACAATTGACAAGACATAAATTGAATAATGAATTGAACTAGAGCCAACTCCTGACTCCAGTAGATTCTACATTGCCCTAATGCCCCCATGTATTGTCTCTGCACAACAAGTATTTATTTTAAACCCGATTTAATTACTTTTAATCTCCCTTATTTCACACACCATTACAATTTACCAGTGTATTCATTAACCCACCTTTTGAATCCCAAACGTGTGTGTGTGTGTGTGTGTGTGTGTGTGTGTGTGTCTATATATATATATATATATATATATAGATATATATTATATATATATATATTTTATATATATAGGTCTGTTTTACTATATGACCTATATAAGAATTGTGTTTTTATTGTAAATTATTCTAGTTTTTCCAAATATTTCAATAAAGGACCCTTAAGTCAAAAGTCTCTCTCTCTCTCAATTCAAATTCAAAAAATGCTTTATTGGCATGACAATATGTATAGTAGTTTACATATTTAAGTTTTTACATATAAACAAAGCAGACAAACATTAGTAATACAGCTAGACATGTTATTTTCGTTATATAGTTATAGGAATTGTTTTTAATTTTTATATTGTATCTCTCATGCTGTGGCATGTGTTCATTTCTCCCCCTCTGTCTCTCCTTGACTGGTATGTTAATTTCTCTCTCTCTCTCTCCCTCCCCTTGACTGGTGTGTTCATCTCTCCCCTCTCTGCTCTGCTCCCCTGCAGGCTGGCTAAACTACCCTCTGGAGCGACTAGGCTTCTGGCGAGGCCTGGAGGATCTCATCCAGAGCCTGACAGGAGAGAAGCCCAGAGCTGATGACCTCAAGTGGGCTCAAAAAACCAAGTAACCCCTTGATGTCTTCTCCACATCCTGAACTCCTGCACCCCTCTGACTTCTCCTGTGATGCTTTTGTTCAATAAGAAAAGAGAGAACGGATATCAAGCCCCTTCCCTCCACAAAGACTCATCTTTGTACCTTTTTTCATTGAAATACTTGAAAAACAAAATGGCTCTTAGTAAACAAGCAGTTTTTTTAAGCGATTTCCCTGGTTGCCATGTGACACTTTCTAAACCACCAGACTGTATTTCCTGTTGGTACTGCACCTGGTAGAAATATTTTTTATCTCACTTTGGCCTCATAGTTTTGGGGTTGCCTTTAGTTAACTTGCCAAAACTGCAGCCTTTTTCCACAAGAAGCTCGCTAGCATAGTTTAATCAGCAGACTGGGCTTTGGGTCTCTGTTACTAACATATGGAGGGGGGCAGTATGCATATTTATTATTATTATTATTATTATTATTATATAGTTATTGTTCCATTCCTAATATTGAAAGTGTTTGTGAAACCCTGTTTTTGTATGCGATTAGGGGTGGGGTGGCTTCATCATACAGCTTTCCAGGGAAGTGAAGGGAGCTAGCCTAGCGGGGGGAGGGGGGTTTCATCATTGTAAATGATTACACACAATGAGACTATACACTGTCTGGCCACTTCAGGGCTGGACAAATCAGTACTATGAGTGGTAGACCGATGGGCTACCAAAAGGCAAACTGTGGTAGCCCACCACAAATTTTGGTAGCCCACATTGTTCAGTAGATAAACATTCCCATTTAACGCTATGCACCATTAAAACATGCAGACGATACAATTGTGAGGTGGTGAGGTTCAGAAAAGAAATCCCACATCACTTCTGAGGGCCACTAATAAAACAGGTTGTGGTTTTTTTACCATATATAACCAGCTACTGCCAAAGTTTGCTAATGACCTAATTTCTGTTAATATTTCTACCAAACAATAACAAGCTAATAATAGTTTCCTTATATAAAATGCAGGGAATTATGTTTGACCACATAATTTGCATTATTTTCCCAGATTTAGAAAATAGTACAAGTGCATTGCACACTTTATAAAGACATTACCCTGCAAGGGGGCACCCTCAATACCATTAGCTAATTGTTCAGTTGGAAATAAAAAAATAAGCGCACCTTTATTAACTTTCTACTGTGCTGGAGCTGCAGTATCCCTGCACCTCAGTAACACTGTGATAGCCACTGAGGTGTTCTCTCCTGTTTATTCATTTGTTTTATATATACATATATTATCTCAGCCATGACTACCGTTTCAACTGAGTAGGCGTGTACTGAACAGGAGGTAAACGGAGCTGTTTTATCAGTCTGTCTGTACAAAGTAACCAAAGAACTTCTATGTAGAAGATCTTTGAAGTAACTGCTTAAGAAAAAAAAAATCTTTAGAAGTCACTGGTTGTCCCGCGGGCTTTGCATCATTACAGTTCGGTAGTCCAGACACAATGTTTGGTAGTCCTGCGTGCCCGGACTACCGATTTGTCCGCCCCTGGACTTTAATAGAACCTGTACCTTGTATCTGGTTCCTGATCCTAATAACGATTCTTTAAGTTCCTCCCACACATGCTCAATTGGATTGAGATCTGCAGATTGTGGTTTCCATGGGATACGCCTGCAGCCTCTGGCATGCTCCTTAAACATGTGTGCGCGATTTTGGTAGGTGAGCTATACAGAGCAGCCTTGTTGGTTGGACGTGTTCCACAACAACGCCCAAGTAAAGAACAGCATTCATTTGGTCCTCTAGAGTAATGGAGAAAGCCAGGGCATAATAATAGGGGCATGCCCCATATGTCAACCTGATCCTATCCAGTTTTAAATAACTTTAGTATAACAGAGGCATAGTGTTAAAGGGACTAGCAGCTCTTAAAATAAACAAATCCCCTGGGCTGGATGAGATCCTCCCAATAGTACTCAAAGGAATGAAAGAAGTTATTTACAAACCGCCAACCAAGATCATGCAACAGTCTCTTGAGTTGGGTTGTACCAACAGACTGGAAAATTGCAAACGTAATACTGATACACAAAAAGAGAGACGAAACTGAACCAGGTAACTACAGGTAATCAATAACCCTTACTTCTGTTATATATAAACTTACAGAAACTATAATAAGCTTTCTTATGTTCTTAAGAGAACATGCCAGGGGGAGATATTTAATATCTCATCCGCAGTTCTAATTTAGACATATATAGCACACCATATCACAAGAGTAATTCTACCCAAAAAAGATATACATTGTTTATAGACAGGATCGGTTTGTCTTGCTTTTCGGAATCCTTTGCCATTTATATTTTTCATGAGGAGACTATTATCTAATCAGGCAAATAGATATTAGTTCTCTCCATGCTTTGTATTATTCTACCCATGTTTTTTTATTTTTCTCTCCACGCTTTCCTGATACAGCCTGTCTGCAGAAGCACATGATCAATAGAATTCCATTTCCTTTTGCTAGAGATACGCGTGTTCTTTTCTGTGTCTGTCGCGTATCACTTCTTGTGCGGTGGATCAGATATACCCCAGAGGTCTGACTGCAATCCGGTCATGTGACCTACAGCACAGTATGTGATTAAATACCAGGAATTTTCAAATCTACATATCCTCAGAAACAACAAGCAGTATCATCTTTTAATATTTATCACATCTAACACTGAGCAAACAGTTTCATATTTTAATATTTCTCACAGCTTCTAACACTGAACAACCCACTGAAGCTATTTTAAAGATGAAATGTGAAATGTGCACAAGTGTCCCAGCAGGCTTCGATGCACACAGGGTCACCGTGAGAACGAGCGACAGACGGCCCTGCAGATACAGCCTGTGTTAGTTAAGTGTTAGTTACTTCCAGAGGAAACACCTCACTTGTAGGACATTTCCATCTTCTAGACCAGTGGTGCACAACTCCGTCCTGGAGGGCCGGTGTTCCTGTAGCTTTTTATTCCAACTGCACACTTAAGTACTTTATTGGACCTTATTAGAAGCTTAATTGGTCCAATTAACTAATTTAAGGTATGGTTAGAACAAAAATCAGGAGGAACAACGACCCTCCATGACCTGAGTTATGCACCACTGTTCCAGACCATTTGAATCCCAGTTTTGTGTTCAATTCTCCACACTAGGAGAGGACTGCAATGCTTCACCTAAATCACAATCTGTGTTTTACTGAAGGTAACTCAGGGAAATACTGTTGAGATAAGCTGAGCATGCCAATAGCTTTTCAAACAGTCTTCATTGATCACCTCAGTGCACCTCAGCATGAGCAGAAACACAGCTTAACAATGTGTCAACAAACCAGAGCCCTTTCTATATGACTCAATCATTTCTATTGGGTTTCTTTAACCCTAGGAGTGTGGTTTGTATGAAACGGTTCGTTTGGAATTCCTCCCTTAGAAACTGTTGCCTAAAATAATAAAAACAACATTGGCAGTCGTGGGGTCTCTTCTGGTGGTTGGATTTCTGTGAATATCAATAACACCGTAAATATGTTTTCTTTTAATCTGGAAAAAACGTGTGACTTATTTCTGTGTGAAATTAAAGCTCTGTATACTGTTGGCAACGTGTTCTTGTGTTTTTATTTTTCATTCCTCTGAAGGGTTAAGATAAACCCCACGTGGCCGCTCTCACCTTGAGTGGGTGGCAATCTGCTTGCATCTCACGCAGAACACTGATTTTCTGTATAATATAGAATAGAGCTTGATATCAATGCGAGAGCCATCTGGAATCTATTTGAATCAGATAACTGAAAACAAAAAAAACAAAAAACCTAAACCATGGTCAGCTGAGGACCGAATAAACCTCCACAACGAAAATACAAACACTGCGATACACGAACAACGAAAATACAAACACTGCGATACATGAACAACGAAAATACAAATACTGCGATAAACGAACAACAAAAATACAAACACTGCGATAAATGAACAACGAAAATACAAACACTGCGATATGTGAAAAACGAAAATACAAACACTGCGATAAATGAACAACGAAAATACAAACACTGTGATACATGAACAACGAAAATACAAACACTGCCATACATGAACAATGAAAATACAAACACTGTGAATACCAGCAGACCAACATGGACAGACTGGCCACTCCAAAGTGAAGTGCACCCTTTACAAAGTTTAGAACAGACTTTACAAAGTGAAGGTCAGCCTTTACAAAGAGAAGTGCACCCTTTGCAAAGTGAAGGACAGCCTTTAGAAAGTGAAGTGCACCCTTTACAAAATGTAGAACAGACTTTACAAAGTGTAGACAATGAAAAGTATACAAAGATGAACGGAGCAGAGAAACAATATCAACGCTAATCTGGAATGGAGTTTATCTGGATCACATGATATGGGCTTTGACTTTATACCTCTCACATGACCCAGGCTTTGACTTTATACCGCTCACATGACCGGGAAGTGACTTTATACCGATCACATGACCCGGGCTTTGACTTTATGCTGATCACATGACCTGGGCTTTGACTTTGTACAGACTGTGTATCTCTCATGACTCTGCTTTGCTCTTTGTTTTAAAGGACTGTGTATCTCTCTCATAACTGTGCTTTGCTCTTTGTTTTAAAGGACTGTGTATCTCTCTCATGACTGTGCTTTGCTCTTTGTTTTAAAGGACTGTGTATCTCTCTCATGACCGTGCTTTGCTCTTTGTTTTAAAGGACTGTGTATCTCTCTCATGACTGTGCTTTGCTCTTTGTTTTAAAGGACTGTGTATCTCTCTCATGACCGTGCTTTGCTGTTTGTTTTAAAGGACTGTGTATCTCTCATGACCGTGCTTTGCTCTTTGTTTTAAAGGACTGTGTATCTCTCACATGACTGTGCTTTGGTCTGTTTTAAAGGACTGTGTATCTCTCTCATGACAGTGATTTGCTCTTTGTTTTAAAGGACTGTGTATCTCTCATGACTGTGCTTTGGTCTGTTTTAAAGGACTCTACCTCTTTGTTTTTAAAGTGCCACTCCCAGTCCCTAGATTTGCCCAGGAGCCACAGTAGGTAATTTTAAATTTGTATTGGTAGTACCTAATTTCTCACAGACCCATTTCCATCTTTGCATTATTGCTTCATATTCTCTAGACTGTTTTGCCTACCCAGTGTAGGGTAACAATGTAATTTTCCTAAAAAACAAACGCATCTGACACCACCAACTGTAAACGCTATTTAGAACTGACTGCACCACAGCCCGTACTTCCGAGGCGCGCTCCGCCTTCTCTGCTGCGTTTCACGGACGCGCTCTGTGCAAGCATGTGTCGTGCGTATGCGCGTGCCCGAGTCAAGGCGCTGCGAACTTTTATGAAGCACAGCAAGGGGCGCATGGCTGCGTGCGCGTACCCGCGAAGCAACGAGAAGATGGCGGGCGCCGCCGGATCTGGTGAGGCAATCAGCAAATCTGATATTAAATTAAAAATAAAAATAAATCCCTTATTATGGGATGCATTGTCTCCTGAAGGGCGAGTTCTCGTCTGTTTATATTTCTAAAAATAAATGTTTAAAGCTGTATACTAACGTTGCAGTTCCCGGTGTTGAGAACTGCTAAATAAAATAGCTAAGAAATGGTGCCCGATAAACCAACAGAATCGTGTTAAATAGCCGCATGTCCGGGCGCACTGTGTGTCAAGTAATAACAAAACGACTATTGGTTTTAAAAGAAACAATACGCGACAGCCTAGCCAAACTTACGAGTTGAAAAATGTTTTTCAGACTGAGCAATATCGTATGAGCTGCATTAGCTCTTAACATTTTAACTTTAAATTGAGTGATTAACATATTACTAAACCAGACACCAATACATTACATCATTCTCTACTGCGTTGTATTATAATGTGCATTTTCATTCATTTGTCGTGTCGTGTGTATGTGTGTGTATATATATATATATATATATATATATATATATATATATATATATATATATACACACACACACACACAAACACACACACAAGTGTTTGTGCATTACATACAGGTCTACATCCTGTTTAATTTGATAAAGAAATGTAATTGCGTTGTTTAGCTTCTCGACACGCTAGTTTATATGTAGCTGTTAGAACAGACTTGGCCGACAGTTCAATTGGTTTATATTCCTTACATGCAGTTTTTTTGTAGGGGCACATGCCTCCTCATCAGTTTGAGTGCCGGTGCAAACTGAAAGAAATAGGACTTCTCCAGCAATTGTAGGCAGCAGTTTTGTCAATCCCTGAGAAGGCCAGGAAGTAAAACAGAAATTTAAAAAGGGGAAATATTTTTAGCCTTATTGATTACATTAAACAGTAAGAACTATATATATAGCTTATAGTTTGTCTGGACTTCCAAAAACAACCTTCTTAGACATATGGAAACTAGACTGAGCAGTAAACCTGTATGTTTAAGTCTGGGCCTTAATCATATTGCTGAAGACTTGCCAGACCTGTCATTTAAATCCCGTCCATAAATGTGTTGTGCAGGCAACCAGCAACATAACTTAATGATCTGAAGATCTGTGCATCTTACTAAGCTATTTCACAGCAGAAAGTATGCAGGATGGAATGGGATTTCCACCCTTCTATCTGCTAGAGACACTTTGAAGGGTAATGTAGTGATAGTTTGAAGTAACAGAAATGCACTTTAAAAAGGATATCTGCCTAAAAATATTAAAATACAAATGGCCAACTATTTAAAAAACTTAAAGTAGGGATCCACTGTAGTAATTGTCTCTTCTGATATAGGTAATTTGTGACATGTATCTGTATCAGAACTATAGGTTGTTTATAAAGGACCCCAACATACCCTTTATATATGCTGCCCTCTTACTGTAATCCATTACAGACCCTACCTGCGGTGTTACAGGAAACACATTACTGTGCCTTTGCTGTGTCATGTGTAATCCATTACAGACCCCCCTGCGATTGATAAATCTTCAAGGAAGTATATTTTTTAAATGGTTCTCCTGAACAACTCTTATTAGTAAACCTCCAGGTTTGATATATGGGATCAGTTCAGAACAGATTTAACAGAAGCCTTATTGTTCAAACTCTTGAACAGGTGAATTTTAATAATAAACCAGAACAAGGCATGTTATGTGATGCAGGACTAGATCCATTTCCAAGTCCTGATTGCATCATGCTAGTAAACTAGTCTAGTACTTCTCTAGCACTATCCTGTTGTGAAACTTGGTAAGGACATTCTTAGCAAAATGTTATTGAATGTCAAAATCAAGGAATATATGGAGAAACATGTACCTACTCCAATATGTTCTACTGTAGGATGTAAACGCCTTACCAGTTAGTTACCTGTAGATTTGTGTAGTGTCCTTCATGTATAAGCATCCAAAATAATCTGTTGAATGTGATGCTAACACAACTCTTATGGAGAAGATAAGGCTAGCTTTTAGCCCTCCATGGTATATTTTATATTTAGACATTCATTCAGCAGACCTGAGGATGACACATTTATTTTATACACAGTGAATTACTTCTGCTGTGCAACAGTCTGCAAAGTATTGTAGCTTGACTGATGGAAGCAGGGAAGCGTGCTTTTAGCTAGTAAGTGTTCTGCACCCATGCTTATTGACTTTACAAAGCACATAGAGATGGACAAAATGCTGTCTGCACTTCACTGACTTGGAGATAGTCCATTATAGTGCTGATTTGAAAACATTGCTATTGAACTGAAAGGTTTCAATTTAGCTGTGATTCTTTCACCTTACTTAACCTGGTATCGTCCCACACTAGCGGCATTCAGGCCATGTGACTAAGGATATTGCATTGTGTTTAATTTCCTAAGCATTTAAATTTGAACATACTGGGAATCTTTGCAAGACTAGATGACTATGCATGAATCTGCATGTGTGCAGCACCTGTGTACATGACACAGTGCAAATGAATTCCCTTACACTGGCATCCATGATATTTGACAATGGTTCTATGTTTAGGAGAAATGAAATGGTTAACACTTTAAAAACGTTCTTAATTAAGCTATGTACAACCCTCCATGCATACTCTCTCTCAGTCTCTCGCTTGCTTCTTTTTTCAGACAATCTATGAAAACAGGATTTACAGCCTTAAGGTGGAGTGTGGGCCCAAATACCCTGAGATGCCTCCCTGTGTCAGATTTGTTACGAAGATCAATCTGAATGGCGTGCACAACTCAAATGGGGTGGTGAGTAACATAGCCAGAGGCGTGTAGAGCTGCAGAACAACCAAGAGTGCTGTGTGGGCCTTACAGTCGCTAAACAGCTATAAGAGCACAAGAACCAAAAAATATTGTATGAAACAAAAAAAAGCCATTAGAATGTAGCACTTCCTTTTTTGTTTCTCATCCCATATCTAGTCAGGATTGATAAGCTTTAATTTTATGTACAGGTCTGGAAAATGTAAAAATGTCTCCAGGTAACTGCATTCTAAATAAGTGTAATACAGTAGTTATACATTTATACCTCCTTCAGTCAGTGCCTCTTAATTGCAATAGCCGCCATGTTTATCACTAATTGCAACAAGCACTGTAACGTGGACAACAATAGGCTACATTCACAACAAACATACATATAGACCATTTAAAAAACTAAGGTTCTCGCCAATAACAGAAGAATTTAAACAAAAGAAAATAAAAATACAAGAAAAACACTTCTTCACAAAGTTGTACTTGCGTTCAGTGTGAGAAACGAGAAAGCAAACTATGAAGGCATGAAACAGAGACTAACAGAAGTAGATTGGAGTAAAATAGAGGAAACACCCACAGAAGAAGGATGGTTGTTCTTCAAAAATGTAGTACTAGAGGCGCAAAACAATTACATCCCTAAAGTAGACAAATCTAAATGTAAAACTAAATTGCCAAAATGGTTTAATAGATCAATTTAAAAAAAATATTCAGCGAAAAAAGGCACTTTACAGAGCATTAAAAAAGGACCAAAAAGAAAGTACGCAGAAAGAGTACACAGAACTGCAAACGCAAGTCAAAAAGGAAGTTAGAAAGGCCAAGAGAGAAATAGAAATGAACATTGCTAAGGGAGCTAAAACCAATTCCAAAATGTTTTTCCAATATTACAACAGCAAGAGAACATTCAAAGAGGAGATTAAATGTTTAAGAGATACAAATGGCAAAATCATAGAGAAGAAGAAAAAAAAATAGCAAATATGTTAAATGATTACTTTTCACAAGTTTTTACAAAAGGAAGATACTGACAACATGCCCCACATGTCATCCAGTTCCTATCCAGTTTTAAATAACTTTAGCATAACTGAGGCAGAAGTGTTAAAGGGACTAGGAGCTCTTAAAATAAACAAATCCCCTGGGCCAGATGAGATCCTCCCAGTAGTACTCAAAGAAATGAAAGAAGTAATTTACAAACCGCTAACCAAGATCATGCAGCAGTCTCTTGACACAGGGGTGGTACCGACAGACTGGAAAATTGCAAACGTAATACCGATCCACAAAAAGGGAAACAAAACTGAACCAGGTAACTACAGACCAGTAAGCCTGACTTCTATTATATGCAAACTTATGGAAACTATAATAAGATCCAAAATGGAAAATTACCTATATGGTAACAGGGTACTGGGAGACAGTCAACATGGTTTTAGGAAAGGGAGATCGTGCCTAACTAACTTGCTTGATTTTTTTGAGGATGCAACATCGATAATGGATAATTGCAAAGCATATGACATGGTTTATTTAGATTTCCAGAAAGCTTTTGACAAAGTCCCGCACAAAAGATTAATTCTCAAACTGAACGCAGTTGGGATTCAAGGAAACACATGTACATGGATTAGGGAGTGGTTAACATGTAGAAAACAGAAAGTACTGATTAGAGGAAAAACCTCAGAATGGAGTGTGGTAACCAGCGGTGTACCACAGGGATCAGTATTAGGTCCTCTGCTATTCCTAATCTACATTAATGATTTAGATTCTGGTATAGTAAGCAAACTTGTTAAATTTGCAGACGACACAAAAGTAGGAGGAGTGGCAAACACTGTTGCAGCAGCAAAGGTCATTCAAAATGATCTAGACAAGATTCAGAACTGGGCAGACACATGGCAAATGACATTTAATAGAGAAAAGTGTAAGGTACTGCACGCAGGAAATAAAAATGTACATTATAAATATCATATGGGAGATATTGAAATTGGAGAAGGAATCTATGAAAAAGACCTAGGAGTTTTTGTTGACTCAGAAATGTCTTCATCTAGACAATGTGGGGAAGCTATAAAAAAGGCTAACAAGATGCTCGGATACATTGTGAAAAGTGTTGAATTTAAATCAAGGGAAGTAATGTTAAAACTGTACAATGCACTAGTAAGACCTCATCTTGAATATTGTGTTCAGTTCTGGTCACCTCGCTATAAAAAAGATATTGCTGCTCTAGAAAGAGTGCAAAGAAGAGCGACCAGAATTATTCCGGGCTTAAAAGGCATGTCATATGCAGACAGGCTAAAAGAATTGAATCTGTTCAGTCTTGAACAAAGAAGACTACGTGGCGACCTAATTCAAGCATTCAAAATTCTAAAAGGTATTGACAGTGTCGACCCAAGGGACTTTTTCAGCCTGAAAAAAGAAACAAGGACCAGGGGTCACAAATGGAGTTTAGAAAAAGGGGCATTCAGAACAGAAAATAGGAGACACTTTTTTACACAGAGAATTGTGAGGGTCTGGAATCAACTCCCCAGTAATGTTGTTGAAGCTGACACCCTGGGATCCTTCAAGAAGCTGCTTGATGAGATTTTGGGATCAATAAGCTACTAACAACCAAACGAGCAAGATGGGCCGAATGGCCTCCTCTCGTTTGTAAACTTTCTTATGTTCTTATGTTCTTTCGAATTTCACCTTGTCGTAAAATGGGGACGACTGAACCAAGTTCTCGCTGAAGCATTCTCAGCAGCGTTGCGCGGACAGAACTATGAATACAGCATTTTCTACAGTAGCACACGCAATTTACGCAAATAAAATGAAACTATCTCTGCCAATCAAAACAACTTAAGAAAGAAAGTAGGAAGCATAGAATACACAGTGTAACAATTTTTTTTTTTTTTTTTGGTTCCTGGGTAGTAAGTGTTATTTCCTAATTGCTTATGCATCAAAAGTATAGGAAATGGCTGTTATTCCCCACAAGCTTTGCTTTTGTGACCAGGACAGTGATATTATGAAATTTACTCTTTTTCCAGAACATTCCAGATAGATTCAGTGCTGAGTAAACTTGGAGTAACTTCTAGAACTTTCCAGTAATATAAATAGTAGTATAAATACAGGGGCCTTAAGCCCACCAGTTCAGTTTAGTTCCAGCTGCCTAAGTGGATACATATCTGCATTTTTCTGAGATGGCATCAAGAGGCTGCAATGGTGGCATTCCTGATGGGTCTCCAAGGCGGTTTTACCAAGTTTCCCTGCTATCTTTGCCTTTGGGACAGCAGGGACACCAAGGCGCACTACCACAGGCGGGACTGGCCACAGCGGACCGAGTTCTCTGTGGGGAGGAACAACGTCAAGTGGGAGCCACTGGTGGACCCCCGGAAGGTGCTGATGCCACCACTGCACATCAGATTGAGCCTTATGAAACAATTTGTCAGAGCTCTAGATAAGGAGTCGGCAGCCTCAAGTACCTTCAAGACTTCTTCCCTAAGCTGTCTGAGGCAAAGGTCAAAGCCGGTGTCGTCTTCGGACCACAGATAAAGAAGATCCTGGAGTGCAATGAATTCACCAAGAAGCTCACTAGTTAGGAGAAAGCGGCTTGGAACAGCTTTGTCGCAGTGGTTCGGGGCTTCCTGGGCAATCACAAGGCCGAAAACTATGTGGAGCTGGTTGAGACTCTGGTGAAGAACTACGGCACAATGGGCTGTAGGATGTCCCTCAAAGTCCATATCCTTGATGCTCATCTTGATAAATGCAAGGAGAACATGGGAGCGTACTCGGAGGAGCAAGGCGATCGCTTCCACCAGGATATACTGGACTTTGAACGCCGCTACCAAGGACAGTATAACAAGAACATGATGGGACACTACATTTGGGGGCTGATTCGTGAGTGATTTACAGTATAATCGTAAATCCCGAAAAACTGCTCATTTCTAAATCTTTTGTAGTCATTTTTGTATTACTTTAGTATAAATACATGTTAATTTGGATTCATTTGTTGTTTTTTTCTGACTTTATGTGAACGAAAAGACCGTTTTCTCATTAGAAATAGGTAAATTTCAAAATATCACTGTCCTGGTCACAAAAGCAAAGTTTGTGGAGAATAATAGCCATTTTCTATACTTTTAGGCATAAGGAATTAGGAAATAACACTTACCACCCAGGAACAAAAATTGTGTTACATAGTGATATAACAATAATAATGACCCAGTCAAGTCTATATAAGGTGTGTTTTTTACAGTTAACAACCAAGACCAATATATATATATATATATATATATTATATATATATATATATATATATATATAGTATTAGTAAACGTTTTTGATTTTGCAAAAAACTTTGTTAATGAATCGGTTAGAGTTGATATTAAAATGATAAAAGTAGGTCAAGGTGATGTTAGGGTTTTTAACCCTAACTGCATTCCCTCCTACCCCCTTACAAGTAGTGGAAGTGGCAATGCAACACAAACAACCACAGACAGCCATCATCAGTTAAGTGAACAAATACAACACTCTGCAGATAACACAAGAGACGTCCATCTGCACTGCATAAGGATGGGTATTTACAGAATGCATGTGTGTGCCATCTGCTAGCAGAGTCCTAAAATACTGGCGAATACAGAAAATACTGTTATTACAGCACAATGTATACAGCCCAACTGTGACGGGGAGACCATCCCTCCCATTAAACTGTATTCTGTTGCTTGTCCAGTATGACACAGAAAAACTCTTTGTTAACCCATGTTATTGGTGCTGCTCTCAAACTGTCATGGCATAGCACATTTCACCCGCCCATGTAAACAGTTTCATAACAGTGTACCTCATACACTTCAGTTTTTTCAGGTGTCAGTATCATTGAGCTATTCATCTGTCGCATGGGCGTCCTGTTCTTATTGCTCCCATTCCCCTTATCTATTTTACTATGAATGCTAATACCAGCCCATCACCCCTTCCTCCCTCGCAAAAGACTGTATTATGCAATTGAACATTTCCGATTCGACACAACAGAAAGTTAAGCTAGGGCATAGATTCATATTACAGCACTATTGGTATCCCTTCCGTCATGCAACTGTGTCTCATGATTGATAATAAATATCCACTACCCCTCGTGTGCCCTACATGCAGCTCCCCACCCAACAAACTGATGCACATCAAATATGTGGATGCCACACAAGACATTGGTCATAGCAGTGGAATTCATAGAGGTACAGTGTGATGTTGGTGCCGCTATTATGCATCTTTCTCCTACTAGACCTGCACAAGCAGTGGCCTGATTTACACAACCCCCAACACACTGGTATGGCAGTAGACCTCGTACACCTAGTGGACCATGATGATGGATATCTCCTGTGTTATCTGCAGAGTTGTATGTTTTTCTCTTAACTGGTGATGGCTGTCTGTGGCTGCTTGTATTGCCTTGACACGTCCACTGCTTGTAAAGGGGTGGAAGGCAATGCAGAGTTATGGTTAAAAACCTTAACACCGCATTGCCCTACTTCTTGTCTTTTTAATATGAACTCTTAACTGATGCATTAACAAAGTTTTTGGCCAAGAATTTCCTTTGTTTTTGCTAGAAAGCCTGTATATTCTGTCATAGAGCGCAGAAATAAAATTTACTTTTTCACGACTTGATTAAACACTGACACAGTTTTTTATATAATAGACATGATTAGTTTTTTTTTTTACCTATTCACACAAAGTGTTTAACAGTCTTAGCCCCACCCCCAGCTGACGCTATGAGTAGACCCCCCCCCCCCCAAGACCCCCCCCCCCCCCCCCCCCCCCCCCCCCCCCCCCTCCCCCCCCCCCCCCCCCCCCCCCCCCCCCCCCCCCCCCCCCCCCCCACAACCGAAAGAAAGCCTTTTGAAAATAAATGCATCAGCATATTCTGGGATTATTTTAAGAAGACTGAACAAGACAGTAATCAAGTAGCAGTATATCCAAACATTTTAATAAATCAGTTGTGTGACAAGATGCATCCGTTTGATTAATAATTCAATTTATTTAATATTGAAACATATTAATAGACACTGAACAATTAAAAAGGGATATCTTAAATTTCTGAATTATCGACGTGACTAATAGTTGTGTAAGACTTTTCAGAGACTTCATGTGGGTTTCAGCAATTGAAAACCATTCCAGGTATCGTCTTCAAGGTGATTTTAATCAGAAACTAACAATACAGTACAGACATTCAACATGAACTCAGGACTGGGCGCTGGCTGTGTGAGCACCAACAATACAGTACAGACATTCAGCATGAACTCAGGACTGGGCGCTGGCTGTGTGAGCACCAACAATACAGTACAGACATTCAGCATGAACTCAGGACTGGGCGCTGGCTGTGTGAGCACTGACAGTACAGTACAGACATTCAGCATGAACTCAGGACTGGGCGCTGGCTGTGTGAGCACTGACAGTACAGTACAGACATTCAACATGAACTCAGGACTGGCCACTGGCTGTGTGAGCACCGACAATACAGTACAGACATTCAACATGAACTCAGGACTGGCTGCTGGCTGTGTGAGCACCGGCAATACAGTACAGACATTCAACATGAACTCAGGACTGGGCGCTGGCTGTGTGAGCACCGACAATACAGTACAGACATTCAACATGAACTCAGGACTGGGCGCTGGCTGTGTGAGCACCAACAATACAGTACAGACATTCAACATGAACTCAGGACTGGGCGCTGGCTGTGTGAGCACCGGCAATGAGATACTCACTTTTCATAATGAAGGGGCACAGCGTTAACACTAAACATTCCTTCCAGGAAATTCCATCTCACAAACTTGTGTTGATTCCATTTCAGTACTTTCAAAAGTTCCTACTAGTTTTTTACTTTTAAACATTATATTTATTTTAACGTATTAATCATAGGCATCAATTGGATTTTTAAATTAATGTTTTCAAGTACAGTGTACAAAAATGTTTCTATACATATGTATGTCAAAACCTAGCCCACAGTACAAATACATTCGGTACATCTCATAAGAGAAAATATCATTCTGTGAACAAACTTCAACAAATATCCCAAAAGCATGGATTTTGTTAATACTGAATTTTGACCATCCGTTAGTAATATTTTGAGTTGATTTAATTTTGTGAGGCAGGAAGACTGTCACGTTCAGTTTGTTAGATGTGGAACACAAACAGATTTTAGGCTTTTGGCTGACAGCTATTTGGGGATGCTGTTTGTGCATTGACAAAAAGTTCCAAGCAGTAGTCAGCTGAATAAATAAAATATTTGAAGTTATAGTTTATCAAATTTATTCTTGAGCCGCATGGTAACCGGCAGTCTAAGTCACTGAGTTTAGAAGACAGTGTAGGCGCACAGTTTCTAGATTTCATGTGGGTGCCCAGAACAAACGCGAGTATAAAAATACAACTCTTGCAGTTTGCATATTAATAGATGACGTAGTTTTCCTATAAAAGAATACATGTATTTCTTATTTAAACATTTATGTTAATTCAAGAATGTTTACTTTCGTAAAAAAAGTGCTGCCAAATGTATTAATGTAACAAAAAAAATTGCTAACGTTACTTAGAATCATTTGTTTTCGTTACTTGTGTGATGAATCTGCCATTTAAGAGAATGGAACTACGTTTGTGTGTGTGAGTGATTCTCTGTATATAGAGTTGTAAATATTGGTAGGAACATACTGGGTTTTGCACATGTCTGCTTGTATGCAGACAACTTAATAAAATAAACCGCCTATCCTTCCATTAAAAGATAACTCTCTTCTATTTATGCAGCTACCCTTTTGTACAATAGCAATGCCATGGGAACAGATATAAATACGAGGGTGCTGAGCGCCTGCTTATTGTTCCCATGCGGTGCAGAGGCTGCAGTAGTATTCATGTCTTCACTGTAGTTTAAAATGAAGAAGCAACACGTTCAGGCTATATTAAACGTTTGTCATATGGTTGTGTTTTTTTTTTTTATATTCAATTTACGTAAAATAAAACATCCTGTGTCAGTGTTTAATAGTGAAAAGTTTCACTTTTCTGCAGTAATTTTACAGTGATCTAGTGTTTTTATTTTTATTTTACAAACAATATTTATGTTTTTATGTCAGAAAACCAATCGTGTTTTTCCAGCGTACACCTTATTTTCAAAATTAAACCGTGATGTAAGTTAAAAGCCTCAGCATATTGTTTAAAATCAGTACTTTGTGCAATTTTCCGAGGTACGCAGTGCTCACACAGACCACGCTGAATGCACAGCCGCTCCCTGCTTCATCGGGTCATGGACGATAATCATGTTTATAGAAAAAAATTATCGCTACAAAAAAATGATTGTGATTATCAATATTATCGATTATTGTTCCAACCCAATTTTGCGTTATCTTTCTGTAGTTTCTTTGATTACATGATGCTAAATAAAACTTTGAAATATGTTAATCTGGGCTTTTTTTGTTTGTTTGTTTTTAATTGTAATAAATTGAAGCAAAAGTTGTGGTCATAGCTGTACCATCTCTCTCGGCAAAAAAATATGTAAAAACATTTGCCTAATAGATGATAGTTTTCAAGTGAGGATGTTTTGAGTTTACTGTAACCATTAAAATATTGAAAAAATAAAATGTAATACACTGTAGCATTTTGAATGTTCGCACTCATGAACAAAAATTAATAAATGATGGTAGTATAAAAGTATTTATAATAATTATTATAAAAAAAGTTTTCACCTGTTTGATGCACTCGTCTTTGGCGTGCAGGCAAACACGCTAACCTCTACACTACAGATTGACATTTCATGCCCGCCCCTTATTATTACACCTGGAAGCTGTTAATGCTTGTTTTTTCGGTTTTCACTGGAAACAAACAGAGAAACAGAATGAGGCGTCTCTTGTATTTCTAACTGGAATAGAGGCTGAGATATCAGCAATTGAAATGTAAGGGAGGTGCCTCAACCTGCTTCCCTGTCTCGGGCAAATCTCTCCCGATGACTTGGCAGTGGCTGTCCGCAATCTATTTTCGCGAGATCGAAAGAACCTCATGAAAGAACACCCCTCTCACGACAAAAGAAATTACATTTTAAAGGGCTATTCACACTGTAGCTTGTATTCATTGCATTTTCTAGGTTAAAAAATTGAACTGGAATTGAATACAACCTTTAACACTTGAGCTCAATTGCTGTGAGAAAAAATGCAAAATTCGCTGTGGAAAAAAAGATTCAATTTTTGGATGAAAAACGCCACGACCGCTACCCTATCCTTCTAAATTTAGATATAATCTGAAGGCATTATGTATCGGGTGCCAGCTGCCGTATGGTTTTTACTCCGAAGAAGAGGAGAAAGAAAGATCTACACAAACGTGTGTACAGTATGTGTATAGCATATCCTACAAATGCTGTTACGCAGTTAAGAAATTGAAGAGGTTATCATATACAGTGCCTATAGAAAGTCTACACCCCCTTGAACATTTTTGCCTCAGATTTTCATGCATTTAAATGAAGAGTTTTTGAGAAAAAAAAAAATTAAATACAAAACAGAAAGATCATAATTGGACAAGTTTTCACCCCATGCATTACTGCATTAAGGGATAGCTTCAAAACTCTATCATTACTGTGAACACTTTGCAGGACATTTATTCAGCGCCTTTTTCAGGTGCGCCAGGTCCAATTTATTTTCACACTCGATGTTTAAAAGACATTAAATCAAAAAAGGACACTCAGTACTGTATCTCCAGCCAAGCCCCACCCTTTGTTCGTTGTATTTTTCACATACCTCTTTATAGACGTGTATACTGATAAATCCTTTCCTAATTACTCGTTTTATCACCAAACTCCTCAATGTGAGCCAAGTCATTATTTTATTACTATAACATCTCAAAAAGCTCTGCAAATGTCTGTGATATTCTTTGAGCGCTGGATGGAGTTATCTCCTTTGTTTATATGCATGGGGATATCAGATTTTTTTTGGCTTTGTTCAGCTCCTATTGGTCTCAGTTGGCCATTGAAAGGTTTTCTCTGCTTTTTCCAGAGAAAAAACAACTAGAGACCTGTGCTTTACGTCTTTTTTTTTTTATGTCAGACAGGGTTCAACATCGGACTGGTAAAGGAAAATTATAATGTAGTGTCAGTGTTTAAATTATAATGTAGAAAATTATAAACCTGGTCCAACAGGACCGCAAGGGTTTCATGTATAGTAAACCCTAATGTTGATGTGATACAGCCATCTGAAATGTGTTTGTATCAAATAGAAATGACATCACATTATTACTCCTATACTGTTTATTTATTCCCATGTAACTATAATGAATCAGGTGAAAATTATGTTACAGTAAAACTAGCTAGTCTAAGTGTATTTTATGAATGCATGTATTATAAAAGACATAGCGAGTGTAGGGTGCTGTGAGGTACAAGCTAATTTTTAAAGCAGCCAGTAAGCCTGCTCATGGTTAGCCACTAGTGGATTTCAGCTTGTGTCATAGAGCACCCTGTGTGATATTCTGTGTAATTATTCTAATACACAAGGATGGTCATGCTGTTCTGCATTGCTAGAATCCTAACATGGAGATAATCTATCAGGTTTAGGTAGATCTTTAGTAAACACAAGCTGTAAAAGGACTTTGTCAACGAATGTCAACTGTGTTTTTTAGGGTAGGATTAAATACAAATGCCCCAGCCCAATTTTGCTTTTATTCATCTATCCCAACACTTGTTGTATAAGGTACATTTTGATTACTATCCATCAGGGATACCACAGTTACACTTACTTGTACAGTATCTAGACGTCCATTTGCTTAAAGAGAATCGGGATATGAGGAGATGTCTGCCAGTCTTTACTATGCATTGCCCCATATATAGCTATAGAAGAGCTTTTCTAATAATGATTAGAAAAAAAAACATGTTGAATTTTAAATGTGCTTGAGTGCTGCGCAGATAGAGAGCCATGGTGTGGGTGGAAGTCACTAACATGCTTGTCTTCTCAGGTGGACAATCGAGCAGTGTCGGCCCTGGCCAAGTGGCAGAACTCCTTCAGCATCAGGGTGGTTCTGCACGAGTTACGACGGCTCATGATGTGCAAGGAAAACATGAAACTCCCCCAGCCCCCTGAAGGACAGAGCTACAGCAACTGATCCCTGACTTCGCCTCCTCTACCTTCCCTTTACTGTTCTGTTCATCTTTCCTTCCACCCACCCACTGGCGAATAGCAGCCCTTTCCCAGCCTTCTGTGAGGCTCCGACTGCCCTTCCTCCCTGAAGACACCCCACTGGACAGAGAGAGAGGGATCTGAGGCTCTGCAGTATAGACCACACCATTAAAATACTGTACATGCTACTAATCTTTTTTTTTAATTATTATTATTTGTTATGAATAGAAGTTGTACAATAACATAAATATTCTTGTTATTGAGTGTAAACGGTGTGTGAACTCAATTTTTATTGTCCTCTGGGGGGAGGGGGGGTGCACGTTCTTGTGTTTCAGCAACTTTAGCTTTTTTCTTAATCAGTTTTTCATGAGGAATCAGCAGAGTTGTGCAGAATCCGTGTTTGAGATGATATGAACTAGTTGTGTGACTACAAACTGGATATTGTTTCTCACCCCAGGAGAGAGGCGTTGTCACTCAATCTGAAGCATTGTGTTTGGTAATGAGAAAAGCAAGTGCTTCATTTAGTGGCTCTTCTTGCTGAAACACCAACTGCAATGCTGTTTAAATGACAGGAGGTGTTGGTATCTGAGAACAGACCAGTTAAAAGTGTTAGCCGAGGATTTCAACCCATTCCTCTGCTGAATTACCTTTAGCAGCAGCATCAGCAGCCTCCCTTTCTGTTAAAAGATATTTTGGTTCTTTGCTTGTATTTTACATTTGAATTTGAACATGCAGCTGGTTCATAGACAGTACTGTGGAAGTGTCCTGGCTTGAAATTACTTTGTTCTGTATCTTAGTTTCAGTCCAGTGGACTGACTACATTCAGATCTACCGCACATTTGGAAAATCAAATACAAAGAACAGAAATCCTGAATCCATTTTTACAACCTGGTTTTCAGTTCTTAGTTATCTATGCAATTGAAATAATATGCTGCAACACTCAAATGTGTTTGGTTGTGTCAAATGGAAATTAAATCACATTAAGATTACCTATACTGTAAATTATATTAGAGCCTGGTATCGATTTGAAACAGCCATTTGAAATATATTGAAGTATACTTTGTAATCGCTCCAAGTTCATCTACTAAATCACTTCTCAACCTAATCAAAAAAAAAAAAAATCCTATATTAACGTTTTAGAACAGAGGGTTTAGTATTTTCACAGTGTTAATATAACATGCTTATGGGACAAAAAAAAACTACACACTTGAAATGACAATGTGGCGTTATGAAATTGTGTTCTGTATGATGTATTCGGTACCACTGTGGAAGCATCAGCTTTCACTTTCCGTTAGAAAAACGTTTTTTCTTGTATATTTATAATCTGGATACATTACTTGTCATTCATTAAACCATTTTTATTTAACTGCAGTATATTACGTAGTATATTCTATGGTTATATATGTTATTGTTTTATGTGCAACCCAAGCCTGTTTTCTCACTATAAAAGTTTGCAAAGATAACAAAACCATTGAGCACTGATCTACTTTGCCAGCGTGGCTGACCCACAAGCTATTGGCAGACACCTCCGCATGGTGTCGTCTCAAGTTTGGTCTACACTGAACTGATTCGACCCAACTTTTTTGTTGAAATTGGTTGAGAGAGCAGAGATCTGGTCACTTTATAGCAGTACAACCACAATATTGCCCACCCTGTGTTTTCTGTTTTTTTTTTCTTTCAAGAACACAAGAAAATTATAAATAAGAGGAGGCCCATTTTGCCCTTTTAAGATCCTCCAGTTCCTAGTATATGATCTCAAAATTTTGTCAAGTTGGGTCTTAAAGGATCCCAGTGATTCAGCATCAGCAACATGGTAACTCATTCCATCCCATCATCACTCTAAAAAAAAATGTGTCTTGTTTTCCGACTCACCTTTGGTCCTGGTTTCTGTGCTTAAAGTATTGATTAGGGTTAACTTTGTCAACTCCTAAGTGGTGTTACTCTGGTTACTCTTCTTGCACTCTCTCCAGGGTCACAACTTCAATCAAGCCCAACGTAATCATCTATCTGTCATGAAAAATGTATATAATGTACTGATAGAAAAGGATCTGGATCTGAAAGCATGGTTTGCAAACAGATTTATTCTACCTACATGTAGTGAGTACCAGATACCAGGTTTAAATATATAGATAGATAGATAGATATATACACACACACACACTGTATAGATAGTCATTGAATTTCTGAAGCTTTTTTTCAGCATTTCTAAATTCAGCACTCTGGAGTGTTTCATATTAATGGGTGCCAAGTGTTTTATTCTACAGTGTAGATGTGCTGTAGTCAGTGTGCAGTGTTATTGAATTTTATTCTATAGTGTAGCTGTTTTGTAGTCAGTGTGTAAAGTGTTATTGAGTTTTATTCTACAGTGTAGCTGTGTTGTTGAGTTTTATTCTATAGTGGAAGTGTAACATGTCTAAGAATAAGGTGTGAAACTGAGAGCTTCCTTTAGTCGAAGCAGTACCAGGTGTTTTACAATGACAATCCATGTGTATTATAATGTGATTCTTTCAAAACTGCACTTTAAGACCCATGTAGCCAATGGAAGTACAACACAGGTAAGATTGCTTGTTCGCTAAAATTACTTTAAGTTTGATATAGCAAGTATTTGTCTTTGAACATTGTAGACAAAGTAAACCAAGTGCACCAGCCACTGGAGTGAGAGGGTTTTATAGCTCTGAGTGGAGAATAATTAGGGGTAAGTGGGAGTTTGAATTATGTGTTCAGTGAACTATGTGTAGAAAGTAAAAATGTCCAGTGGAAATGAGTGTACGAAAGATAGGTTCAAAGACATGGTTTCCACAGGTATTATATTAGGATTTGGCAAGAGAAATTATGTGTGTGTGTGTATACACACACACACACACTGGACAAAAATATAAACGCAACATGTAAAGTGCTGGTCCCATGTTTCATGAGCTGAAATAAAAGATCCCAGAAATTTTCCATACACACAAAAAACTTATTTCTCTCACATTTTGTGCACAAATTTGTTTACATCCCTGTTAGTGAGCATTTCTCCTTTGCCAAGATAATCCATCCACCTGACAAGTGTGGCACATCATGAAGTGTGAAGGAAGTTTACATTTTAAACTTCTTTAAGACAGAGACTCATTAGAACAGGCAAGATTGAGTAAATAAGTTTAATAGTTTGCAAACCCGAGAACAATCTCAACACACGCAGGTGTTAGGAAAACTGAGCAATGTTCTGACTACATAGAGCCAGTAAGCATAATATATACCTTGTAACCTACAGTTATTAAGAGCTAATCACAGAAGCTCAACTTAATATTTGCGGATAGCAACAACTAAGAAGATTAAGATGAGACCAATCATAACAACTTATTTAAATTGCAAACCCCCCCCCCCAAATGAAAAGTAAGTTGGTGACATTTCTTGTGAAGTGCCACAGAAGTAGCTTGCGGTTGCTAAGAGATAGAACTTTGTCTTTCTAGCTAAATGTCAGTACCTTTCCATTCCTTATGAGGGAAATGTCAGTTCTTCAATGAGACAGGAAGTATGTTCACAAACAACTATTGATAATAACACATTATTATTATATTATACCTAAATCTCTTAAACCTGAGCATGGAAAGCTTAGCAGTCATAGCAGTAATAACATCAAAGTGGCCTATCAAATTAAACAATAACATCACATCATATAACAAATATCATAACTACTTATAATTAACTTATTATCGCTTTGGCCAGCATGTCTTGTTCCTCCTGGCACCATGACAATCTCTGTCTTGTCACGTAGGCTCTTTTGCAGTCTTCTTCAAAGCATGACTATATATGGACATTTCTGGTCTACCTTAGACTCTCTTCACCTAGCAATAACAAGATGTAGGTGAAGGTTAAAAGGGGAAAAGAAATGTCATTTCTGTATACATAAAAGTGCATTTTTTTAATTCTAGACATTATAAAGAAAATAAGCTTCAAACTTCTTATTACATTGGTATGATCCCTTTTTAAGTCACACAGGCTAAGCAAACACATGAACAAACAGCTCAGAGGTTAGTACATAAATTGCGTAAGATGTAATTTTCCCACTATAGAAGCTGATTAAACAGCATGATCATTACACAGGTGCACCTTGTGCTGGGGACAATAAAAGGCCACTCTAAAATGTGCATTTTTGTCACACAACACAATGCCACAGATGTCTCAAGTTTTGAGGGAGTGTGCAATTGGCATGCTGACTGCAGGAATGTCCACCAGAGCTGTTGCCAGAGAATTGAATGTTCATTTCTCTACTTTAAGCCTCCTCCAACGCCGTTTAGAGAATTTAGCATTACGTCCAACCGGCCTCACAACTGCAGACCACGTGTAACCACCCCAGCCCAGGACCTCCACATCCGGCATCTTCACCTGCCAGATCATCTGAGACCATCTACTCGGACTGCTGATGAAACTGGGTTTGCACAACCAAAGAATTTCTGCACAAACTGTCAGAAACCATCTCAGGAAAGCTCATTTGCGCGCTCATCTTCCTCACCAGGGTCTTGACCTGACTGCAGTTTGGCGTCGTAATCGACTTCAGTGAGCAAATGCTCACCTTCGATGGCCACTGGCACTTTGGAGAAGTGTGCTCTTCACGGATGAATCCCTGTTTCAACTGTACCGGGCAGATGGCAGTCAGCATGTATCGTGTCTTGTGGGCGAGCTGTTTGCCGATGTCAACGTTGTGAGCAGAGTGCCCCATGGTGCCGGTGGCGTTATGGTATGGGCAGGCATAAGCTAAGCTTGAATGGTCAGTTTCTGTCTGTTGTTGTAAATGAACCTAAAACCTATCTTCCCTTGCACAAGGTGCAATCACTTTTTTTGAGTGAAAGGTGTATGTGGCAAATATAGATGTCTCTTTCATAGAAACTGTTTACTTTATTTGAAGTCTTCCCACTGATAATTATGGGAATTAAACTGTAAAGATGGAAGTTCTGCTAACAAGTTTTTGCAGGTATCAGGCTTTTAAAGACACACGTGGTGGTTTTGACAGACTCACTGAGAGCAGAAACTGACCCAAGACTGTGACAGCTACTGGAAGCAGATTGAACATTTGTGAAACTGCATGTGTGTTAAAATGTTGTAATAACTGTACTGTGTTTTAAAGGCTATAAAGCCAGTAGAAATACTAAACAAATTGTTAAAACACACTGTGCATACAACAAGTTATAATGTGTTCTGTATTAACCTATAGTTATGTGAGAGTATTTCTGTATTCCTGTTTATTCTGTTATAACAGTAAAAATATTATTGTATCTTTTTAAGTCTGAGTAAAAAGGGAGCTAGCTTGGGGCCACACTGATGAAGAAACACCTGTGAATTGAGCTAAGCTTAGCTAAGCTAAGGGGGGGGAATTGAAGGAAATAACTTTTTGGCAACTAATATGAGTTTTAATGTTTGGGGGGGGTTTGAAATCCAATATCTTTTACATATAAGAAATACCTCCTGGTACAGGAACGCAGAGTCAGTGGTGAGCTGTGCTGTGTCTGAGAAAATGCATTCAGAAGACTCTTCTATTAATGATGGATGACCTCCATAGAGAAGTAGGTGGTTCAGAACTTGCCTGAACAGGATTTTTGTAAAAAACAGAGACGTCAAGTTTAGTTTAAAGCAGTGATTCACAACCCTGGTCCTGGGGGATCATTGCCCTGCTGGTTTTTGTCCCAACCAAGCGCTCATTTACATAATTGAACCCATAATTGAACTAATAATTTGCCTAATCTGAGCTTTTTAATTATTTTAAACTGTTGAAGATTTCACTTTAGGTATACAATTGTATAACAAACATAAATTCTTAAACTTTTTATAAGTTACTCTATTTAAAAAGCTCAGATTAGGCAAATTATTTGTTCAGTTAAGGGTTCAGTTATGTAACCGAGTGCTTTGTTGGAACAAAAACCAGCAGGGCAGTGTTCCCCCAGGACCAGGGTTGAGAACCACTGCTTTAAAGCATTGAATAGCTGTAATGGGGCTGTTATAGTTTGATTATGTTCTTGATAAACTGAATTTAAGTTAAAATGAATGGATATATAATTGCAGACTTTAGAAGTTTGATATGAGCCTTCTACCAGCTTTTATCCAATATGTTTTAGTTAATTGTTAAACCACATCTATATAAGTAATGAAGCCAACCTATTAAGGAGGATGTCTTTTGATGTTAAAAGGGAAATATATTTTTAACCCAGGATTGGAATAATTAAACCAAAGTAGGTGTTACATATTAAACATCTTTATATATGTATTCTTCATATACTTGCACTGTATTCACTTGCTTGCATGCTGTGTTCAGGAACTCCCTGGTACCAAAAAAGAATAACATCAGTTCAAAGTTCCCCTTACACATTTTGGAGATGTAGGAAAGGTGTATGGGATGATGGCTAATTAATCTTATAGAAGGAGTTGCCGGGTGATATTTATTAACTTGAAGGACAAGAGCTGTTAAGGCTGATTAGTGTTTGAGATTTAATTATGACTTCTGACGTAAAAAGCGAAGCAAGAACTCTATAAAAACTGAGGTAAAATCCTAGTCAAGTATCACTTAACTTGTTAACTACAAGCTGATGTGATCCATCCTCTGAGGATCTCTCTTAGACGTTTTTGCCTTTGAAGACAGTTCCTGTCCTTACGTTAAATTCTACACTTCCATATATATTTTTGGGAGGTAAGAACTATTTTGAATGTATATCTCTTTTATATTGATGCATTGCTATAAGGTATAGGTTTTATATTTTAGCTGTGGAGAAGTGAAATATTAGATGCTTTAAGATTTAACGGTGGGCATTTTTTTTAGCTTTATGCCTGCATAGTTTAAGGGCAAAACATTTTATAACAATAAACGTATTTAAGTAATAATGATATTATACCTGTTAAGGCACTGGACCTCCCAGTTGAGATTCAATGTAGGCTGTAACTACTCAATCATTTTTAAACATTTAATAAACTGATGGAGTGCTGATACTACTCTGAATCATTAAAACTTCTAATCAAATGAGTCTGTAAGAGATTCTTGATGATTAAAAGTCACCTGGGTACATTGCAAGCCCAGTGCATGAACAACCCACTTACAAGAGTCCTAAACATCTTTATTTCCTCCTGGACGTCTCCTGTGAGTTTCAAGCATTCAAAATTCTAAAAGGTATTGACAGGTATTGCTAATTCAAGCATTCAAAATTCTAAAAGGTATTGACAGTGTCGACGCAAGGGACTTTTTCAGCCTGAAAAAAGAAACAAGGACCAGGGGTCACAAATGGAGTTTAGAAAAAGGGGCATTCAGAACAGAAAATAGGAGACACTTTTTTACACAGAGAATTGTGAGGGTCTGGAATCAACTCCCCAGTAATGTTGTTGAAGCTGACACCCTGGGATCCTTCAAGAAGCTGCTTGATGAGATTTTGGGATCAATAAGCTACTAACAACCAAACGAGCAAGATGGGCCGAATGGCCTCCTCTCGTTTGTAAACTTTCTTATGTTCTTATGTTTATTCTCACACGAATTCTCATATATATATATATATATATTAATATATATCATATATATATATATATATCTATATTTTCGTTGTATTGCAACATAACAGAAGTACTCTGAATGATTGTGAACAGCATGAAACAGTAAGGGAAGGAAAAAGAAAAGCTACCAGAATGACTTGTAGCTAATTACTCTTTACATGTGCTAGTGTTTATTTAGGCTCCACTCAGTACCCGTAGACAATTGGTGAAAGGCAGAATTAACCCGAACAAAAGTAAAGGCAAGGCTAGCCTGTTATATCTCGTCCGGGAACATTCTGTGAATACAGTAAGATAAAGATTGGAGAGGAGAGGGGAGAGGGGTGCAGTATATGTAATAATGCGGACTCCCGGAGAGCAGGGGGAATGACACAGCACCGACTCCACGACGGCAGGGCAGGCACTGTGAAGGTTGTTGCGTCTTCGCTGTGTAACAGTAGGGACACAGTGACCCAGTCATAAGATTTACAGCACATGGCTGGTTGACAGCTGTTGCAGAGATTCCCTCCCTCGCTGTGCAGTCGAGCAGCACTCCACGCGCAGGTGGAGGCACAGTAATACCAGCTCATTCAGATATGACGGCCGGAATCTGTGACTTTGCACAGTAAGTCATCGGTTTTATTTACATTTAATTCTACCAGTTTCTGTCTACACGGTTGCTAAATAGAGTTACATTTAATAGTTGTTCCTCTCGAAACGTATAATATGTCAGAGACGAAAACGACTTTATTGCAAGGGTGTGTTTATAAGTAAATGTGTATATTACAGCATTTCAGTGAGCAGTAAATGCGTGTTTCTAACGCTAAGGAAACATTAATTCCCGGAACACACAAACTCAGTAGGCGTGATGACAAAAGCTAACAACTAAAAAAAAAAAAGGTTTAAATGAACATTTGCAGGGTCATTATAAATATGTAACTCGTATGTGCAAACAGTTAAACGCGTGGGTCCCACGTGTTGTTGTTGTTACTTTTCATGTGTTTATTTTGGATGCAGTTATACTCTTAAGAACTAGTATTCAGTTGAGTTTCAATCATTCACGAGTTGATGCCTTTAAGACAACGTTACCTGCAAAGATTAGTTAACATACTACGCTATATACCCTTGGTGAGATCTAGAGTACTGTAATACACATGGATAGCAGAGTCCTGGGAGTCCATAGCTCTGACCTTGACAGGGTGAAACGCAGCTTGTGTCACACACAGCACCCTATAGATTAGCTCTGCTAATATATTGTTAAATACAAATAATTAAACAGCATCGCTAACCGTAATGTGACATCATTTCAATTTCAAATAGCTGTGTCACCGTAATATCAGAATCTACTATTATATAGAGGATATTGTATCGGAATCTGTTGAATACAAGCTGATATCCACTGCGCTAGATGCCAGAGCAGCTACCCAGGGTAGAGTCATGGAGGAATGTGAACTTTTTCGAGGTTTGCGGTTCAGGTGCGGTTCAAAAAATTTTCTGTCATTTTAGCGTATTCGCCTGTAACCCTTAAACAAACAAACAAACAAACAAACAAAACAACCACTAAGCAGTGTTCTCGGTTTGCCTTGCCGCTTGTTTGACCCTGACCCAGGGTGAGCTTCTTGCCCGCGCCAGTGGTGGTATCTTGATCAGCACCTACAGTGTTTTAATAATGTACTCTATAGTTAAACACTCGTAGCTCATTCTAATGTGACATCATTTCCATCTAATTCAAGCTATCTGATGTAAGTACATGTGCATATTGCTCTGTCACATGATACCATGCTCTGCTATACAATATAATATACAACATACATGCTCTGCTATACGTTATAATATACAGGCTCAGCTATAATATAATATACAATGCAGCCTTTGCTGGGCCCAGTGTTGTCTGTATTGCAGTGTTAGATTTGTAAACATATTGCCGATTCTTTAGAAACTTTCATCCGGGAAACACATTTTTTCAACATTTACTTGGGATCGCAGTATATGCGGGATGTTTACAAAAATTAATTCCTATTGTGAACAAAAACATATTTGAACTATGAGAAATATGTTGGATAAAATTGCTGCGATATGAGAAGAGCAGTGGAAGGTAATGTGTCTCTTGTGAACAGTGCAGGGTTCTGCAACGCTTCAGTAGCCGAGTCTTTCGCAAACTGTTACACGATTGAACCTAACAGTAATACACAGACTGTGTCACAGCACATTGCAAGAATGCTGCATTTAAGACAAATAAAGAACCACACAAAGGTTTTGACCCACACAGAATATTGCTTACTCACCATCTTGCTTTTTAGGTGCCTAACTGCTTGCCATGGTTCTTGATATGCTTATCTAATTGTAAATGAATAACACAGAATATATGCACAGCAGATTAACAAGTTCAACAACAGGACTGATTAATCAACCTTCTAACTGTTAATGAATAACACAGGATATATGAACAGCAAAATATGTCCAGTTGTTAAAGTCTTATCTATTGTGTTATTATGATTTACTGTTTACAGTTAAGGATAAGGTATTGAAAAGAATTGTGCTTTTTATTGTAAATGGACACTAGGTTCATTCACTGGCCCATTATACCTTTCACTTCTTGAGTGTTTAAATTGTGGAGTATAGACTTTTGGCTTTAACAGTAACATGCCAGTCAAACTATATTAAACACAGATTTTTATAGTTGAGATCATGTTTTAGTATCTCTGCATATTGATGTCTGACACAAACTATGGTAGATTTAAGTCTTAAAAGACTGCGAACACCTGTGCAGGTTTAGTTTATTTCAGCTGAAATGTATTGTGTGACCCATACATTTAATAACTCTGCTATGTTTTCATCTCCAGGAAAAAGGGATAACTCTCTAGTGAAGGCTTAATGGTAACGGAGAAAGAAGCTGCCCATTTCTACTGACTCTAAAACCACCTGGCTAGTGAGTGACCACACTACAGCCAGCACTGACCACCATGGCTCTGCTTGTCCACTTGCTAGCCTGCGCTTTCGGGACAGGCTCCTGGGTAGCCATCAATGGTCTCTGGGTGGAACTGCCTCTCATCGTGAATGAGCTCCCAGAGGGATGGTACCTGCCTTCTTACCTAACTGTCATCATCCAACTAGCCAATGTAGGGCCTCTGCTGGTCACCCTCATGTACAAGTTCTGTCCTGGCCGACTGACAGAAGTGATTGTCGTCTATATGATCCTGAGCATCGGGACGGTCTCATGCTTCCTGCTTGCTTTCTTCTGGAAAGAGACCACAGTAGTAGCTGGGGAGCTCCACAGCACAGCATTCCTGATCATCACCTTTTTCTTGTCCCTCTTAGACTGCACCTCCTCCGTCACCTTCCTGCCTTTCATGATGCAGCTCCCGGCCCAGTATCTCACAACATACTTCATCGGGGAAGGCCTGAGTGGCTTCATCCCAGGGCTGGTGGCTCTGGGTCAGGGCGTGGGCATGACCAAATGTGTCAACGTTACCCAGGGGTGGGACAATATGACTGAGACTAACGTCACCTCCAGCCAGGCTGACCATTACACCACAGAGAGCCAATACCAGCCTGCCAATTTCTCCACTGAAATCTTCTTCTTCTTTCTGGCTGGGATGATGGGGCTCTGCCTGGTCGCTTTCATCTTTCTAACCAGGATTCCCAGGAATTTTGAGCGTTCCTGTGAGAACCTGGTGGCAGATCAGGTGGTCTACACAGCCTCCTCCGGGCTGGAGAACAGCGGGAAGGATCCCACAGGAGAGGCTGAGAGCAATGAGCTGACAATCTCTGTGAATCTTCAGAAGCAGGAGGCAAGCACATTGCCCAGCAAAGCCAGGTACTCTGGAAAGCAATTTGCTTTCATGTACTTTCTTGTTGCTTGGGTCAATTCACTGACGAACGGTGTGTTGCCATCTGTCCAGACATACTCATGTATGCCCTATGGGAACGCGGTGTACCACCTGTCCGCTGCACTGGGGTCCATGGCCAATCCTGTTGCATGCACTATTGCAATGTTCTTCCCAAACAGGTGAGTGGCTTTAAATACTGATGGTATTATCTCAGGCAGGTGATACAATCCCCAGTGACTGGGATGGAGTGGAGACGTACGTACACGTTACCCTTTTCCATATTTGTGGTTAATTGCCATGAATCTTGGTATTAACACTATTTAGTAGGGCTGTGTGTGATGGAAGTTGTATCTCTCAACTTCCTGCAGGGCAGAGATTCAGCAAGACAACAAGTTTGAGTAAATAATTAATAGTTTTCAAACCCAAGCAACACACTCAACACACGCAGGTGTTAGAAAATCGAGCTGTGTTCTGAGCTACGCAGAGCCAGTAAGCACAATATTTACCTTGTAACCTACAGTTATTACGAGCCAATCACAGAAGCTTAACTCAATATTAGTGGATAGCAACAACTTGGAAGATTAAAATGAGACCAATCATAACAACTTATTTAAATTGCAAGCCCCCCTAAAATAAAAAGTAAGTCGGTGACATTTCTTGAAGTGCCACGGAAGCAGCTTGCAGTTGCTAGATTGGGGTTGATAGAACTTCCTCTTTCTAGCTACTGATCAGTACCTTTCCATTCCTTATAAGGGCCACCGGTCCTTCAACAAGAAAGAGGAAGTATGTTCACAAACTACTATCGATAACACCGTGTAACAATTATTTTTTTTTTGGTTCCTGGGTAGTAAGTGTTATTTCCTAATTGCTTATGCCTCAAAAGTATAGAAAATGGCTATTATTCCCCACAAACTTTGCTTTTGTGACCAGGACAGTGATATTTTGAAATTTACCTATTTTCCAGAACATTCCAGATAGATTCAGTGCTGAGTAAACTTGGAGTAACTTCTAGAACTTTCCAGTAATATAAATAGTAGTATAAATACAGGGGCCTTAAGCCCACCAGTTCAGTTTAGTTCCAGCTGCCTAAGTGGATACATATCTGCATTTTTCTGAGATGGCATCAAGAGGCTGCAATGGTGGCATTCCTGATGGGTCTCCAAGGCGATTTTACCAAGTTTCCCTGCTATCTTTGCCTTTGGGACAGCAGGGACACCAAGGCGCACTACCACAGACGGGACTGGCCACAGCGGACCGAGTTCTCTGTGGGGAGGAACAACGTCAAGTGGGAGCCACTGGTGGACCCCCGGAAGGTGCTGATGCCACCACTGCACATCAAATTGGGCCTTATGAAACAATTTGTCAGAGCTCTAGATAAGGAGTCGGCAGCCTCAAGTACCTTCAAGACTTCTTCCCTAAGCTGTCTGAGGCAAAGGTCAAAGCCGGTGTCTTCGTCGGACCACAGATAAAGAAGATCCTGGAGTGCAATGAATTCCCCAAGAAGCTCACTAGTAAGGAGAAAGCAGCTTGGAACAGCTTTGTCACAGTGATTCGGGGCTTCCTGGGCAATCACAAGGCTGAAAACTATGTGGAGCTGGTTGAGACTCTGGTGAAGAACTACGGCACAATAGTGAATACCTAGTGTACAAGATGTCGTAAGACAGGTGTTATGGTAGAATATAAATATAAAATATATGCTGACACTAAGAATTTGTATTTTGATAAAAATACAATTTGATTGCACTTAATAGGCTTAATCACTGCACCTTTATAAAAAAAAGAAACAAACCACAGCTGAAAGGCCACAACAGGGAAGCAGGCACCTCTACAGTGTCCAAGAAATGGCTTTCAGAGAGATAGAAGACACAAAGATGTTCACCCAGTCTGAAGTATTTCATTGAGCAATGTTTAGTTTTGGAGAAAATGTGCATTTATTTTCAACAGACTAGGGTGGGACCAGGGTAATGAATGTTATAAAGGTACACGGGGTACCCTGCATTCTGCAAAAATAGTTGCAAGTAATAAAGTGTAAGTATTAATGCATCATTATTTTATAAAGGTTGCAACCTTACTGTTTGGGTTCAACATAAATTAGCAAGAGCTGTGTCTGAAGATCCCAGGCGGGAGTGACAGTAACATCCGATCTGTGTTTACAATGTTAATCAGCTGAGATTTTTTTATCACAATTACAACTTGGATGAACTGGAAAGCAGTTTTTGCAGCGCTGTTTTTTTTAAATTATTTTATAAACAAGTTAGCAATAACAAGACATGTTACAAGAAATGATAATATAAATATATAAATTTATTTAGCTGATATTCATGATTATCGTGATCATTTACAGCTGATAATAGACAACAGAATGAAAACAGGATTACTGTTCTACATAACATATATTTTTTTATACAAAAGTATTGCAAAGCACTGTACAGTATATAGCAAAAAAAAAGAACAAACCACAATACATTTGTATAGCATGTCACACATAAATCAAACCATTTAAATAACAGATTTAAATAACAGTGTACACATAATAATACAAAAGCAGGAATTTTAAAGTTACAATAAAACCCACTAAGGTAAGAAAACCATTTTATAAAAGTGCATTTTTAGTCTTGACTTGAAAACTGTAAATGTCCCAGCTTCCCTGACAAACAAAGGCAGAGCAAATAGAGCTGAGCAGCGCAGTGCTACCCAGACTGACAAATAATACAAATACAGCTGAGCAGCGCAGTGCTACCCAAACTGACAAATAATACAAATACAGCTGAGCAGCGCAGTGCTACCCAGACTGACAAATAATACCAATACAGCTGAGCAGTGCAGTGCTACCCAGACTGACAAATAATACAAATACAGCTGAGCAGCGCAGTGCTACGCAAACTGACAAATAATACAAATAAAATAAAGCGCAGTCCAAAGCACACTGCTCTGGCATTTCCTTGTCTGTTTTTAAGTCCCACTTCTCTCTTTGACTCTCTTTGGCTCTCTTGCTTCAATTCTCACTCTCAGTTCTACTTACTCCAGCCTGTCTCTTGTCTCAGCAGCAGCAGCAGCCCACTACTTATCCCTGTGTCCAAGTCACACCCCCAGTGCTCCAGCCACCAATCCCAAGCAGACACTGCTTCCCGCTTGCGATCCTCTTGATTGTTGCAACATCTCGTCCCTTGATTCTGCCAACAGTGTTTCAGCTGGGGACACTGGTGCGGCAAGCCGAGCCCCTGATTGGTGGCATTTCTCCCGTCTGACATCCCTGAACACCTGCTGCACTGAACTTACCCGAGTGTGATTACAGCAGACCCCAGGTCGTTACACTGTGATGACGTCACCAGGAAATTATGCAAATTAGTAGAATGGAAGGTTTGAATGTTCATTTAGCAATGTGTTCCGAACCTTTGAAGGTCAAAATTTACCCCTTGCTTCAGTCCTGCTATTTAGTATAAGTTATTAAGAGTATTACTTTCTGGGGCTCTATGGAGTTTATGTGTCTGTACATCTGTTTGTCTGTATGTCAGATTTTTATCTTGAGAACACAAGAAGTTATTCCACATACTGTAACTAGTCATTTTATATAATACTAACATCTGATGTTCTTACGTAATTACATTTAAGTCCTTGTGGAAGGGTGGTGGGTAATTCACTGACACAGGAGACAGACAGGTGGATTTGGGAACACCGCACAGGTGCCCAGTTTTATTTCGGGGTGCTCTTTTTCTTTTCGCCCACAGATGGCGCTGTGGGTCCGTGGTTCGCTTACCAACGATGGTAAACAGCCACGGGAATACCAAGTGATGGTACACAATACCGGCGCCCTTGCAGGTGCTTCGAAACAATAATTCAAAACAGAAGGCACAAAGAAACAGGGAAAATAAACAGTAACAAAACTACAAAGAAAAAAGGTGCAGCACTTGACAGCTATATCCCAGTCGCCGCTACTTGTGCGACCCGGATCACCGTCCTACACTGCCGGCTAACTAGCCTGATCTTTTACAATACTCCGGGGTCTGCCCAAGGGTTCCCCGCTCTCACTGTCTCGCTGTGAAACTCTTTTTCTTTTTCTCCCGGCTGATTCCCTTTCCTGAATCAGAGCTTCCGCACTCTCGGCGCATCTAAGTGGGTAGACCTGAGGAAACAGCGGAGCATTATTTTATAGGGCCAACAATCTCCCAAGACTCGCCTCTCAGCCATTCAGAGAGGGGGAAAGTCCACACACCCACTTTCCCACCTCCCCGTGTCACTGCCATGACTCACAGGCCCTCTTCCTGTAGCCCTGTGAACACGCCAGCAGAGTCAGCACAGATCTCCCCCTGCTACATATCCTTCCCCTCAGAATGACACCACCGGTTCATTCGAAAATCCTACACCCCCATGCCTTCCCGAGAGAAAAAGTCTGTGTTTTGATGCAGCTTTCCTGCTCAGTGGACTACCCTGAAGGCATAGGGCTGCAAGGCCAAGTACCACCGTGTGATTCTGGCATTGCTAAGGTGAAGCCATGCTAAGGGGGCATGATCTGTAACCAGGGTGAAGTGTCATCCCTGGAGGTAGTACCGGAGTGATTCGACTGCCCATTTTATGGCGAGACACTCCTTCTCGATGGTGCTATAATTTTTCTCGCGGGGAAGGAGATTCCTGCTGATGTACAGGACTGGGTGCTCGCTTCCCCGAACCGTATTTGGGGCAGCCTTCCGGGTGAGGTCTGTCAAGGGAGCAGCGAGTGTAGCGAAGCTCGCGATGAACTTTCTATAATAACCCGCTAGTCCCAAGAAAGAGCGCACCTGGGTTTTGGTTGTAGGAACCGGCCAGTCAGCCAAGGCTTTCACCTTGGCAACCAGCGGTCTGATCTGGCCGCCCGCTACTCGATACCCCAAATACTCCGACTCACTCTTCCCAATGGCACACTATCGGCTCAATATCAATGTGATGATGGGCTACTCGAGGACGGAAGAGAAAACGTCAGGAAACTCCGCCACCAGACCGTGAGCCTGACATTTCTGCGTTGGTGTCAGATTCTCAGCAATCTGTACCGATCCTTTTCTTGCCAACACAGAAAGATCAGGTCCCAGGTCCGTGACGTCATCTGCATGTGCCACTAACAACGCCTCTGGTTGCAACCAAGGCTTTAAGAGGTTGATATGATAAATATGTTTCTCTGTCCGTCGCTTCGGCTGGCAGATCTCATAGTCCACCTTCCCAACCTGGCGTGTAACCTCAAAGGGTCCTTGCCACTTAGCCAAGAGTTTCGACTCAGAACTGGGTAATAAGATACCTTATCCCCCAGCTGAAATGTGCGCAACCAGGCTCCTCGGTTATATTGTGTCTCCTGTCTGTGCTGTGGCTGCTGCAAATTGTCATGCGCCCATTCCCCAACAGACTCAAGATGCTTGCGCAGGTCCAACACATTCCGGACGGTATTGGTCGAATTGTCCTGCTGCTCCTCCCACATCTCTCTGACCAGATCGAGCACGCCCCGGGGTCTCCGCCCATACAACAGCTTGAATGGTGAAAATCTCGTGGAAGCCTGGGGTACCTCTCTGATTGCAAAAAGAAGGGGAGGAATCAGCTGGTCCCAGTAACGCACATCACTACGAGTAAACCTGCGCAACATGCTCTTAAGGGTCTTACTAAAGCGTTCCACCAGACCGTCGGTCTGAAGATGAAACACCGAGGTCCTAATGGTCTTAATTCCCAAAAGCTTACATGTTCCACGGATTAGCTGGGACATAAAATTGGTGCCTTGATCGGTTAGTATCTCTGAGAATCCCCACCCGGGAAAAAACCTTTACAAGCTTGTTGGCAACAGACTTAGCGGACATAGATCGGAGGGGAATAGCCTCTGGATAACGCGTAGCGTAATCCAGAATGACAAGTAGGTGGGTGTATCCTGCTGCGCTCCTCTCTAATAGCCCAACTATGTCCATCCCAATACGCTCAAACGGAGCTTCCACTAGGGGCAAAGGCACCAGTGGGGCTCGTGGAACGGCTCTAGGGCTGGCCTTTTGACATTCCCCACAACGCTCACAAAACCGTTTGACATCGCCATCCAGCCATCCAGCCTTACTTTAGTTTTATCCCTTCCCAAATGACCAGACAGGGGAATAGCATGAGCCAGCTGCAACAAATCCTCCTTAAAGGGCTGAGGAATGAGCAACTGATGACGCACTTCACCGGTCTGGGGTAATTTATCAACGCGGTACAGCAGGTCTCGATCAATTTCAAAGTGGGGGTACGTGATGGCGCGTCTGGGCTCGACCACCCGACCACTAACCACCGCTGCTTGGTCAAAGAGCCTGCCCAGCACGTCGTCACACCCTTGCTTGAGTCGGAAGTCACGGGAGCGATCTAAGAAATCAGCTCCCATGGCTTCCAACTCGGGGTCAGGTCGATCCCGAGCAGAGGCAGCTGAGCCAGACCCCTGCGCTGGCTTCGCAACCTCCCCCCCCGGACTCTTCACCAACCACCCCCACCTGAAACTTCTCCGACTCCCTCCATTGCCAGCCCTCATTCTTAGCGATCCGACGCTCCCGTTTAGTTTTACGGGGTTTAAATTTGTGGCAAAACAATTCTGGATCGCGAAAGGGAAAAATCTCTCCAATGACTTCCTCTTTCTTCGCCAATAAAGAGGGTGGGGCTGTCAGGGCAGTCAACCAATCTTTAAACTGCTCACAGTCCCGTCCCAGAACTACTGGTACCGGCAATCAAGGACATAATCCTGCCTGCACCTGCGTCACCTGCTGGCCAATAGTCATACACACATTTATCTTGGGATAGGAGCAGACATCCCCATGAATACATTTAATATGCACCCGTCCCAATATACGTTTATGCCCCGGTAAGATTAGGCTCTCCTGTAATAGAGACTGACCACACCCTGAATCCAGGAGAGCCTGGGTTTTTGTACCATCCACTGTCACAGGAATAACAAAACCTGTGTGCTGATTTGACTGAGGTAACTGAACGTGCCTACCTGGTTGGCTGAGGTCACACTCCATCACGGGGCAGTCCCGGGCGAGGTGGCCCACCTCCCTGCACGTCCAACACCTTGGTGGGCTGGTTTCTCTCCCTGAAGCTTTGGCAAAAGGGGGAAACACTGGAGCCATAAAAGGGGCTCTCCGATAAGGTGTCCGCTCGTCGGTCCAACACTGCAGCAGCCCGACACTGCAGCAGCCTGTGGGTATCCCCACCCTGCCCCGCTGCCTGGTACTGCTCAGCTAGTTCGACCACCCAATCCAGAGTATCTGGTGCCTGTCGCTGGACCCATATCCAAGGTACCGGGGCCAGACACTCCAGAAACCGCTCCACCACAATCAGCTCCACCAACCTGGCTTTGGTGACCGCGACCGGATTCAGCCAGCCCATGGCATAATCTTTTAGCCTGTGGGCAATAACTCGGGGGTGCTCCCCGGCCGCAAACTGCTCCTCCCGGAATTTCTTCCGGTAGCCCTCCGGTGTGGCTCCCACACGATTCAGGATGGCTGCCTTCAGCAGGGGGTAATCCAGCATGTGCTCCTGGGACAGCGTCCTCGCAGCTGCTTGAGCCTCCCCGGTGAGTTGGGGCAACAAACAGCTAGCCCACTGGGCTTGGGGCCACCCGGCCAAGATAGCCATGACCTCGAACACCTCCAAGTAGGCATCAGGTCGATCCTCGGCCGTCATTTTGGTGGGTCTCTGTAGGGAGTGGTCTGGAGCTGCGGGTCTAGCCGCCCCCTGCACTGTCGCGGTGAGCGTCTGTCGCAGGAGGTCCATCATCGCGGCAAACTGGGTTGCATCCATTCTGTAGATGCACTGCTTGGGGCAATGCCAGTGAATCCCACTGCTGACACCACGTGTGGAGGGGGAAAGTCCACACAACCACTTTCCCACCTCCCCGTGTCACTGCCATGACTCACAAGCGGTTGTTGGACGACTGCCACCCTCTTCGAGCAGCCCTGTGAACACGCCAGTCGAGTCAGCACAGATCTCCCCCTGCTACAGTCCTAAATACCACTTACCCAGAACCTTATGTTGCAGTGCAGTGGAATGTTCAACTCTTAATAAATAATACATTCATACCCCAAATCCATCACTGGCTAATAGGTAGAAAGACTTGTTTTGAAGTCTGTTTCATTGCCTCTGCTGCTGTAAGATGTGAAAATAACCCCATAGCTTATAAATCAAAAGTATTGGATCCACACACAATTTGCAGAAAAAACTAAAAATATGTATTTAAATAGGAGTTCTTGAGTGTCTCCCCTGGTAAAGACAGGGCTGCATAGTGTGCAGGGTGAGTCACACCGTCATAGGAGCGCAGAGGTCCCTGAGTGTCTCCCCTCGTAAAAACAGGGCTGCATAGTGTGCAGGGTGAGTCACAGTCAAGGGAGTGGAGGTGTCCTTCAGTGTCTCCCCTGGTAAAAACAGGGCTGTATAGTGTGCAGGGTGAGTCACAGTCAGGGGAGTGCAGGAGTCCTTGAGTGTCTCCCCTGGTAAAAATAGAGCTGTGTGGTGTGCAGGGTGAGTGACACGGTCAAGGGAGCTCAAGTTCCTCAAGTTCGCAGGTCTTTGCTGGAGATTCAGGAGGGAGCATCTTGATAGGGAGGTAAAACCATCAGGGACTTTTTCTCCTCGTTGCACTGCCTGCTGGTCAGGTGCCTGGTGAGCTCAAGCAGACACTTGCAGGGCCAGTAGCTTGCTGACATCTGCTCTCGAGTTCCTGGGTGTAGAAGAGGAAGCTGGAGGGCAGCAGCTGGTCTTCAGTTCTCCAGAGCTGTTGTGGGGAGTTGCTGCAGTGAGGGAACAGAATAGGCTTGACACCGGAAACTAAATCAGATTAAAGCGCTGGTTTGTCTCAGTTCAAGCGTCTACACAGGCTTGAGGAAATGCTGCCGCTGGGTGTCTTCAAGACCATTTTTCATACAGCACGAGGGCTTGACATCCTGGCTGAGTGCAGTACAGCACTCAACACGCAAATACAGGCAAGCACAGATTTCACGAATTACACTTCAATCAGTCAATCAGCGACAGGCTGTTTTGCTGTGCTGACAATAGGAGACTTTGTGACGTTACCCCAGGTTACCCTCTCTTGGCCTGGATACAGAATCCCTGTTTATATTAGTTGGCTTGTGTTTCTGTGTGTCAGCACAGAATGACAAAGTTCCATGACAACTGTCACCTGATTGCCAGCTCCGGGAGTAATGAGAGCAAAGGTAAAGAAAAACAAGTTTCCTAAAAAAAAAAGGGGTCATGGGGCATTTTCTAATCAAGGAAAGATACCAGATGGATGTGCCATATAAAAATAAATATGTACTGATTTAGATTCTATGTTGCCATGGAAACAGAATGTTGTATTGAAATAAAATATAATACATACGTATTATATTCCTATAATACAAGCTCCTATGTTATGACAGAATAACTGACGGAGATAAAGCTGACAAAGTTGTATTTGTGTTGAGTGGTGAATCAAAAGAACCAGATACCTGAAACAGACCTGGACAAACCTTGTCAGGAAAAAAGAAAACTGGGGAAGACTTTGAACAAGGTCATTGTTTTTGATTATTTCTGTAATGAGAGCAATAATGTCGGCAGTTTGTTTGAAATGTTATTCGTTTGTGTAAGCAGCATAGGGGTCATGTATGAAGCATTTGCGAAGGCATTAAGACAATAGTGCCAAGTTTACACCAGCCTTAAAATTGCCCCAAATGTATCATGACACTGTTGGCAAGTTAAGGCCTTGTTAGCACAGCCAAAATGCGCTCTGTTGTGCCATGCTCTCCAGCGCTCATTAGCCATGCATTTAAAGGCATGGGCAAATTATTTGGAAATGAAGTCTGTGATATTAAAATGAGATTTATGAATCTGCAGAACAGTGGTGCCGGCCCTAAAGGAGTCCACAAATAAATCTGATTTCAAATTGGTCTTATTAATTCATGGCCAGTTAAAATTTGAGCCATGGCAGAGCACTGTTTTACACTTCGCCAGTTTAGAGCTGCGTTGGTCGATCTTGAGACATGTAGCCCATATAATATAGAAAATAAGATATGGGACAGAAAATATCACACAATGTGGGCTGGGAATGCACGAGTGGTGCCCAGAACTAACTGGAGACATATTATTGTGTGAGGATACAGTCTGACCCATACATTATTCTATTGATAGTGAGACTTGGATTCAGTCCTTCTCTTGAGGGAGAGAACAGTGGAATGACTTCATTGTTTTAAAGAGTGTGTGAGAAAGTAAGAACTACTGGTAAGGGGGGAGATCGTAGGTAATTGTGCGAAAGATGGAAGATTATTGTGTTCATTTTTAGCCAGTGATCGATAATGTCATTGTCGTCCAACCACGTCCTGGTTTATTGATAAAGTCATTGTCGTCCAGCCCCATCCTGGTTTATTGATAATGTCATTGTAGTCCAACCACATCCTGGTTTATTGATAATGTCATTGTCGTCCAGCCACATCCTGGTTTATTGATAATGTCATTTTCTTCCAACGCCATCCTGGTTTATTGATAATGTCATTGTAGTCCAGATCCTGGGTTTCTGATGTCTGTGTTAAAGGGGGTTGTTGTAAGGGCTTGTGTTTGATCTGATTCACACTCTGCTCCTGTCTAGGTCCCTGATGCTGCTCGGGAGTCTCTCTCTGGCTGGGACTGGTTTCGGTGCTTATAACATGGCCATGGCAGCTATGAGTCCCTGCCCTCTGCTTCAGAACTCACTTGGTGGAGGAGTGCTTATTGTAAGTATGGCTTTCCATTTACTTATCAGACATCATTCAAGTAATTCCATAACTTGTTTCCGCCATGCACTGAATTTACCACATAGGGATGAATACCAAATCCATCGCAAAAGATTCGACGGAATACCGAGTCTACAAAAACTGTTGACAAAACTGAAGGAAACTTTAAATGAAAACAGACTGGCAGCTACTAACAAGGGACACACATAATCTATAGTTTTGAGCCTTTTAGTTAATAGTATATTGTGGCAAAGTGCCCCTCCTGTGTATATTTTCTGTTATATGTTGTGTGGAGCTGCCTCTGCTTCCGCCACCTCCACCAGCAGAGGGTGAATGCCTGCTGGGTCCCTGTTCACCAACAGAGGGTGAATGTCTGCTGGGTCCCTTTCCACTAGCAGAGGATGAATACCTGCTGGTATCACTTCCCCCACCATCACGAGGAGAGGAGCTGGAGCTGCCTCTGCCTCCTTCACCATCAGGGGGAGAGGAGCAGGAGCTGCCTCTCTCTGCACCAGAATGACCAGCAATAGATGCTGGCGGTCCTCAGCAGCCCTTGCATAGGCTGCTGAGGGAAGCACGGGGAAGAACCGCCCGGCCGCAGTGGCCGAGAAGAGGGCCAACACCCGCACCCCAGCTTGTCCTGACTCCCTGCCTCGCTTCGCCCAACGATGGCTGTCTCACTTCGCCCAAGGATGCCTGTCTTGCTTCACCCAAGGATGCCTGCCTCGCTTCGCCCAAGGATGCCTGCCTGGCATCACCTGGGGTTGCCAGCCGCTCCGCATCGCCTGGGCTGCCAGCCGCTCCGCATCGCCTGGGGTCGCTGGAACTGCTTTGCCAGGGGTCGCAGTCAGCTTTGCTTGGCTGCAGGGGTCAGTGTGGCCAGAACCCCAACAGAGGGAGCTGCCGGCTATTCACCTTCCCCCACAGCAGTTTCGTTGCCGTAGATCTTGGGGGAGTTCTGGAGACCACCTTCCCCCACAGCCGTTTCACTGCCGGAGATCTTGGGGGAGGTCTGGAGACCACCAACCCCAGCAGCTTTTCCGCTGCTGGACTTGCCCCGGCTGAAGGAGTCAGTCTGGGAGCTGTCAGCACGTCTGCTGACAGCCGCACCATTGGCAGCATTTGTGCTGTACTGGCAGCACATCTGTTGACAGCATGGCCAGTAGCAGCCTGGCTACTGGCAACATTGCCACCCATCAACCCCTTAAAGTCCCTGTTCTTGGCCCAGGACTTTGGGCGAGACTTTTGGGATTTTAAGGGTGGAGGTGGCCATTGAGGCCATGTGTGCTTTGCACAAGGGGGGGTATATGTGGCAAAGTTCCTGCCCCTGTGTGTATTTTCTGTTATATGTTGTGTGTTAGTGTTGGTGTATAGTCATCGGTACACGGGATATAAACAGGTCTGTGTAACACGAGTGTTTAAAATGTATATTTGTATTTTGTCACGAGGATTGCACAGCAATTCACATGCAAGTAAAACTTAATAATATGTGAGCACGGGGAATTTCACTTTATTAATTCATGTGCAGTTGTACCAAGTCTCCAATTGAATGATTGATTAGCAGTCGAGTCTCGGTACAGCTGCATAAAAGCTGCATGTTTTCACCCACTTGGGGTTGTGTGTTCGGTGAGTGGAGAACGGGATTGGTGACGGAGGTAAACATAATAAGAATAGTTAAAGTTAAAGTATCTGCTCACCTTGTTTGTCTGTATAGTCCGTTTTGTTTGTCTTTTTGTTTTGGCGAATGTGCCATGTCCTGTGTTTTTGTTTGTTACACCCTTTTTATTTTCTGTTCTGTTAATTCATTAAATGCTGAGTGAGACCATTCGCTCAGCTCCACCCAACTCCACCTCTCTCTTTGTTTATTTCTTTGTTCCTGTTTCTGGTCTGACATCCCCCACTCCGGCCTTTTGTGACAATATTTATTACCAAATGGAAATATATCCCTGAATAAGATTTACGTACACAATTTACCACTAGCCCCGCTCCCCCCCCAACAGAAATGTCAAAATACAGAACCATTTACTTTGCCCTTACAAAAAAAGAGAGCTGCATTTTTGCCATAATAACCGACTATTTTCTTTAATGACGTTTCAACCGTGTCACCTGATCTGAGAATTATGACAAAATAATTACCGTGAGTGACCTGAATGTCTCTGTGAAATAAAACCCACGTTGATTTAAATGCACCGTGTGTGCAACACATATCAAATAGACTATGAAATAGTTTTAAAATTATTTTAATAAAACACAGCAGTTCCCAAATGGTTCAACTTGTGGTGACACATACAATACATACATTACAATAACGTAAAATGTTATTTACTAAAACATATTGTTCAACAACATCTTGCACATCTAACAGTTGTAAAGTTACAAAAAATATATATTTCTGGGTTTTTTTTTTTGTCTCTCAATATGATTTCTAGAACAAGTTTCACAGACAAAGCAAAAAAGCACAAAAGTCTACAACAGTTTGCCATTACTATATATTACAGGTTTACTCCATGAAAAGTGTGACATGAATGTGCTGTGTTGCAATCATACGGGGGTATGTTTGTATTCAGCAGCTGCGTGACGTGTTCAGTGTCTGCCCCACCAGTATAATTTAGGGAGTTATGAGCTCATCAAACGTGTTCTTGTTCTTGAATACCGGTTATTAAATACAACAGTTACAACGTGTTTTTTATTTAAATAAGAACCGCACACACTGGAGGGATGCATAAAAAATGGATGTGCATTTGGGCAGATGTAGAAAGTAGGTATTCGGGCCGAATCCGAAACCGAGTCCTGGATTCTGTGCATCCATAGTACCACATATAAAAGGAGATGTTCTCTCTCTTAAAATGTAATTATTTCCCTTGAATTAACTTTGATTGGTTTAATTAGCTAGTAAGGGCAATGGTAATGGTACGAGGGATTCCCCTGGGATTCCCCATGTGCTGCTCTCGTTCCACTCAGCTCCAGTCTAGTACGGGTGTGGATGTTGAAAGCAAACACACTTTTCTGAAAGGGAAGGGAAGGAGATTGATTAAAATCCTATATAACAGCAAGCCACCACCTCATATAGTCATTAAAGTGAATTCCTGAAAGTGTATATTCACCCTTTCATTACACCTCTGTCATTTTTTCATTGGTTGAATTAGCTGCTGATTCACAGTGCTGTGTCTACCAAATTTGATTGACAAATTAGATTACCAATCAAAGCTGTAATCAAAGAGAGATGTGTACCAAAAGTATAAATGATCAGGAATTTTGTTGGTCTGTCAAAAAGAAAAATGTGGTTTTATTTAACTAGCTTGGTAGAGGCATTCTGCAATTATTTTTATCCATAGCTGCTCCTGCGGGTGCATACAGTAAGAGGGCTGAGCTTAGGGTTAACAACAGTGATTATTTCCAGGAGGGTGTACACAGGGTAATGACAGTGATTATTTCCAGGAGGGTGTACACAGGGTAATGACAGTGATTATTTCCAGGAGGGTGTACACAGGGTAATGACAGTGATTATTTCCAGGAGGGTGTACACAGGGTAATGACAGTGATTATTTCCAGGAGGGTGTACACAGGGTAATGACAATGATTATTTCCAAGAGGGTGTACACAGGGTAATGACAGTGATTATTTCCAGGAGGGTGTACACAGGGTAATGACAGTGATTATTTCCAGGAGGGTATACACAGGGTAATGACAGTGATATTTCCAGGAGACGGTGTACCAACACATTTTTTTTACGGAATGGATTGCAACTGCAGCAGCACTTCCGTCCATCCACAATTACTGTCAGTTTCAATTCAAACAGCTGAATAAAATTACAATATTCACATTGCAAGTTGTGGCCCAAGATGTTACCGGCAGCAGTTAGAGACTCAGATACAGAAGCTGCAGTGCAGCACTGCTTCACAAGTTTATTATTAGAAACTCAGATACAGAAGCTGCAGTGTAGCGCTGCTTCACACGTTTATTATTAGAAACTCAGATACAGAAGCTGCAGTGTAGCGCTGCTTCACAAGTTTATTATTAGAGACTCAGATACAGAAGCTGCAGTGCAGCACTGCTTCACAAGTTTATTATTAGAAACTCAGATACCGAAGCTGCAGTGTAGCGCTGCTTCACAAGTTTATTATTAGAAACTCAGATACAGAAGCTGCAGTGTAGCTCTGCTTCACACATTTATTATTAGAAACTCAGATACAGAAGCTGCAGTGCAGCACTGCTTCACAAGTTTATTATTAGAAACTCAGATACAGAAGCTGCAGTGTAGCACTGCTTCACAAGTTTATTATTAGAAACTCAGATACAGAAGCTGCAGTGTAGCGCTGCTTCACACATTTATTATTAGAGACTCAGATACCGAAGCTGCAGTGTAGCACTTCTTCACAAGTTTATTATTAGAAACTCAGATACAGAAGCTGCAGTGTAGCGCTGCTTCACACATTTATTATTAGAGACTCAGATACAGAAGCTGCAGTGTAGCGCTGCTTCACAAGTTTATTATTAGAAACTCAGATACCGAAGCTGCAGTGTAGCGCTGCTTCACAAGTTTATTATTAGAGACTCAGATACAGAAGCTGCAGTGTAGCGCTGCTTCACACATTTATTATTAGAGACTCAGATACAGAAGCTGCAGTGTAGCACTGCTTCACAAGTTTATTATTAGAAACTCAGATACAGAAGCTGCAGTGTAGCACTGCTTCACAAGTTTAGTATTAGAAACTCAGATACAGAAGCTACAGTGTAGCGCTGCTTCACACATTTATTATTAGAGACTCAGATACCGAAGCTGCAGTGTAGCACTTCTTCACAAGTTTATTATTAGAAACTCAGATACAGAAGCTGCAGTGTAGCGCTGCTTCACAAGTTTATTATTAGAGACTCAGATACAGAAGCTGCAGTGCAGTGCTGCTTCACAAGTTTATTATTAGAAACTCAGATACAGAAGCTGCAGTGTATGCTGTGGCCACACCTGTGCTTGATGGAGGGGCAGAATTAACCCAATCCCTGCCAACCTTACCTTCCCACACACTATTTACACAAGCATGGCTTGTGCTCTGCCACAGATAGGAATACTGGAATTGTTGTGTTAGCTCTGGGTACTTTAATAGAATGATCTGATTTCTTCCATTCCATTCCATTCCATTCCTCACCTTGGCTCGTGGAAGTGGGGTAATGGAGTCAATGATAAAGCAAAGATGACTCATCCAGTTTAACGTACAATGTTAATGCTATCATTGCTTCACTCTGAGCACTAAGCATGCATCCTCCTGCACTTCCAGCACCTCAAGGGGTTTGAATCCACGTACACTTTCAAAATAGACAGCTTTTGTGTAATTGCTGTGGCACAGGGACATTCCAGCTCTTGTTTTTAACATGTGAATGATCATTCCAACACGATTCATTACAATACGGGCTTTTAAGTTAGATTTCATTTTCTTGGGAAAAAATCCTTGGAAAGTAAAGAAGAATGTTCCTTTTTGTTCCTCAGTCCCATGCTGTTGTTTTTGCATAGTTTGCTTTGCCAGTGTTTCCCTGTGTATGGGTTTCTGTGCAGTAGGTCATGAGAACCTGCTACTCAGAGCTGCTGTCAGAGAGTCACTGTGTTTATTTACCTGCTGAGGATCGTCAGCTAAACCAAACACACGTTTCACCTCGTTTCACACACGTCACACACGTTTCACCTCGTTTCACACACGTCACACACGTTTCACACACGTCACCTTCATGACCTCAACCTGCGGCTGTATCCAACAGCAACCCAATTCAACAACAAACACCTATATTCTTCACATACACAGAACCTCACTGTCCAGTAATCCTGTATGTCACACTTACCCTTGTTGTTCCTCTTGAATCACTCTGTGATCATTATCATTACACTGCAGTGTCCCTGCCAGAATCCCTCTGATTGGATACAGTAGGTAAGCTGGTGTTCAGGTATAGTGAGGCTATTGTAATGGTTATTTTTTTAAATAGCCATCTTCTCACTCTTAGTATTGTCTTATTTTTTTAAGCAGCTAGCTAATTTCAGTATTCTCCTGAGTGTATAATGTGAGGCTAATTAGTTTAACTAGCCACATTGTGTTAAATATGTATTGCTACTGTTTTATATTATTATAATAATTTATTATTATTATTATTATTATTATTATTATTATTATTATTATAATAATAATAATAATAATAATAATAATAATAATAATAATAATAATAATAAAATGAAATCATTAATAATATATTACATTTTGGTATTTTTCTTTCTTTTTCTCCTCACTGCGTCAGGCTCTATTTCTTGATGTTGTTTAACTGGGTGGATTTGGATGCTTGCAGCCTCGCACTGCTCTAGTGTCTAAATCCTGCCAGAACTGAACAGTTACAAAATGACCGTATGACACACAAATGCAGATTCATATTGAATAAATAAACTAAATGAAAATGCACGTCGCACTGAGGAATATGCACACACGCCTGTGTTAATCACTTTATAAGAGTAATGAATGCCGCACTGAGGAATACGCACAAATGCCTGTGTTAATCAATTTATAAAAATTAATGTTCTTGATTACCTGAGTTAGTACCTTGCATTTTACTGGATTTTGTTTTCACTGCAGGTGCCATAAACTAAAAGCGGTTGTTTATGTTATTTTGACAAAAGGTATTTACAGAGTGTTGTGCAACAGGAAGTAGCTGAAAATCTGGACTTTTTTAAAAAAAAAGTAGTCTTTGCCAATTTTTTCACCCCAATTTTGTATGCTGAATTATTATTTGTATCCTCTGCTCACTGCTTGCAGCCCCCTGCTGACTCAGGAAATGGCAGCTGGAACATGTGTCCTCTGAAATGTGTGCCTGCTAATCTGTCATTTTTTGTACTGTGGATCCACAGTGAAGCCACCAGACCTATGGTGCTGGAGGACAACATGGATCTGGTGGCTCTGCTGCAGATCCCAGGTGCTGCCCCCTAGGAACCCCTGGTCATGGTCAGCTGTGACAAGGCCTGGATTTGAGCCTGTGATCTCCAGGCTATGGGGCACATCCTGTGCTCCACATTGAGTGCTTTTACCTGATGTGCCACTTGGCAGCCCCCAAACCTAGACTTTTTAAAATATTTTGAGCAAAATTTTAGGACATAGGGACCTTGGAAAGCTGGCACCTGGTAAATCGGGATGTATGGTAATCCTAGTGCTTGAGAGATATTTGAATGTATTGTCTCTGTTTGCTGATGACATTAGAAACCTGTAAGTACCAGTAAATGTCATGGATAAATGCAGTACATTATTAAATATACACAGGAGGGATCAACTTCACAGAGATGCCTTGTAGAAATGCTTGTCTGAGTTTCCTACTGGCCCTAATGTATATGATCAGGTGTAGTTTCCAATGTATATGATCAGGTGTAGTTTCCTTGTGGCACTAATGATCAAGTGTTTCTTGTGGTCTAAGACATTCTTGTTTGTAATCTACAGGTCCTGTCTTGGATTTTCTTTGTTGGAACTCTGTCTTACGTGAAAGTGATGGTGGGCTTGATACTGCGAGACAAAAGCCACAGCGCCCTCGTGTGGTGTGGAGTAGCAGTGCAGATGGGGTCGATGGTCGGAGCCCTGGCCATGTTTCCATTAATCAATGTGTATTACCTGTTCAAATCAGGAGACAGCTGCAATACCAACTGTTCAATATGAAAAGTATGAGATGAACTATGTAAAACAGGGGTCCAATTTACTGAGCAATACAGCAAGTACTAAACATAAATAACAAATAAATAACATACTGAGTGAATTAAGTAGCTGACTTCTCTTGAGTTCACTAACACTTTTTTTGATGTCATTAATTTGTGAATTTAGCACAAGGTAAAGGGTGATTATTCAAGTCCCAGTCTCTTTAGAGTCTACCAGACCTTTCATATTAACAAAATGAGCTCCCCCTCCTCACAGCACACACACCCTCTTTAATATACCACAAGCTTTAAACCTGTCCAAGTGCTGTACCATTTCATACAGAGAGAGCAATCTTAATCCTGGAGCTTAAATGCTGCACCATGCTAGGGCTATCAATCAGCCCTCCCTCCTCACGGGGAGGTACAGAACAGCCGGGCCCAGCCTGTGGTGCCCATACCAGAGAAACTGCAGCAGGCATCTCTGGATATCAGTAATGACCAGCCTGTGCCAGGGTGTGGTGGCCACCAGGTTATTAATAAAGAGCACCTCACCCTAAAGAAGAACAGTGAGAGGAGCCACTGCCAGCTGCACCGCTTCACCGCCCCCCCCTCCACCCCCTGTTCCAGAGGCAAGCTGGAGGCAGTGATGTTAGACAGGAATGCTTCTGCCCAGTTCACTCGAGCTCAACATTCAAAGAGGAGGTTAATGTCTAGGAGATACAAATGACCAAATCATAAATGATTACTTTTCACAAGTTTTTACGAAGGAGGTTATGGACAACATGCCCCACATGTCAAACTGTTCCTATCCAGTTTTAAATAACTTTAGCATAACAGAGGCAGAAGTGTTAAAGAGACTAGGAGCTCTTAAAATGAACAAATCCCCTGGGGCAGATGAGATCCTCCCAATAGTACTCAAATAAATTCAAGAAGTTATATACAAACCGCTAACCAAGATCGTGCAACAGTCTCTTGAAGGGTTGTACCGACAGACTGGTGAATTACAAATGTAATACTGATCCACAAAAAGGGAAACAAAACCGAACCAAGTAACTACAGACCAATAAGTCTGACTTCTATTATATGTAAACTTATGAAAACTATAATAAGATCCAAAATGGAAAATGACCTCTATGGTAACAGTATCCTGGGAGACAGTCAGCATGGTTTTAGGAAAGGGAGATCGTGTCTAACTAACCTGCTTCATTTTTTGGAGGATGCAACATCACACAGCAATAATTTATTAACATTACTACGTTCAACAAAAATGTGGTTTGTGAAAACGTTATACATTTAAGCTGGTGATGTTTATATCAATCACTGTTTAGCACATTAAAACATAACCCATCATATTTAGGTAATATTAGAATGACAGCCATTGTAGCTCCTACCGCTCCCAATAAAGAAACCAACCGCTGCCCCCTTTGCAACCGCGACCCCTCCTCTATCACCACCACAGAAACCAACCGCTGCTCCCTTCAGACCCACGACCCCCTCCTCTATCACCACCACAGAAACCAACTGCTGGCCCAATTGCACCCGCGACCCCCTCCTCTATCACCACCACAGAAACCAACCGCTGCCACCTGCATACCCGCGACCCCCTCCTCTATCACCACCACAGAAACCAACCGCTGCCCCCTTCAGACCGGTGACCCCCTCCTCTATCACCACCACAGAAACCAGCCGCTGACCCCTTCAGACCAACGACCCCCTCCTCTACCACCACCACAGAAACCAAACGCTGCCCCCTTCATACCCGCGACCCCCTCCTCTATCACCACCACAGAAACCAACCGCTGCCACCTGCATACCCGCGACCCCCTCATCTATCACCACCACAGAAACCAACCGCTGCCCCCTTCAGACCGGTGACCCCCTCCTCTATCACCACCACAGAAACCAGCCGCTGACCCCTTCAGACCCGCGACCCCCTCCTCTACCACCACCACAGAAACCAAACGCTGCCCCCTTCATACCCGCGACCCCCTCCTCTATCACCACCACAGAAACCAACCGCTGCCACCTGCATACCCGTGACCCCCTCATCTATCACCACCACAGAAACCAACCGCTGCCCTCTTCAGACCGGTGACCCCCTCCTCTATCACCACCACAGAAACCAGCCGCTGACCCCTTCAGACCCGCGACCCCCTCCTCTACCACCACCACAGAAACCAACCGCTGCCCCCTTCATACCCGCGACCCCCTCCTCTATCACCACCACAGAAACCAACCGCTGTCCCCTTCAGACCTGCGACCCCCTCCTCTATCACCAGCACAGAAACCAACCGCTGCCCCCTTTGCACCCGCGACCCACTCCTCTATCACCACCACAGAAACATGCCGCTGCCCCCTTCAGACCCGGGACCCCCTCCTATTTCACCACCACAGAAACCAACCGCTACCACATTCAGACCCGCAACCCCCTCCTCTATCACCACCACAGAAACCAACCGCTGCCCCCTTCAGACCCGCGACCCCCTCCTCTATCACCAGCACAGAAACCAACCGCTGCCCCCTTTGCACCCGCGACCCACTCCTCTATCACCACCACAGAAACATGCCGCTGCCCCCTTCAGACCCGGGACCCCCTCCTATTTCACCAGCCCAGAAACCAACCGCTACCCCATTCAGACCCGCGACTCCCTCCTCTATCACCACCACAGAAACCAGCCACTGCCCCCTTCAGACCCGCGACCCCCTCCGCTATCACCACCACAGAAACCAACCGCTGCCCCCTTCATACCCGCGACCCCCTCCTCTATCACCACCACAGAAACCAACCGCTGCCCCCTTCATACCCGCGAACCCCTCCTATTTCACCACCACAGAAACCAACCGCTGCTCCCTTCAGACCCGCGACCCTCTCTGCTATCACCACCACAGAAACCAAACGCTGCCCCCTTCAGACCCGCGACCCCCTCTCTATCACCACCACAGAAACCAACCGCTGCCCCTTTCAAACCCGCGACCCCCTCCTCTATCACCAGCACAGAAACCAACCGCTGGCCCCATTGCAACCACGACCCACTCCTCTATCACCACCACAGAAACCTTTCATGACCGATCCTCACCACTTCCACCCATAACACTGCTCCTCTCATGACCGATCCTAACCCACTCCCACTCCTAACACAAATCCTCTCATGAGCGATACTCACCCACTATCATCCCGAAAACTGCTCCTCTCATGAGTGATCCTCACCCACTCCTAACACTGCTCTTCTCATGAGCGATCCTCACCCACTCCCACTCCTAACACTAATCCTCTCAAGAGCGATTCATACCAACTAGCACCGCTAATGCTGCTCCTCTCATGAGCGATCCTCTTCCGCTAGCACCCCTAACACGCCTCCTCTCATGAGCGATCCCCAGCCACTAGCATCCCTAACTCTGCTCCTCTCATAAGCGATCCCCAGCCACTAGCACCCCTAACTCTGCTCCTCTCATGAGTGATCCTCAACCACTAGCACCCCTAACAAACCTCCTCTCATGAGCGATCCTTATCCATTAGCACCACTAACACTGCTTCTCATGAGCGATCCTTATCCACTAGCACCGCTAACTCTGCTCCTCTCATGAGCGATCCTCACCAACTAGCACCACTAACGCTACTCCTCTCATGAGCGATCCCCGTCCACTAGCACCCCTAATGCTGCTCCTCTCATGAGCAATCCTCAACCAGTAGCACCCCTAACACAGCTCCTCTCATGAACGATCCCCACCCCCCAGAACCCCTAACGCTACTCCTCTCAAGAGCGATCCTCAACCATTAGCACGCCTAACGCTACTCCTCTCATGAGCGATCCTCAACCACTAGCACCCCTAACATTACTCCTCTCATGAGCGATCCCCACCCACCAGCACCCCTAAGGCTACTCCTCTCATGAGCGATCCTCAACCACTAGCACCCCTAACACTGCTACTCTCATGAATGATCCCCACCCACTAGCACCCCTAACGCAACTCTTCTCATGAGGGATGCTCAACCACTAGCACCCCTAACACTGCTCCTCTCATGAGCGATCCCCACCCACTAGCACCCGTAACGCTAGTCCTCTCATGAGCGATGCTCGACAACTAGCACCCCTAACACTGCTCCTCTCATGAGCAATCCTCAACCACTGGCACCCCTAACACTGCTCCTCTCATGAGCGATCCTCAACCACTAGCACCCCTAACGCTACTCCTCTCATGAGCGATCCTCAACCACTAGCACCCCTAACACTGCTCCTCTCATGAGCGATCCTTATCCACTAGCACCCCTAACACTGCTCCTCTCATGAGCGATCCTCACCCACTAGCACCCCTAACACTGCTCCTCTCATGAGCGATCCCCACCCACTAGCACCCCTAACGCTACTCCTCTCATGAGCGATCCCCATCCACTAGCACCCCTAACGCTGCTCCTCTCATGAGCATGAGCACCCCTAACACTGCTCCTCTCATGAGCGATCCCCATCCACTAGCACCCCTAACACTGCTCCTCTCATGAGCAATCCTCAACCACTAGCACCCCTAACACTGCTCCTCTCATGAGCGATCCCCACCCACTAGCACCCGTAACGCTACTCCTCTCATGAGCGATCCCCATCCACTAGCACCCCTAACGCTGCTCCTCTCATGAGCGATCCTCAACCACTAGCACCCCTAACACTGCTCCTCTCATGAGCGATCCCCACCCACTAGCACCCCTGCTGCTCCTCTCATGAGCGATCCTCACCCACTAGCACCCCTAATGGTACTCCTCTCATGAGCGATCCCGATCCACTAGCACCCCTAATGCTGCTCCTCTCATGAGCAATCCTCAACCATTAACACCCCTAACACTGCTCCTCTCATGAGTGATCCCCACCCACTAGCACCCGTAACGCTAGTCCTCTCATGAGCGATGCTCGACCACTAGCACCCCTAACACTGTTCCTCTCATGAGCGATCCCCACCCACTAGCACCCCTAACTTTCATGCTCCTCTCATGAGCGATCCCCATCCTTACTCACTAGCATCCCTAACGCTGCTCCTCTCATGAGCGAAACTCAACCACAAGCACCACTAACATGCCTCCTCTCATGAGCGATCCCCAGCCACTAGCACCTCTAACTCTGCTCCTCTCATGAGCGATCCCCAGCCACTAGCACCCCTAACTCTGCTCCTCTCATGAGTGATCCTCAACCACTAGCACCCCTAACACTGCTCCTCTCATGAGCGATCCTTATCCATTAGCACCCCTAACACTGCTCCACTCATGAGCGATCGTCAACCACTAGCACCCCTAACACGCCTCCCTTCATGAACGATCCCCACCCACTAGCACCCGTAACGCTACTCCTCTCATGAGCGATCCCTATCCACTAGCACCCCTAATGCTGCTCCTCTCATGAGTGATCCTCTCCCACTAGCACAGCTAACGCTACTCCTCTCATGAGCGATCCTCAACCACTAGCACCCCTAACACTGCTCCTCTCATGAGCGATCCTCAACCACTAGCACCCCTAACGCTACTACTCTCATGAGCGATCCTCAACCACTAGCACCCCTAACACTGCTCCTCTCATGAGCGATCCTTATCCACTAGCACCCCTAACGCTACTCCTCTCATGAGCGATCCTTATCCACTAGCACCCCTAATGCTGCTCCTCTCATGAGCGATCCTCAACCGCTAGCACCCCTAACACGCCTCCTCTCATGAGCAATCCTCAACCACTAGCAACCCTAACACTGCTCCTCTCATGAGGGATACCCACCTACTAGCACCCGTAACGCTACTCCTCTCATGAGCGATCTCCACCCATTAGCACCCCTAACGCTGCTCTTCTCATGAGCGATTCTCAAACACTAGTACCCCTAACACTGCTCCTCTCATGAGCGATCCTTATCCACTAGCACCCCTAACGCTACTCCTCTCATGAGCGATCCCGATCCACTAGCACCCCTAACGCTACTCCTTTCATGAGCGATCCTCAACCACTGGCACCCCTAACACTGCTCCTCTCATGAGCGATCCTCAACCACTGGCACCCCTAACGCTACTCCTCTCATGAGCGATCCTTATCCACTAGCACCCCTAATGTTGCTCCTCTCATGAGCGATCCCCACCCTCTAGCACCCCTAACACTCTCCTTTCATGAGAGATCCTTATCCACTAGCACCCCTAAAGCTGCTCCTCTCATGAGCGATCCACACCCACCAGCACCCGTAACACTATTCCTCTCATGAGCGATCCCCATCCACTAAGACCCCTAACACGCCTCCTCTCATGAGCAATCCTCAACCACTAGCACCCCTAACACTGCTCCTCTCATGAGCGATCCCCACCCACTAGCACCCGTAACCTCTACTCCTCTCATGAGCGATCCCCATCTACTAACACCCCTAATGCTGCTCTTCTCATGAGCGATTCTCAACCACTAGTACCCCTAACACTGCTCCTCTCATGAGCAATCTTTATCCACTAGCACCCCTAACGCTGCTCCTCTCATGAGCGATCCTCACCCACTAGCACCCCTAATGGTACTCCTCTCATGAGCAATCCTCAACCATTAGCACCCCTAACACTGCTCCTCTCATGAGTGATCCCCACCCACTAGCACCCGTAACGTTAGTCCTCTCATGAGCGATGCTCAACCACTAGCACCCCTAACACTGCTCCTCTCATGAGCGATCCTCAACCACTAGCACCCCTAACGCTGCTCCTCTCATGAGCGATCCTCACCCACTAGCACCCCTAACGCTGCTCCTCTCATGAGCGATCCCCACCCACTAGCACCCCTAATGCTGCTCCTCTCATGAGCGATCCTCACCCACTAGCACCCCTAACACTGCTCCTCTCATGAGCGATCCCCACCCACTAGCACCCCTAACGATACTCCTCTCATGAGCGATCCTTACTCACTAGCATCCCTAATGCTGCTCCTCTCATGAGCGAAACTCAACCACAAGCACCACTAACATGCCTCCTCTCATGAGCGATCCCCAGCCACTAGCACCTCTAACTCTGCTCCTCTCATGAGTGATCCCCAGCCACTAGCACCCCTAACTCTGCTCCTCTCATGACTGATCCTCAACCACTAGTACCCCTAACACTGCTCCTCTCATGAGCGATCCTTATCCATTAGCACCCCTAACACTGCTCCTCTCATGAACGATCCCCACCCACTAGCACCCGTAATGCTACTCCTCTCATGAGCGATCCCTATCCACTAACACCCCTAATGCTGCTCCTCTCATGAGCGATCCTCTCCCACTAACACCCCTAACACGCCTCCTCTCATGACTGATCCTCAACCACTAGCACCCCTAACACTGCTCCTCTCATGAGCAATCCTTATCCACTAGCACCCCTAACACTGCTCCTCTCATGAGCGATCCTCACCCACTAGCACCCCTAACGGTTCTCCTCTCATGAGCGATCCCCATCCACTAGCACCCCTAATGCTGCTCCTCTCATGAGCGATCTCCACCCACTAGCACCCTAACACTGCTCCTCTCATGAGCGATCCTCAACCACTAGCACCCCTAACACTACTCCTCTCATGAGCGATCCTCAACCACTAGCACCCCTAACGCTGCTCCTCTCATGAGCGATCCTCACCCACTAGCACCCCTAACACACCTCCTCTCATGAGCGATCCCCACCCACTAGCACCCCTAACACTGCTCCTCTCATGAGCGATCCTTATCCACTAGCACCCCGAACGCGCTGCTCCTCTCATGAGCGATCCTCACCCACTAGAACCCCTAACGCTGCTCCTCCCATGAGCGATCCCCAGCCACTAGCATCCCTAGCACTGCTCCTCTCAATTTTTTTCGGTAGTTGTTTTCTACAGCTGAACATCTGTCCCTTTTTTAAAACAAACTGTACTGTTATAATGCAACACCAGAGGGCGCAAGTAGACTGAGAGAAGAACCTGTTAGAACATTATATTTCTATATGATATATTTATTGCATGTATATAGTGCGTTTTATACAAAAGTATCATAAAGCACTGTACAGAAAAAAAACAAAACACAATACAAGCATGTCACACATATAACTGCCATAATCAGACCATTTAAATAGCATACTGAAGTAACAGTGTACACGTAATACAAAAGCAGCAATTTTAAAGTTACATTAAAACCCACTAAGATAAGCCATTTTATAAAAGTGCATTTTTAGTCTTGACTTGAAAACTGTAAAGGTTCCAACTTCCCTGACAAAGGAAGGCAGAGCATTTCATAATTTAGGAGCGCTACAAGAAAAAGCCCTCCCTTCCGTGTTGCTTTTGTTGACACTAGAAATAACCAGCAACCCTGCATCCTGTGATCTCAGAGTGCGGTTTGGAAGATATGGGATCAGTAACTCCTGCAAATAACTAGGTGCTGATCCATTCAGGGCCGTGTAAGTTAAAAGCAAAATCTTAAAATCAATCCTATACTTCACAGGGAGCCAGTGTAAGAGGCCAACAGGGCTAATATGTTCACTTTTTCTGGTTTTAGTCAGAATTCTAGCTGCGATATTATAGGGTGACGGTGGACGAAGCACAGAGTCACACGCGCTTGTGAGGCTCTAGAGAACCGATGCAGGAATCGTTTTAACCCCGAAGGCGTTGAAGTACCGTGGCACAGAGCCTGTGAGCACCGAAGGTGCCGAAGCACTGAGGCATCGAGGCTATAGGGCACCGAAACCCTCGATGAGATCAAGTGCACCGATGCAATGATCACTTAAGCACCTGGGCTGACTGGGCTGCTTGCAGTCACAAAACCAGGAATAGTGCATAGCTTGCAACGGCGTGGAGGATAGTTTACATACAGTTGCAGTGTGATCTGCGAGCAGTCACACAACCAGTGCAGCGCAAATCTTGCAGTGGGGTAGCACATCCTACAGACGTGTAGAAAAGGAAAGGAGAGACTATTTTTTTCCAATTGTTATTATTTTTGGACCTACACACCACTTTTATGGGTGAGTGGTTAGTATATACCCACCTTACTTACCTGGTTGTGAGAGGCAAAAGAGAATGAGTTCTACTGACGTCACTCCAAGGAGGGGCCTATCGGCAGTTTTGATATAAAATACTCAGTGAATACCTGAGCTGTGTCCGGCATATCCCAAAAAAATTCTCTGTAACACAGTGTGACAGGATGGCGTGTGTGGTGATGTCAGACCAAAAGAAACACACAGTACTGCGAGATGAAATGATGAATGAATGCACTGCTGCACGGTTTATTATTATTAGAAAATAAAACAGCTGAACAAAAAATAGGACACAGCACTTGACGGCAAAATAAATAGACAAACAAAACGAACAGACACTAACACACAGGGACGAACACCAACCAAACAGGTAACAATTAATTATTTTTAGTTTTCTCTCCATCTCTCTCCCATTCTTTCTCCCTGAACACCCAACCCTGAGTGGGTGAAAATGTGTACCTTTTATACATCTATACTGAGACTCGATTGCTAATCAATCATTCAATTGGACATGAATAAATCAGTGTACTCCTGTGACACACATTATACATGTTATCTGCACGTGAACTAATGTGCAATACTCATGCCTAAATATAAATTACTCTTTGACACTTGTGCTCATTACCCACATTATAACCCAATACCTACACACCAACATTAACACACCACACGCAACATATAACACACAAATACACACAGGGGTGGGGCACACTGCCACACACAGACACCAAGCGTGCCAAATGGACGGCCCGATCAGTTTTGAAACAGCCGAGAAAACAAACCCCTCTAAATCGGATTTAAACAAGAAACTGTCAGCCACTCTTACCATAGAGCTGCTATTGCCGCACTATAATTCACTTGAAAGTAGGTTAAGCCTATTTTGATTGACATCATGTATGGTTGCTATGGTAACAGGGTTTTATAGTTTTAAACGAATCTGTATCTTTTCCTAAGCATACATACCTTTTCACTGTATACTCAATGTTAATATTACTGGCATTGTGGGGCCTGTTGGTTCTTCTAGTGACATTTCTATATTTTCAAGATGAATTCTGGGATTTTGTTTTTTGAGGCAGTGTAGTCCAGTGGTTGAAGTCCAGGACATAAGCAGAAGGTCATCAGTTCAGATCCCACCACTGCCACTGATTGACTCGCCTACCTCTGTAAAGCGCTTTGTGATGGTGGTCCACTATGAAAAGTACAGAGCAGTTTCGAAGCAGAAAGGAGAAATTGCATCTTGAATTGCTTTAATCAGAAAAGAGAGGACATTGGGGAAACACAGCAGCAGCTCAAAGTCAAACAGCCGCGTGTGTTTTTCGGATAACAAACAAGCTGAAACTCGGAGCAGCTGATTCAAATTTAGCGCAGTTTTGAGACACGGGCGAGGGGAGGAGCCAACAGCACAGCAGAACAACGCAGTTAAATGAGGCAGTCTTCCCAGCGACAGCGAGTGGAAGCGACAGCGAGTGGGAGAAGTACAGGCGTGGAAAAGTACAGAGCAGTTTCGAAGCAGTTGGAAAGCAGGTTGACGGCTGCAGAAGAAACTAAACTTCAAAAAAAAAAAAAAAAACCCTCAACATGGTCTTCAAGCCAGTAATCTGATCCAGGATTTGCATAAACTAGTAAGTATGCTAGAAATGGAGCTGGAAGAAGTGAGACAGCAACAGGATCTTGAGGAACTGGCACACCCACAATTCATGGAAGTCTGCAACACCCCTAACAGACTGAAAGCCACCAGGGAGATAGAAGGTCAAAACAGCTGGGTTCAGGTAGGCAGAAGCAGGGAAAAAAAGAAACTTCGTCAAACACAACCACCAAAAATCAAAACAACCAACAGATTTGAGTCACTTCAGAATTTTGATGAGCAGAACCAACAACAAGAGAATGAAAGGAACAACATCCAGGACCCTATTGACAGTGGTGACCAGACAGCAAAAAGAAGGGAGGTCATGATTGTTGGGGACTCCATATTGAGAAACACAGCAAGTTCAATTCGCAGTTTGGACCCCCTTACTACAACAGTGTGCTGCCTTCCGGGAGCCTCGGTCAAGCACATCACTGAGAACGTGGACAGGCTCCTAGAACGAACAGGAGACGACCCGGTAGTAGTCGTCCACATCGGTACAAACAACATTGGAAGAGACAGACCAAAATCCCTGCAAAACAAATTCAGAGAGCTAGGAAGGAAATTAAAAGAGAAAACCAAAACTGTGGTATTTTCTGGTATACTACCCGCACCTTGCAAAGGACCATTATGGACAGCTGGAAATAATTAATCAAAACGAATGGCTGAAGACGTGATGCACACGGGAAGGCTTCACCTATCTTGATCATTGGACCACATTCTACAACGAGGACTATCTGTATAGACGGGATGGACTGCATTTAAATAACAAGGGAACTAGTCTACTCGGAGAAAAGATCCTCGAGCAGGTTCGGAAGCATTTAAACTAGAAAGGAAGGGGGGAGAAATCAACAAAAAAACAGAAGGGAGACCGCATCAAAACAAGAACAACAACTCAGGTAAGACAACCATTAAATGTATTTATCTAAATGCTAGAAGTATCAGAAACAAAATTCTAGAACTTGAAGCTACTGCACTAACAGGTAACTATGATGTGATAGGTGTTACAGAAACGTGGTTGTCTGAGAGTGATGGGGACGAATTTAATATTTGTGGGTATACACTGTATAGGAAAGACAGGCAGGACAGAAGAGGAGGAGGGGTAGCGCTATACATAAGAAACAGTCTTGAAGCCCAGGTGTTAAACCTGGACAAAGAAAATAAAACCGAATCAATATGGGTCAGAATAACGGACAAAAATTCAAAAGGCATAATAATAGGAGCATGCTATAGACCGCCAGATTCAGACGGTGAGCAAAATAATCTGTTATACAATGACATTAGAAATGCGTGTAGCAAAGGAGAAGCCATACTAATGGGGGATTTCAACTTCCCCCAAATAAAATGGGAAAACCCGGTGGGTAGCGCGAAGGATGAAATAGAAATGGTGGAAATGACAAATGACTGCTTCCTAACACAATTTGTGAAGGCACCCACTAGAGGGGAGGCATGCCTTGATTTAGTCTTTTCAAATAACGAAGATAGAATAACTAAAACAGAGGTCAGAGAACCACTGGCAAACTCAGACCACAACATGGTCTCATTTGAAGTGTTTTTTAAATCCCCAAAAGAAATGACTAAAGCTAAGGTTTACAATTTTAGAAAAGCAAACTATGAAGGTATGAAACAGAGACTAACAGAAGTAGATTGGAGTAAAATAGAGAAAACACCCACAGAAGAAGGATGGTTGTTCTTCAAAAATGTAGTACTAGAGGCGCAAAACAATTATATCCCTAAAGTAGACAAATCTAAATGTAAAACTAAATTGCCAAAATGGTTTAATAGATCAATTAAAAAAAATATTCAGCGAAAAAAGGCACTTTACAGAGCATTAAAAAAGGACCAAAAAGAAAGTACACAGAAAGAGTACACAGAACTGCAAACGCAAGTCAAAAAGGAAGTTAGAAAGGCCAAGAGAGAAATAGAAATGAACATTGCTAAGGGAGCTAAAACCAATTCCAAAATGTTTTTCCAATATTACAACAGCAAGAGAACATTCAAAGAGGAGATTAAATGTTTAAGAGATACAAATGGCAAAATCGTAGATGAAGAAAAAAAAATAGCAAATATGTTAAATGATTACTTTTCACAAGTTTTTACAAAGGAAGATACTGACAACATGCCCCACATGTCATCCAGTTCCTGTCCAGTTTTAAATAACTTTAGCATAACTGAGGCAGAAGTGTTAAAGGGACTAGGAGCTCTTAAAATAAACAAATCCCCTGGGCCGGATGAGATCCTCCCAGTAGTACTCAAAGAAATGAAAGAAGTAATTTACAAACCGCTAACCAAGATCATGCAGCAGTCTCTTGACACAGGGGTGGTACCGACAGACTGGAAAATTGCAAACGTAATACCGATCCACAAAAAGGGAAACAAAACTGAACCAGGTAACTACAGACCAATAAGCCTGACTTCTATTATATGCAAACTTATGGAAACTATAATAAGATCCAAAATGGAAAATTACCTATATGGTAACAGGGTACTGGGAGACAGTCAACATGGTTTTAGGAAAGGGAGATCGTGCCTAACTAACTTGCTTGATTTTTTTGAGGATGCAACATCGATAATGGATAATTGCAAAGCATATGACATGGTTTATTTAGATTTCCAGAAAGCTTTTGACAAAGTCCCGCACAAAAGATTAATTCTCAAACTGAATGCAGTTGGGATTCAAGGAAACACATGTACATGGATTAGGGAGTGGTTAACATGTAGAAAACAGAAAGTACTGATTAGAGGAAAAACCTCAGAATGGAGTGTGGTAACCAGTGGTGTACCACAGGGATCAGTATTAGGTCCTCTGCTATTCCTAATCTACATTAATGATTTAGATTCTGGTATAGTAAGCAAACTTGTTAAATTTGCAGACGACACAAAAGTAGGAGGAGTGGCAAACACTGTTGCAGCAGCAAAGGTCATTCAAAATGATCTAGACAAGATTCAGAACTGGGCAGACACATGGCAAATGACATTTAATAGAGAAAAGTGTAAGGTACTGCACGCAGGAAATAAAAATGTACATTATAAATATCATATGGGAGATATTGAAATTGGAGAAGGAATCTATGAAAAAGACCTAGGAGTTTTTGTTGACTCAGAAATGTCTTCATCTAGACAATGTGGGGAAGCTATAAAAAAGGCTAACAAGATGCTCGGATACATTGTGAAAAGTGTTGAATTTAAATCAAGGGAAGTAATGTTAAAACTGTACAATGCACTAGTAAGACCTCATCTTGAATATTGTGTTCAGTTCTGGTCACCTCGCTATAAAAAAGATATTGCTGCTCTAGAAAGAGTGCAAAGAAGAGCGACCAGAATTATTCCGGGCTTAAAAGGCAGGTCATATGCAGACAGGCTAAAAGAATTGAATCTGTTCAGTCTTGAACAAAGAAGACTACGTGGCGACCTAATTCAAGCATTCAAAATTCTAAAAGGTATTGACAGTGTCTACCCAAGGGACTTTTTCAGCCTGAAAAAAGAAACAAGGACCAGGGGTCACAAATGGAGTTTAGAAAAAGGGGCATTCAGAACAGAAAATAGGAGACACTTTTTTACACAGAGAATTGTGAGGGTCTGGAATCAACTCCCCAGTAATGTTGTTGAAGCTGACACCCTGGGATCCTTCAAGAAGCTGCTTGATGAGATTTTGGGATCAATAAGCTACTAACAACCAAACGAGCAAGATGGGCCGAATGGCCTCCTCTCGTTTGTAAACTTTCTTATGTTCTTATGTTCTTATGAAAAGCGATACGTAAAGATATTCTTCTTCTTCTTCTTCTTCTTCTTCTTCTTCTTCTGCTTTAGCAGGTTCCTTAGGTGCCAGAAAATACAGTTAAAATATCAGCTGTAACAGGGAGATCTGTGCTGACTGTTTGGCACAAGCGTGGTACTACAGGATGGGGGCAGCGACCTCGTAGATCCGCCTGTCAGTCATGGCAGTGACACGGAGAGGTGGGGAACAGGGTGTGTGGGCTTTCCCTCTCTCTGCGTGGCTGAGAGCAGGGCTGTGCGGATTGCTGACCCTAGAAGATAACGCTCTGTTGTTCCCTCAGCCTGCCCCTCTAAGACGAAACGAACCAACTGACGGAAGCTCTGCTGCACGGCCGAAGAAGAACGAGCATAACAACAAACTAATGAAAAAAAAGAAAAGGGATTTTAATAGCGGGGACAAACTTGAGCAGAACCCTGAGCAGTATCAACAGGAGGGAGCGGGTGAGCGTAAAACAGAAACCCGGGCAGTGCGGGTAGTGACGGCCGGGGTAACGCTGTAGAGTGCAGCACCTTTATTTTGTAGTTTTATTACTGTGTTTTATTTTCCCTTTTTCTTTCGCCATTTGTCATTCATTATTATTTCAGAGCATCTGTGAGTGTGCCAGCAGTTGACTGTTTACCTGTGTTGCTTTGACTGTGGTCATGAACAACAGCGCCCTCTGCGGGCTAAAATAAACCAAGAAAGAAAATAATAAAACTGGGCACCAGTGTGGTGTTTCGAATAAAACCTTCTGTCTCCTGTGTGTGTCAGTGAATTACCCACCCCCCTTGCACACACTATTTAAAAATGTATGTGAATTGATATTGTTAGGGTAATGAAGTCAGAGCCATCTCACTCTTAAAACACATACAACTACTCTATAAATAGCTTTGTACTACTACGACTGCTATTACTACTATTATGTATAAATTACGAATAATGACTACTACTATAGTATTAATATTATATAATACTATACATTAGTAATAATATAACTATATTAATATAATAATATAATAATATAATAATACTACTACTAGTAATAATAATAATAATATAATACTACACTACTACTAATAATATTATATATAATTAATACTACTACTTATAATTAATAATAATATAATAACTAATAATAATAATAATAATATTAATAATAATAATAATACTACTACTAGTAATAATAATTCATTTTATTTCTCTAGCACCCTTCATGCAAGTTTCTCAAGGTGCTTTACAGAGATAAAAACACAATTAAACATAAAATGAGAAAATACCTTGGTTAACATTTTACAAAAATAAATATTTTTTCTAATTTAAAGTAGTATTCACCACCCTACACATTGTTAAGGCATCTCCTAATTAAGATCTATACTTCCTTTTTTTTTTTTTTAATCTTTGCCAATTATTTTTTATTTTCTCCCAATTTGAATTGGCCCATTATTATTTAGGCTCAGTTCACCACTACCACCCCTGTGCTGACTCAGGAGCGGCGAAGACGAACACATGCTGTCCTCTGAAGCATGTGCCATCAGCCGACCGCTTCTTTACAAAATGCGGATTCACCATGCAGCCCCCCAGGAGCTACAGTGTCAGAGGACAACGGGGCCAGACTACAGGGGGCGCTGGTGAGCAGTGAGCTGAGGACGCCTTGGCCGACCTAGACTTTTTTTGTCTTCAACAGATTCCACGGGACCAACTTTAATAGAAATATTGATCCTGCAGACCAAATCTTGAGGGGCAAGTTTCTAATGACAATGGGCCTAGCAATATTTTCCCAGCCTAGTGACTTCGGTTTACTTCCCAACCTGCATATGGCTCTACCTTTGGCTGTCTGGGAAACAGAGAGTGCACTGCAGTGAGCAGCTGTTAGGAGTTCTCTTGACTTCACACAGGACAGGGCGAGGGGGAGAGAGACAATGGGAAGATGGGACCTGGGATCGAGGAGGGCAGTCAGAATTCACAATTAGGTTTAAGGTTTGTCAGCTGTTGTCCCTGGTGTGGTCACTTGGGAGCCCCCTGTGACCCTCGCAGACAGCCAGGCGACCCGTTACCATGCAAGCAGAAGTGTCAATTAGCCTAAGTCTTGCTACAGGGTCAGAGGTCACAGCTATGGTGGCTTGCACAGATGCAGCTCTCTCAGCCCCTTAGTTGTAAATATTGGGATATAACTTTAAAACAGTCAAATGTTTTTTCGTTTTCAGATTTTTTTTTCTGTTTAGTTTTCATTCAAGGTTTTTTAAAAATGTAACTTCAGACGACCTGTGGTATAATGTTTTAATGTTGACCACTTAAGAATAAAATAAATAAATAATAAAAAAAATAAAATAATGCAGGAAATGGTGACTTAAAACATTAATATATTATAAGCAGAGCACCTTTCAATTCATGAATGCTTTTTATTTTATTTTTTTATAAATATTTTTTGCTCTAGTCTACGTTACTATGTATTATTCTACCGATATTTACACTTGTCATTTTAAATAAAACACGTCAATACTGGAAACAATAGTTAATTAACTTCCCTATATAAAGTACCAGGCTAAAAAACAAAGTCCTTTTGTAACAGAGTCTCTTACAGTGCTGGACACTGGGATGTGGTTGCATTGAAATGTAAAGCACTAGCTGACTCTGTATATCGCTTCTCCTGCGTGTCAGATGGCCTCTATAGATACATCTGGTCAGGCGGGGCAGCAGCCAGCTGCTCCCCCCCGGTCCCCCTCTCCTGCAGGGCCCGTGGTGGCCGGGAGGAGTTCTCTACAGCACGGCTGTGTCCATCTGCTCTCTGAGACGAGACGGAGTCTGCTCTCCCCCAGCTCCCATCCAAGAACGAGAGACCTGTTGTCAATTGAAAGGATGTCAGTCCAGTTTAACAGAGTTTCATGAGAAGGAATACCCTAAGCACTGTGAGAATAATCAAAACTTATGTATCACTTATCCGTCTATCTCGCTATCTGTCATTTGTAGTACCAGGTTATCTGTGCTTCTCCATCTGTTCGACTCTTTCTTTATATGCCTCTCCTGATATGAAATAAAGGTTTACCACGGTATATCATTGATACATACTACTAATACTACTACTACTATGACGACTACTCATTTAAAGAGGACTACTATGACTACTACTACTACTACTACTACTAATAATAATAATAATACTGAAACCATTCTATTGGGGCCTGTTAAGTATGCTGGTAGTTTCACAGAGCAGTGTTCCAGTCCCTGCCTCGATGATTGTGTTTTTTTATTCTGAAACCACCAGGGGGCAGTCCTGTGCTGGGAGACAGGCTGGTTCAGCTGAGGCAGCGAGCCACGTGCACCGCTGTGGAGAGTTCAACAACAAACTGTTCAGTATTCAGTAGCAGTATGGCAATGTGATGCAACTACTGGATATGACAAACAATGCTATAAAAATGCCAACAGGATGCTCGGATACTTTGTGAAAAGTGTTGAATTTAAATCAAGGGAAGTAATGTTAAAACTGTACAATGCATTAATAAGAACATAAGAACATAAGAAAGTTTACAAACGAGAGGAGGCCATTCGGCCCATCTTGCTCGTTTGGTTGTTAGTAGCTTATTGATCCCAAAATCTCATCAAGCAGCTTCTTGAAGGATCCCAGGGTGTCAGCTTCAACAACATTACTGGGGAGTTGATTCCAGACCCTCACAATTCTCTGTGTAAAAAAGTGTCTCCTATTTTCTGTTCTGAATGCCCCTTTTTCTAAACTCCATTTGTGACCCCTGGTCCTTGTTTCTTTTTTCAGGCTGAAAAAGTCCCTTGCGTCCACACTGTCAATACCTTTTAGAATTTTGAATGCTTGAATTAGGTCGCCACGTAGTCTTCTTTGTTCAAGACTGAACAGATTCAATTCTTTTAGCCTGTCTGCATATGACATGCCTTTTAAGCCCGGAATAATTCTGGTCGCTCTTCTTTGCACTCTTTCTAGAGCAGCAATATCTTTTTTATAGCGAGGTGACCAGAACTGCACACAATATTCAAGATGAGGTCTTACAAGTGCATTGTACAGTTTTAACATTACTTCCCTTGATTTAAATTCAACACTTTTCACAATGTATCCGAGTATCTTGTTAGCCTTTTTTATAGCTTCCCCACATTGCCTAGATGAAGACATTTCTGAGTCAACAAAAACTCCTAGGTCTTTTTCATAGATTCCTTCTCCAATTTCAATATCTCCCATATGATATTTATAATGTACATTTTTATTTCCTGCGTGCAGTACCTTACACTTTTCTCTATTAAATGTCATTTGCCATGTGTCTGCCCAGTTCTGAATCTTGTCTAGATCATTTTGAATGACCTTTGCTGCTGCAACAGTGTTTGCCACTCCTCCTACTTTTGTGTCGTCTGCAAATTTAACAAGTTTGCTTACTATACCAGAATCTAAATCATTAATGTAGATTAGGAATAGCAGAGGACCTAATACTGATCCCTGTGGTACACCGCTGGTTACCACACTCCATTCTGAGGTTTTTCCTCTAATCAGTACTTTCTGTTTTCTACATGTTAACCACTCCCTAATCCATGTACATGTGTTTCCTTGAATCCCAACTGCATTCAGTTTGAGAATTAATCTTTTGTGCGGGACTTTGTCAAAAGCTTTCTGGAAATCTAAATAAACCATGTCATATGCTTTGCAATTATCCATTATCGATGTTGCATCCTCAAAAAAATCAAGCAAGTTAGTTAGGCACGATCTCCCTTTCCTAAAACCATGTTGACTGTCTCCCAGTACCCTGTTACCATATAGGTAATTTTCCATTTTGGATCTTATTATAGTTTCCATAAGTTTGCATATAATAGAAGTCAGGCTTACTGGTCTGTAGTTACCTGGTTCAGTTTTGTTTCCCTTTTTGTGGATCGGTATTACGTTTGCAATTTTCCAGTCTGTCGGTACCACCCCTGTGTCAAGAGACTGCTGCATGATCTTGGTTAGCGGTTTGTAAATTACTTCTTTCATTTCTTTGAGTACTACTGGGAGGATCTCATCCGGCCCAGGGGATTTGTTTATTTTAAGAGCTCCTAGTCCCTTTAACACTTCTGCCTCAGTTATGCTAAAGTTATTTAAAACTGGATAGGAACTGGATGACATGTGGGGCATGTTGTCAGTATCTTCCTTTGTAAAAACTTGTGAAAAGTAATCATTTAATATATTTGCTATTTTTTTTTCTTCCTCTACGATTTTGCCATTTGTATCTCTTAAACATTTAATCTCCTCTTTGAATGTTCTCTTGCTGTTGTAATATTGGAAAAACATTTTGGAATTGGTTTTAGCTCCCTTAGCAATGTTCATTTCTATTTCTCTCTTGGCCTTTCTAACTTCCTTTTTGACTTGCATTTGCAGTTCTGTGTACTCTTTCTGTGTACTTTCTTTTTGGTCCTTTTTTAATGCTCTGTAAAGTGCCTTTTTTCGCTGAATATTTTTTTTAATTGATCTATTAAACCATTTTGGCAATTTAGTTTTACATTTAGATTTGTCTACTTTAGGGATATAATTGTTTTGCGCCTCTAGTACTACGTTTTTGAAGAACAACCATCCTTCTTCTGTGGGTGTTTTCTCTATTTTACTCCAATCTACTTCTGTTAGTCTCTGTTTCATGCCTTCATAGTTTGCTTTTCTAAAATTGTAAACCTTAGCTTTAGTCTTTACTTTTGAGGATTTAAAAAACACTTCAAATGAGACCATGTTGTGGTCTGAGTTTGCCAGTGGTTCTCTGACCTCTGTTTTAGTTATTCTATCTTCGTTATTTGAAAAGACTAAATCAAGGCATGCCTCCCCTCTAGTGGGTGCCTTCACAAATTGTGTTAGGAAGCAGTCATTTGTCATTTCCACCATTTCTATTTCATCCTTCGCGCTACCCACCGGGTTTTCCCATTTTATTTGGGGGAAGTTGAAATCCCCCATTAGTATGGCTTCTCCTTTGCTACACACATTTCTAATGTCATTGTATAACAGATTATTTTGCTCACCGTCTGAATCTGGCGGTCTATAGCATGCTCCTATTATTATGCCCTTTGAATTTTTGTCTGTTATTCTGACCCATATTGATTCGGTTTTATTTTCTTTGTCCAGGTTTAACACCTGGGCTTCAAGACTGTTTCTTATGTATAGCGCTACCCCTCCTCCCTCTTCTGTCCTGCCTGTCTTTCCTATACAGTGTATACCCACAAATATTAAATTCGTCCCCATCACTCTCAGACAACCACATTTCTGTAACACCTATCACATCATAGTTACCTGTTAGTGCAGTAGCTTCAAGTTCTAGAATTTTGTTTCTGATACTTCTAGCATTTAGATAAATACATTTAATGGTTGTCTTACCTGAGTTGTTGTTCTTGTTTTGATGCGGTCTCCCTTCTGTTTTTTTTGTTGATTTCTCCCCCCTTCCTTTCTAGTTTAAATGCTTCCGAACCTGCTCGAGGATCTTTTCTCCAAGTAGACTAGTTCCCTTGTTATTTAAATGCAGTCCATCCCGTCTATACAGATAGTCCTCGTTGTAGAATGTGGTCCAATGATCAAGATAGGTGAAGCCTTCCCGTGTGCACCACGTCTTCAACCATTGGTTTTGATTTATTATTTCCAGCTGTCCATATGGTCCTTTGCAAGGTACGGGTAGTATACCAGAAAATACCACAGTTTTGGTTTTCTCTTTTAATTTCCTTCCTAGCTCTCTGAATTTGTTTTGCAGGGATTTTGGTCTGTCTCTTCCAATGTTGTTTGTACCGATGTGGACGACTACTACCGGGTCGTCTCCTGTTCGTTCTAGGAGCCTGTCCACGTTTTCAGTGATGTGCTTGACCGAGGCTCCCGGAAGGCAGCACACTGTTGTAGTAAGGGGGTCCAAACTGCGAACTGAACTTGCTGTGTTTCTCAATATGGAGTCCCCAACAATCATGACCTCCCTTCTTTTTACTGTCTTGTCACCACTGTCAATAGGGTCCTGGATGTTGTTCCTTTCATTCTCTTGTTGTTGGTTCTGCTCATCACAATTCTGAAGTGACTCAAATCTGTTGGTTGTTTTGATTTCTGGTGGTGTTTGACGAAGTTTCTTTTTTTCCCTGCTTCTGCCTACCTGAACCCAGCTGTTCTGACCTTCTATCTCCCTGGTGGCTTTCAGTCTGTTAGGGGTGATGCAGACTTCCATGAATTGTGGGTGTGCCAGTTCCTCAAGATCTTGTTGCTGTCTCACTTCCTCCAGCTCCATTTCTAGCATACTTACTAGTTTAATAAGACCTCATCTTGAATATTGACTTCAGTTCTGGTCAACACGCTACAAAAAAGATATTGCTGCTCTAGAAAGAGTGCAAAGAAGAGCAACCAGATTTTTTCTGGGTTTAAAAGGCATGTCATATGCAGACAGGCTGAAAGAATTGAATCTATTCAGTCTTGAACAAAGAAGACTACGCGGCGACCTAATTCAAGGTATCTAAAAGGTATTGACAATGTCGACCCAAGGGACTTTTTCGACCTGAAAAAAGAAACAAGGACTGAGGTCACAAATGGAGATTAGACAAAGGGGCATTCAGAACAGAAAATAGGAGGCACTTTTTTAAACAGAGAATTGTGAGGGTCTGGAATCAACTCCCCAGTAATGTTGTTGAAGCTGACACCCTGGGATCATCCAAGAAGCTGCTTGATGAGATTCTGGGATCAATAAGCTACTAACAACCAAATGAGCAAGATGGGCCGAATGGCCTCCTCTTGTTTGTAAACTTTCTTATGTTCTTATGTTCTTAATATATATATATATATATATATATATATATATATATATATATATATTATATATATATATATATGTGTGTGTGTGTGTTTGTGTGTGTGCTTAACCAGTATAACTGCACCACACACAATCCACAAAAACACCTGTCAAAATAGCTGCTGTCATGGAAGATACTGAAGACATCGCTTTTGAACTTTTTGCACCCATGACAATTGATGAATGGTTACAAAACAAAGCTGCATAATTCATAAACACACCTCTCCCAAAACTGAAGAAAAGAAAAGGTTGAAAAAAATATACAATTTTACTTTAAATTAATTGCCAAAGAACAGTTCAATAATATCCTTGCGATTTCTATGGCACAGTCAGAAATTGTAAAGGTGAGCAGCTATGTGGGGTTCTATGTTGGATTAAACACACAAACAAATACTTCCCTGCTAAGTTTATCCTGGACTTTAGTGAGTGACACAGAATTCACAACTTCAAATAATGTGTTTGTGGGTACAACTGAAAAACTGAAAGTTCGGATCGATGTCCAGCTACATTTCCGTAGGAAAGGAAGGAAACCGACAACTAAAAGCTGACTCTTATTATAAAAACAGATGGAAACAGAGCTAAGTATGCCACCATGGTCTTTAACAAAAGTACAAAAAATCATAAAAAGCGCCACAAAGAAAACGAAGAATCGCACCGCGAATTCATGTTTGAAGAGCCCGGAAACGGCTTGTGCCCAGTGGCTAGAGCCAATGGGAGTGAATTATCTAGCAACAATGTTACCTAGAATTTACAGGAAGGCAGCACCTGACAGATATACACTAATCATAGCATCTGCTGTACCTTAATACAAAAACTATCCAGCAAGGAAGAGAAATGATGTCTGTCAGCAGTCACAGATCAGAGACATCCCTGCAGTGTGACTTCAACCCTCACTGCAAAATAGAAAAAACAGCACAGATCACAGACCTCCCTGCAGAGTTACTGGAACCTTCGCTGCAAAATAGAAAACTCAGCACAGCTCAGAGACCTCCCTGCAGAGGAACTGGAACCCTCGCTGCAAAATAGAAAAATCAGCACAGATCAGAGACCTCCCTACAGAGTTACTGGAACCCTCACTGCAAAATCGAGAACTCAGCACAGATCAGAGACCTCCCTGCAGAGTTACTGGAACCCTCGCTGCAAAATGGAAAACTCAGCACAGATCAGAGACCTCCCTACAAAGTTACTGGAACCCTCACTGCAAATTAGAAAACTCAGTGGTCACAGATCCAAGACTTCCCAAGAAGTGGCAATATCCAGGACAACCCATGCCCTCTCATGCCTTACTGCTTACATATACACATACATACATATACAAATGACCTGTGCAAATTGTATACAGTAATAGCCAGGAGTGAGTGTCTATATTGCATGCTAAACCTTGTGTATTTCAATATATTCAACAGAGAGTTTTTAAATGGAATATATTTGAAATACATAATTACAAAGCAGGGCTGAATTAAAATGTGCTGATTTTATTATACCTAACATCTTAAAATGAAATATGAATTTAAATATTAAACACAATAGCCTCTGCTTGGTTTATTTCCATTGTTGCAGCGTTCACATTTGTATTCCTCCCAGAAATGGTCCATACCCAGGCTATAATGTTCCTGGGAGCTTGAACCGCGCCAGCAGCAGTGCTGTGGGGATTATAATATAAGTAGGCTGGGAATCCGCCCCCTGTTGAGAAGCCAGCCGCGTCTGGAAATGTCTGTTCTGTGCCAGGAGGTCACACTGTCTCTCCCCTGGGAACCTTTTGTTTCACAGCTTTACAGTACCACATATGGAGGGACCAATTATACAGCTGCACAGCAGGGTTAAGACCAACATACTTGTTGCTATACATTTGAGCAAATTATTATTATTATTATTATTATTATTATTATTATTATTATTATTATTATTCCCGGCTCCCTAGTTATTACAATCTCTGACTTTCACATCACAACATTGGGAACTATTGAGCCAGTGAGTCAGTGATGGGCATGTCCTGTCTGGACTAAACCAGGGAGAAAAGGCGTATTCAATATTATTGTAGCTAACTACAGAATTCTGTACATTGTTTTGCACTTCCATTAGCTACACAGGTCTGTTTTGAATAACAGATTGTAGAACATGGATTTCCATTTGAAAACATTTGGTACTACATTAGGTTAATAGAAGTTCTCTGTTACCATGCCTTACTCTCAGGGAACTGGATGCACCTCCTAGGGCTTGGGAAAGGGCAGACACTATTACAAAGCGTTGCTGCAGTAACTGGTTTCTCTAACCTAGTGTAGCCTTAGATATCATGCATTAAAATAAAAATGTGTTTCTTTCAACACTACACATTTGAGACCTAAATATTGAAATGGCATAACATGAAATGCTTTATAATCCCTTTAAAAACAGCCCACTTACCAATAAGAATGTGCTTTCTATTGAAATACCCTTTATATATTACACTTCCTGTTGTGCTGAATACAGTTCTCAATAAAGCCAAGAGTCAAACTTCCAGCGCTGATGCCCTAATAGTACATTATGTACACAAGGGTATAGAATAATGTCATGTTCAATCACAAGGTAAGAATCAGTTCTCCAGATATATGCAAAGATGTACGTGTAACATATAGACGGGTGGATGAACAGAGAGAAACCCCTATATACCCAAATCGATATTCTCAATATGTAAATAATTAAAATACCAGGTTGCATGACAATGGATAAGCAATTCTCCAGATATATGGAACAATATAAGTGTGACATACAGAAGCACAGATAGACAGACAGTCTGTAGCTTAAATAATGCCAACTTTGATGACAATTGGATAAAATGTGTGGTGCAAGGGGGTTCATAATAATAACAACAAAATTTATGAATGAGAGGAGGCCATTCGGCCCATCTAAGTTGGTCTTGTTTCTATGCTAGCCTGTGATAAATAACCAATACCAAGCAGAGAGATATGGAGAAACATTCAATAGCAGACTGCAGTCGAAGCTAAGCAGCGCTATAAAGCAAACACATAACAACTGGGCAGATCCCAAGATAACAGGGATAATAGTTAACTCAGAAACACAGTATGCCCAACTGTAACGTTCCAGTCAATGCTGTGGAGCCTGAATGAGGAAGAGTCTTCAGTAGCAGTCAATGTTGTGAGGCCTCAATGATGAAGAGTCTTCAGTAGCAGTCAATGTTGTGGGGCCTCAGTGATGAAGAGTCTTCAGTAGCAGTCAATGTTGTGGGGCCTCAGTGATGAAGAGTCTTCAGTAGCAATCAATGCTGTGGAGCCTCAATGAGGACGAGTCTTCAGTAGCAGTCAATGCTGTGGAGCCTCAATGAGGACGAGTCTTCAGTAGCAGTCAATGCTGTGGAGCCTCAATGAGGACGAGTCTTCAGTAGCAGTCAATGCTGTGGAGTCTCAATGAGGAAGAGTCTTCAGTAGCAGTCAATGCTGTGGAGCCCCAATGAGGACGAGTCTTCAGTAGCAGTCAATGCTGTGGAGCCTCAATGAGGACGAGTCTTCAGTAGCAGTCAATGCTGTGGAGCCTCAATGAGGACGAGTCTTCAGTAGCAGTCAATGCTGTGGAGTCTCAATGAGGACGAGTCTTCAGTAGCAGTCAATGCTGTGGAGTCTCAATGAGGAAGAGTCTTCAGTAGCAGTCAATGCTGTGGAGCCTCAATGAGGACGAGTCTTCAGTAGCAGTCAATGCTGTGGAGCCTCAATGAGGACGAGTCTTCAGTAGCAGTCAATGCTGTGGAGTCTCAATGAGGAAGAGTCTTCAGTAGCAGTCAATGCTGTGGAGCCTCAATGAGGAAGAGTCTTCAGTAGCAGTCAATGCTGTGGAGTCTAAATGAGGAAGTCTTCAGTAGCAAGCTCAGTGAGGTACAGCCTTAAGCTGTTTAAAAATCTTTGCCTTTATTTTCAAAATGTAATGGTGCAATGTTTCCTTTAATTAACATTGTGGTGTATTGGACAAGATGCCATCTCCTATACAGGAAGTATGCCAGTAACACACATCACTGCCACAGCTGGGAATTCAGTAAGAGAGCCATCAGTATGAAAGAGGGTAAAGACCATAATGTATATAAATAGGATGCACACAACAGTACACGATAAGAATTAGCAATGACATGGAATAATCAATTCCCAGAGCTATGCAAAAGCCTAAGTGTGACTTACAGATAGAAGGATGAACAGACAGACATTTCCATACATCCCCTGTATCTCATCTCCTCCAATACTCTCTATACAGACCACCACAATGAATTTCTGATTCAGCACAGAATCTCATCCCCTCCAATACTCTCTATACAGACCACCACAATGAATTTCTGATTCAGCACAGAATCTCATCCCCTCCAATACTCTCTATACAGACCATCACAATGAATTTCTGATTCAGCACAGAATCTCATCCCCTCCAATACTCTCATAAGAACATAAGAACATAAGAAAGTTTACAAACGAGAGGAGGCCATTCGGCCCATCTTGCTCGTTTGGTTGTTAGTAGCTTATTGATCCCAAAATCTCATCAAGCAGCTTCTTGAAGGATCCCAGGGTGTCAGCTTCAACAACATTACTGGGGAGTTGATTCCAGACCCTCACAATTCTCTGTGTAAAAAAGTGTCTCCTATTTTCTGTTCTGAATGCCCCTTTTTCTAAACTCCATTTGTGACCCCTGGTCCTTGTTTCTTTTTTCAGGCTGAAAAAGTCCCTTGCGTCCACACTGTCAATACCTTTTAGAATTTTGAATGCTTGAATTAGGTCGCCACGTAGTCTTCTTTGTTCAAGACTGAACAGATTCAATTCTTTTAGCCTGTCTGCATATGACCTGCCTTTTAAGCCCGGAATAATTCTGGTCGCTCTTCTTTGCACTCTTTTAGAGCAGCAATATCTTTTTTATAGCGAGGTGACCAGAACTGAACACAATATTCAAGATGAGGTCTTACTAGTGCATTGTACAGTTTTAACATTACTTCCCTTGATTTAAATTCAACACTTTTCACAATGTATCCGAGTATCTTGTTAGCCTTTTTTATAGCTTCCCCACATTGTCTAGATGAAGACATTTCTGAGTCAACAAAAACTCCTAGGTCTTTTTCATAGATTCTTTCTCCAATTTCAATATCTCCCATATGATATTTATAATGTACATTTTTATTTCCTGCGTGCAGTACCTTACACTTTTCTCTATTAAATGTCATTTGCCATGTGTCTGCCCAGTTCTGAATCTTGTCTAGATCATTTTGAATGACCTTTGCTGCTGCAACAGTGTTTGCCACTCCTCCTACTTTTGTGTCGTCTGCAAATTTAACAAGTTTGCTTACTATACCAGAATCTAAATCATTAATGTAGATTAGGAATAGCAGAGGACCTAATACTGATCCCTGTGGTACACCGCTGGTTACCACACTCCATTCTGAGGTTTTTCCTCTAATCAGTACTTTCTGTTTTCTACATGTTAACCACTCCCTAATCCATGTACATGTGTTTCCTTGAATCCCAACTGCATTCAGTTTGAGAATTAATCTTTTGTGCGGGACTTTGTCAAAAGCTTTCTGGAAATCTAAATAAACCATGTCATATGCTTTGCAATTATCCATTATCGATGTTGCATCCTCAAAAAAAATCAAGCAAGTTAGTTAGACACGATCTCCCTTTCCTAAAACCATGTTGACTGTCTCCCAGTACCCTGTTACCATATAGGTAATTTTCCATTTTGGATCTTATTATAGTTTCCATAAGTTTGCATATAATAGAAGTCAGGCTTACTGGTCTGTAGTTACCTGGTTCAGTTTTGTTTCCCTTTTTGTGGATCGGTATTACGTTTGCAATTTTCCAGTCTGTCGGTACCACCCCTGTGTCAAGAGACTGCTGCATGATCTTGGTTAGCGGTTTGTAAATTACTTCTTTCATTTCTTTGAGTACTACTGGGAGGATCTCATCCGGCCCAGGGGATTTGTTTATTTTAAGAGCTCCTAGTCCCTTTAACACTTCTGCCTCAGTTATGCTAAAGTTATTTAAAACTGGATAGGAACTGGATGACATGTGGGGCATGTTGTCAGTATCTTCCTTTGTAAAAACTTGTGAAAAGTAATCATTTAACATATTTGCTATTTTTTTTTCTTCCTCTATGATTTTGCCATTTGTATCTCTTAAACATTTAATCTCCTCTTTGAATGTTCTCTTGCTGTTGTAATATTGGAAAAACATTTTGGAATTGGTTTTAGCTCCCTTAGCAATGTTTATTTCTATTTCTCTCTTGGCCTTTCTAACTTCCTTTTTGACTTGCGTTTGCAGTTCTGTGTACTCTTTCTGTGTACTTTCTTTTTGGTCCTTTTTTAATGCTCTGTAAAGTGCCTTTTTTCGCTGAATATTTTTTTTAATTGATCTATTAAACCATTTTGGCAATTTAGTTTTACATTTAGATTTGTCTACTTTAGGGATATAATTGTTTTGCGCCTCTAGTACTACATTTTTGAAGAACAACCATCCTTCTTCTGTGGGTGTTTTCTCTATTTTACTCCAATCTACTTCTGTTAGTCTCTGTTTCATACCTTCATAGTTTGCTTTTCTAAAATTGTAAACCTTAGCTTTAGTCATTACTTTTGGGGATTTAAAAAACACTTCAAATGAGACCATGTTGTGGTCTGAGTTTGCCAGTGGTTCTCTGACCTCTGTTTTAGTTATTCTATCTTCGTTATTTGAAAAGACTAAATCAAGGCATGCCTCCCCTCTAGTGGGTGCCTTCACAAATTGTGTTAGGAAGCAGTCATTTGTCATTTCCACCATTTCTATTTCATCCTTCGCGCTACCCACCGGGTTTTCCCATTTTATTTGGGGGAAGTTGAAATCCCCCATTAGTATGGCTTCTCCTTTGCTACACACATTTCTAATGTCATTGTATAACAGATTATTGTGCTCACCGTCTGAATCTGGCGGTCTATAGCATGCTCCTATTATTATGCCCTTTTGAATTTTTGTCCGTTATTCTGACCCATATTGATTCGGTTTTATTTTCTTTGTCCAGGTTTAACACCTGGGCTTCAAGACTGTTTCTTATGTATAGCGCTACCCCTCCTCCTCTTCTGTCCTGCCTGTCTTTCCTATACAGTGTATACCCACAAATATTATATTCGTCCCCATCACTCTCAGATAACCACGTTTCTGTAACACCTATCACATCATAGTTACCTGTTAGTGCAGTAGCTTCAAGTTCTAGAATTTTGTTTCTGATACTTCTAGCATTTAGATAAATACATTTAATGGTTGTCTTACCTGAGTTGTTGTTCTTGTTTTGATGCGGTCTCCCTTCTGTTTTTTTGTTGATTTCTCCCCCCTTCCTTTCTAGTTTAAATGCTTCCGAACCTGCTCGAGGATCTTTTCTCCGAGTAGACTAGTTCCCTTGTTATTTAAATGCAGTCCATCCCGTCTATACAGATAGTCCTCGTTGTAGAATGTGGTCCAATGATCAAGATAGGTGAAGCCTTCCCGTGTGCACCACGTCTTCAGCCATACGTTTTGATTAATTATTTCCAGCTGTCCATATGGTCCTTTGCAAGGTGCCGGTAGTATACCAGAAAATACCACAGTTTTGGTTTTCTCTTTTAATTTCCTTCCTAGCTCTCTGAATTTGTTTTGCAGGGATTTTGGTCTTTCTCTTCCAATGTTGTTTGTACCGATGTGGACGACTACTACCGGGTCGTCTCCTGTTCGTTCTAGGAGCCTGTCCACGTTTTCAGTGATGTGCTTGACCGAGGCTCCCGGAAGGCAGCACACTGTTGTAGTAAGGGGGTCCAAACTGCGAACTGAACTTGCTGTGTTTCTCAATATGGAGTCCCCAACAATCATGACCTTCCTTCTTTTTGCTGTCTGGTCACCACTGTCAATAGGGTCCTGGATGTTGTTCCTTTCATTCTCTTGTTGTTGGCTCTGCTCATCAAAATTCTGAAGTGACTCAAATCTGTTGGTTGTTTTGATTTCTGGTGATTGTGTTTGACGAAGTTTCTTTTTTTCCCTGCTTCTGCCTACCTGAACCCAGCTGTTCTGACCTTCTATCTCCCTGGTGGCTTTCAGTCTGTTAGGGGTGATGCAGACTTCCATGAATTGTGGGTGTGCCAGTTCCTCAAGATCCTGTTGCTGTCTCACTTCTTCCAGCTCCATTTCTAGCATACTTACTAGTTTATGCAAATCCTGGATCGCGTGGCACTTTACACACACTTGGTTTAGCTCCGCTGGGTTTTCTCAGATTTCCCACATCAAGCAGGTGTCACAGATTACTGGCTTGAAGACCATGTTGAGGTTTTTTTTTTTGAAGTTTAGTTTCTTCTGCAGCCGTCAACCTGCTTTCCAACTGCTTCGAAACTGCTCTGTACTTTTCCACGCCTGTGCTTCTCCCACTCGCTGTCGCTTCTCTCTATACAGACCACCACAATGAATTTCTGTATTCATCACATAATCTAATCTCCTCTAATACTCTCTGTACAGACCACCACAGTGAATTTCTGTATTCATCACAGAATCTAATCCCCCCTTATACCTATACAGATCACTATAATGAATTTCTGATTCATCACAGAATCTAATCGCTAATACTCTCAATACAGACCACTACAATTAATTTCTGATTCATCACAGAATCTAATCTCTAATACAGACCACTACAATTAAGTTCTGATTCATCACAGAATATAATCTCTAATACTCTCAATACAGACCACTACAATGAATTTCTGATTCATCACAGAATCTAATCTCCTCTTATACTCTCTATACAGACCACCGCAGTGAATGTCTGTCTTTCTCTGAGTTTGTATCCTGTTCATGCCTTAATCATGATAACATATTATTGGGTGGAGATTTTAATATTCACGTGGATTCCCTTATAATCAGAGTTTATGCCACTATCAGTTATTTTGTTCAACCCAACATGATTCAGGCAGTACACACAATCGTGGACATACTTTAGTTATTATCTGGGACTTGTCTATTTCTAATATGTCAATCACAGACATTGTAATTTCCAATCATTTCAGTGTGGTTTTCAATTCAAATGTATCTGAAGTACAAAAGAAATAAAAGCGAATAATTACAGTTAGATATTTTTTTTTTTTTTTTTTTTTTTACTTCTGACAATTTCTGTAATGCAGTTGGGCAGTCTTCTGTTCTTGACCCGTAGGGTGGTTTCAATGTAACAGATTTGGGTACCATGGTTACTTAGTATAATCCCATGGATTGGGTAGGTCAATGGAAGCTGTGTTTTTGCCCATTGGTATAATGATGACTTGAGACGGAGAGAGAGTGGGCTCACGGTGCAGTGCTTGTAGAGTCTGGGCTCATGGTGCAGTGCTTGTAGAGAGTCTGAGAGTCACAGTGCAGTGCTTGTAGAGAGTCTGAGTGTCACAGTGCAGTGCTTGTAGAGAGTCTGAGTGTCACAGTGCAGTACTTGTAGAGAGTCTGAGGGTCACAGTGCAGTGCTTGTAGAGAGTCTGAGTGTCACAGTGCAGTGTTGTAGAGAGTCTGAGAGTCATGGTACAGTGCTTATAGAGAGTCTGAAGGTCACAGTGCAGTGCGTGTAGAGAGTCTGAGTGTCACAGTGCAGTACTTGTAGAGAGTCTGAGGGTCACAGTGCAGTGCTTGTAGAGAGTCTGAGGGTCACAGTGCAGTGCTTGTAGAGAGTCTGAAGGTCACAGTGCAGTGCGTGTAGAGAGTCTGAGTGTCACGGTGCAGTACTTGTAGAGAGTCTGAGAGTCACTGTGCAGTACTTGTAGAGAGTCTGATGGTCACTGTGCAGTACTTGTAGAGAGTCACTGTGCAGTACTTGTAGAGAGTCTGAGAGTCACTGTGCAGTACTTGTAGAGAGTCTGAGAGTCACTGTGCAGTACTTGTAGAGAGTCACTGTGCAGTACTTGTAGAGAGTCTGAGAGTCACTGTGCAGTGCGTGTAGAGAGTCTGAGAGTCATGGTGCAGTGTTGTAGAGAGTCTGAGAGTCATGGTACAGTGCTTATAGAGAGTCTGAAGGTCACAGTGCAGTGCGTGTAGAGAGTCTGAGTGTCACAGTGCAGTACTTGTAGAGAGTCTGAGGGTCACAGTGCAGTGCTTGTAGAGAGTCTGAGGGTCACAGTGCAGTGCTTGTAGAGAGTCTGAGAGGTCACAGTGCAGTGCGTGTAGAGAGTCTGAGTGTCACAGTGCAGTGCTTGTAGAGAGTCTGAGTGTCACAGTGCAGTGCTTGTAGAGAGTCTGAGTGTCACAGTGCAGTGCTTGTAGAGAGTCTGAGGGTCACAGTGCAGTGCTTGTAGAGAGTCTGAGGGTCACAGTGCAGTGCGTGTAGAGAGTCTGAGTCACAGTGCAGTCTTGTAGAGAGTCTGAGGGTCACAGTGCAGTACTTGTAGAGAGTCTGAGGGTCACAGTGCAGTGCTTGTAGAGAGTCTGAGGGTCACTGTGCAGTACTTGTAGAGAGTCTGAGAGTCACTGTGCAGTACTTGTAGAGAGTCTGAGAGTCACTGTGCAGTACTTGTAGAGAGTCACTGTGCAGTACTTGTAGAGAGTCTGAGAGTCACTGTGCAGTGTGTGTAGAGAGTCTGAGAGTCATGGTGCAGTGTTGTAGAGAGTCTGAGAGTCATGGTACAGTGCTTATAGAGAGTCTGAAGGTCACAGTGCAGTGCGTGTAGAGAGTCTGAGTGTCACAGTGCAGTACTTGTAGAGAGTCTGAGGGTCACTGTGCAGTGCTTGTAGAGAGTCTGAGGGTCACAGTGCAGTACTTGTAGAGAGTCTGAAGGTCACAGTGCAGTGCGTGTAGAGAGTCTGAGTGTCACAGTGCAGTACTTGTAGAGAGTCTGAGGGTCACAGTGCAGTGCTTGTAGAGAGTCTGAGGGTCACAGTGCAGTGCTTGTAGAGAGTCTGAAGGTCACAGTGCAGTGCGTGTAGAGAGTCTGAGTGTCACAGTGCAGTACTTGTAGAGAGTCTGAGGGTCACAGTGCAGTGCTTGTAGAGAGTCTGAGGGTCACAGTGCAGTACTTGTAGAGAGTCTGAGTGGTCACAGTGCAGTGCTTGTAGAGAGTCTGAGGGTCACAGTGCAGTGCTTGTAGAGAGTCTGAGGGTCACAGTGCAGTGCTTGTAGAGAGTCTGAGGGTCACAGTGCAGTGCTTGTAGAGAGTCTGAGTGTCACAGTGCAGTACTTGTAGAGAGTCTGAGGGTCACAGTGCAGTGCTTGTAGAGAGTCTGAGGGTCACTGTGCAGTACTTGTAGAGAGTCTGAGAGTCACTGTGCAGTACTTGTAGAGAGTCTGATGGTCACTGTGCAGTACTTGTAGAGAGTCTGAGAGTCACTGTGCAGTACTTGTAGAGAGTCTGAGAGTCACTGTGCAGTACTTGTAGAGAGTCTGAGAGTCACAGTGCAGTGCGTGTAGAGAGTCTGAGGGTCACAGTGCAGTGCTTGTAGAGAGTCTGAGAGTCACTGTGCAGTACTTGTAGAGAGTCTGAGAGTCACTGTGCAGTACTTGTTCTGTAAATGTGAGTAGTTTTTTTTTGTTTTGACAACTGACGTGACACTTCTTTTTCAGCACTCTGAGCACCTGCACTGACACATCACTGCAACCTGTACTAGCACTCTGAGCACCTGCACTGACACATCACTGCAACCTGTACCAACACTGTGAGCACCTGCAATGACACATCATTGCAACCTGTACCATCCAGAACACCTGCACTGACACATCACTGCAACCTGTACCACCCAGAGCTCCTACACTGACACATCACTGCAACCTGTACCACCCAGAGCTCCTGCACTGACACATCACTGCAACCTGTACCACCCAGAGCTCCTGCACTGACACATCACTGCAACCTGTACCAACACTCTGAGCACCTGCACTGACACATCTCACCCTGTGTGTGCACCTTGGACTGTGATTATTGTTTTACTATTTTGGGAACCTTTTTGTTTGGGATTGCAACTCCACCGTTTGATCCCAAAACCATTGCTGGTAGCGGGATCATTATTGCAAATGATTGCAGCCTGTCTATTGCAATGCTCTTCATGCAGAACTCCCAAGTCGAATTCCTCCAAGACTCTAGATGGTGCAAATCACAGCTTCCTGTATTTGAACTGGAATAGAAAGTAGTGAAGCGCTTTCTCCGGTTCTGGCTGACTGTGGCAAAGTGGTGAATACGTGCAGGTGAGTGCAGTGCAGAGCGAATTAATCACATGGACAATGATTCACAGGTGCAAGGGTGTTTATTTATGATTATGTCCAGAGCCTTATGGCAAAACCTGTAAACAATAATAATGATGGAAGTGGTACAGCAGCGTGTATCACTCCTATTTGTAAATCCCATGGGTTTGACCCAAAACCAAAAGTCCAGTCTTTTCTCACCCACACAAAACATAAAACACAGACACAGTTCCTACAGTGCGTGAATTACGTGCTCGTGGTGCCAAGACAGTTCCTATGTGAAAAGTGAGTGTTGATGTCTGGGTTTAATGCTGGCTTGTGGCTGCAGATCCGGATCATCCGAGTACTCTTGAAGACAAACAACACAAACAAACAGTGTTACAAGACAGACTAACACTCAGAACACTCACGGTTTTTATTCACAAATTACGGGCTCCTTCTAGGTCATTGCTAACCATATACAAAGAAACAAGAAACAGATCACTTTAGCTATGCCCCCTATTCATACCCTTGCCATTGACCCCTAGGTTAACAAGCGCATCCGCTCCTCCAGTCCATGGATGCCACTCCGTCTACCATCCGGGTCAGTGAGTTTGGGTGCCATAGTCCGCACCCTTCCTAAATGATCAACTTCCACCTACCCTTCAGAATAAATTGTCATGCCATTTGATTAAGGGTACTCTGTACCTTCTATCTAGTGCCCTCACAGGTTGGGAAGGAGATCTAACAACACGCATCATTCGATCTCTGTCACACTGATTCACAGTGCTTGCAGTGAAATACAGAGCAGACTGGAATCTCTACACTGGCATTTCTAAATTCAGAACTAAGTAGTTCCTGTAATACCATTGGTTCCATTAATTATAAACTTATTTTAATAGCATTAGTATTTTATTGTATTTTAATCTGTCATTTTATTTTGTATTGATATTTCTGTACTATATTACTAAATGTATTCTTTTTGGGTAATACTTTGTATTAAATTGTATTTCAATCTTGTATCTTTACTTTGTGTTTAATGGTGCGATTTATTATTGTAAATCACCTTGATATGTTTGCATGAAAGGTGCTATAAAAATAAAATGTATGTATGTTTGTATGTATTATTATTATTATTATTATTATTATTATTATTATTACATTTCATGACAATTGAATAAGCATGTCTCCAGTAATGTAAGTGTGACATAGAGATGGAGAGACAACTCCATATATATCTCTGGATGGATGGAAGAACGTAACGTGTGACATCCTTGCAGTCATACTGCCATTTCTACTATATACCCTTCGCAGGGAATTTGATGCAAAGACATATAATTAGTCCCTTTATGGAGCTATAGCTGCTTATTGCTATGAAAGTTAAGGAACAGAAATTATAATAATTCAACCACCTCTCCAATCTGTGGCTGCCACATAATTTCCCTTCTGGGTCAATGTGTTATTGCAACGGAGTCTCGCCCCCTTCCTGGCTGGCCAACTTCCCTTGAGCCCTGGAAAAGAACTATCAGATCAGCCTGTCCATGGAACTCTGTTGTTGCTGCTTAGCGCCCTCACAGGTTTAGAGGAAGATTAACAGCCAGGAATCATTGTACTTCTGTTATCTATCCCACCACTCAGAATGGAGCCAAAGGAACACTCGGCTGAATCTATCTTTCCCTTTGCTTCCCCTCCCGAGTAAAATAATCAGCATTTTGATGGTCTTTCCCTGCACAATGTACCATGTGGTACATGAAGGGTTGCAATGCCAGATACCACTGAGTTATCCGGGCATTGCTGTCCTTCATTGTGCTTAACCACTTGAGTGGGGCATGGTCTGTGACAGGATCAAATGAATGTCCCAGCAGGTAGTATCGTAAAGAGTGAGTAGCCCGTTTAATGGCCTCTTTTTCGACTACGGAGTAGTTGCTCTCCCAAAGTACCATCTTTTTACTGGGATACAGTATCGGGTGTTCTATTCTGTCTACCTTTTGGGAGAAGACTGCACCCAAACCCACGTCTGACACATCTCTTTGGAGGTTGAATCTCTTGGTGTAATCAAGTGTGAAAAGGGTGTGGGCCTGGCAAAGTCTAGGTTTAATGGTATCAAACGCCCCTTGACACTCAGGTGACTACTTAATTAAATTTGGTGCTCTCTTTTTGGTGAGATTAACTAAAGGGTTAACCACTGTGGCATACTCGGGGATGAAGTGGCGGTAATAACCGACTAATCTCAGTAGTGATCTGACCTGAATCTTGGTTTTGGATCGTCGCATCAACTAAAGCCTGGATTTTGGTGACCACGAGTCTCACCCATCCATTTCCAATTAAAAATCCCAAATATTGAGTCTCTGTCTTGGCAAACACACATTTTCTCAAGTTAACTGTTATCCAGACTACCCTTAGAGACTGAAGGACGGCTGTAACCCTAGCCAAATCGTCTCGCCAGGTGGAGCTGCAAATCACCACATCATCAATATACTCTGCTGCATTGATCCTTGAAAGGCAGCAGGTGCACCATGTAGTCCAAATGGCATGGTTTTGAAACAGCCTTTCCGGTGTTGAAAATGCGGTTTTCTCTCTAGAACTGCAGGTTAAGGGAATCTACCAGTATCCCTTCTCCAGGTCCAGTTGAGATAAACTTTGCCTTTCCCAGTCTATCTAGAAGTTCGTCGACCAGAGGCATGGGGTACGCATCGAACTTGGCAATAGCGTTTACCTTTCTGAACAGAAGCAGTTGGTGCCATCCTTCTTGGCCACTATGACTGCACCACTCGCTCCTGGAAGGCTCAATCACCCCTAGCTCGAACATATCCCATACCTCTTTGCGAATGCCACTTAGTCGACTTCCCGGGATCCGGTAAGGTTTCTCTCGTACTGTGACATCTGAGGGAGAGACAATACTATATTCAACCAAGTTAGTCCTGCTGGGCAAGTCAGAAAAAATATCGCTGAACTCCTCAATAAGCTTACGCAGTTTCCATTGCTAATCTGGAACCAATTGTTCCCCCATCAAAATGATCTTTGTGCTAGGAGTCTTTGGACAGGGGTCTAAATCATTCTCTACATTGCCTGGGGCTATAAATAAAGCTTCCCTTGCCTGCCTGGGCTTTAATAACGTTCATTACAGCGATCGGGCTGTCTAATTTCATAATTCACCTTTCCTATAGCCCGAATTACTTCATATGGCCCCTGCCATTTAGCACACAAATTCGATTCCGATGAGGGAAGTAGCAGCATTACCTTGTCTCCTGGTTGAAAGGTTCGAAATTAATGCATTTTTATTGCAATGTTGCTGTTGTCGGTGCTGGGATGGGGCAGATGGGACATTGGTTAAATATCTGTCCCGTTACTGGTATGGCAATGGGGCAGGGGCAGCACCTCTACCTCAGCCTGGGGCCAACCTTGGTCTCCATGAAGGGGTCCGTTGGGATCGGCAGGCTCGGAGGTCTGGATCCCGGTGCTGAGGGTGGTGGTGGAGGAGAGAGAGGAAGGACTCAGCTGCTCCCAAGGGCAGCAGCCGACAGTATCCCTGTCTGGGCAGAGACTAGGGAGTCCTCATAATCCTCAACCGGTTTCACGGCGTCTTCCAGGGTGTTGGAATTGCGGTGCCATATCCAAGCATGGATTTCAGCGCCGACTACAGGGCAGAATTGATCAACAACCACTGTTTCCCCCATTGCAGGTTGGTTTTATTCTCTGGGGTCAGCCAGTGTACTGTGTAGTCACACAACTGCTCCACAACTACCCTAGGGCATGTCTCTGGGGATCTTCGGTACTCCTTGAACCATACCCAGTGGGTCTCTGCGGTAATGTTGAGGGGGCGGAGAATGGCCAGCTTGACCAGGTGTTAACTGGCAGTGTTGAGGTCACTCATAGACTGGTAGGCTGCCTGAGCCTCACCAATCAGACAGGGTCCCAGCTGGCTCTCCCAGAACTCCTATTACCATGACACGGTGGTGGCTAGATGCTCTAACGCAAACAGGTACACCTCTGGGTCATCCTCCGCCGACATCTTTAATGCCCGAGCCTTCAGTGCCGACATCGCTGGTGTTCCTGTAGGGAATGGTGCTGTGGAAAACACCAGCCCTACCTGTTCAATGAGTGTAGCCCTCTTCCCTCTTTCTTTCCTCTGTCTCCCAGCTGTGTTTAGTATCAGGTCTGGGTCTCGTGAGTCTATGTTTAGTATCAGGTCTGGGGCCTCATCAGTCTGTGTTTAGTATCAGGTCTGGGCTCTCGTGAGTCTGTGTTTAGTATCAGGTCAGAGTCTCGTCATTCTGTGTTTAGTATCAGGGCTGGGGTCTCGTGAATCTATGTTTAGTATTAGGTCTGTTTTTCGTGAGTCTGTGTTTAGTATCAAGTCAGAGTCTCGTCAGTCTGAGTTTAGTATCAGGTCTGGGGACTTGTCAGTCTGTGTTTAGTATCAGGTCTGGGGTCTCGTGAGTCTCTGTTTAGTATCAGGTCAGAGTCTGGTGAGTCTGTGTTTAGTATCAGGTCTGGGTCTCGGAAGTCTGTGTTTAATATCAGGTCAGAGTCTCGTGAGTCTGTGTTTACTATCAGGTCTGGGGCCTCGTCAGTTTGTGTTTAGTATCAGGTCTGGGTATTGTGAGTCTGTGTTTATTATCAGGTCTAGGTCTCGTGAGTCTGTGTTTAGTATCAGGTCTTGCGCCTCATGAGTCTGTGTTTAGTATCAGGTCAGAGTCTTGTGAATCTGTGTTTAGTATAATGTCAGAGTCTCATCAGACTGTGTTTAGTATCAGGTCTGGGGTCTCGTGAATCTGTGTTTAGTATCAGATCAGAGTCTCGTGAGTCTGTGTTTAGTAGCAGGTCAGAGTGTCATGAGTATGTGTTTAGTATCGGGTCTGGGTCTCGTGAATATGTGTTTAGTTTCAGGTCTTGCGCTCTTGTGTCTGTGTTTAGTATCAGGTCAGAGTGTTGTAAATCTGTGTTTAGCATCAGGTCAGGGTCTCGTGAGTCTGTATTTAGTATCAGGTCAGAGATTCGTGAGTTTCTGTTTAGTATCAGGTCTGGGTCTCCTGAGTCTGTGTTCAGTATCAGATTTGGGTCTCGTGAGTCTCTGTTAAGTATCAGTTCTTGCGCATCCTGGGTCTGTGTTTAGTATCAGGTCTGGGGACCCGTGAGTCTGTGTTTTGTATCAGGTCAGGGTCTTGTGAGTCTGTGTTTAGTATTAGGTCTGGGTTTCGGAAGTCTGTGTTTAGTATCAGGTATGGGTATCGTGAATGTGTGTTTAGTATAAGGTTAGAGTCTCGTGAGTCTGTGCTTAGTATCAGGTCTGGGGCCTTGTCAGTCTGTGTTTGTTAATAGGTCAGAGTCTCGTGAGTCTGTGTTTAGTATCAGGTCTGTGTCTAGTGAGTCTGTGTTTATTATCAGATCTGGGGTCTAGTGAGTCTGTGTTCAGTATAAGGTCAGAGTCTCATGAGTCTGTGTTTAGTATCAGGTCTGTGTCTAGTGAGTCTGTGTTTAGTATCAGATCTGGGGTCTAGTGAGTCTGTGTTTAATATCAGGTCTTGGGTCTCGTGAGTCTGTGTTTAGTATAAAGTCAGAGTCACGTGAGTCTGTGTTTAGTATCAGGTCTGGGCCTTGTGAGTCTGTGTTTAGTACCAGGTCAGAGATTCGTGAGTCTGTGTTTAGTATCAGTTGTGGGGTCACACGAGTCTGTGTTTAGTATCAGGTCTGTGGTCTCGTGAGTCTCTCTTTAGTATCAGGTCTTGGTCTTGTGAGTCTGTGTTTAGTATTAGGTCTTGATCTTGTGAGTCTGTGTTTAGTATTAGGTCTGGGTCTCGAGAGTCTTTGTTTAGTATCAGGTCTGGGGCCTTGTGAGTCTGTGTTTCTCCATTGTCCTAATCCGTCTCCACTCACTCCCCCTGATCTCATTCCCATCAAAGCTTTTAAAGCTGCTTTGCCTTTGTTCGCCCAGCAGTCAAGTGGAAAATTGAGGTTTTGACAAGAGGCCACTCAGAGAGCTGTCGTCTTTTCAAGAGACCTGATAGCCTCTGAGCAGACCAGTGTTTACAATAAGGGCAAACAGACATGAGAGGACTATAATAGTGTTTATGAAAAAGGGAAAAGCACTTCAGACATTGTGCATCACCTCTTGTTTGGGTGTCCTGGAGTGTGTTATATGCTGCAAACCCATTTATATTTTCCACAACTCTTCTTTTAACAATTTTCTAGAAGCTAGAAATAGAAATATAAAACCACCCATTAATATTAAATGTTCAATACCACTAAATTAGAAATGCTAAAAGAAACATAATAGATTTTAAGACTTTGAAGAAACTGAGAAAAACATTTAGTTGTCTACATAATTGTATTAGCAGCATGTAAAGTGCAGCTACAATAATCCCCTCCATTCTCCCACCATGCACTTCCATTCGTTGTATAGTTGGAGCTGTCGTGTGCCCTCTTTTGAAAGATGCTTTAGCTAAATATCTTTTCATTTTAAAACATGATATTTGGTTCTATACTAGGGTAAAGGGATCTCTTTCTGATACTACATTGGGGTAAGTATCACATTGCACTTCCCAGGTCGTTTGATCAGGGGACGGTTTATCTTATTATCTTCAATAATTAGATTATATTGTGAAATAGTTTTTTTCATATTTCACTTTGGTAATCGATTAAATGTTGCAACTGGGGTTTTCAAAATTTAAAGAGGAGATCAGGATTACTTTTATCCAAAATGTCAGGATCAAGGTGGATTTCCCTTTTCAATAATCATAGAACACAGCTATTCTGTTTGAATTTTGATAGAAACCCCCTGTGGCAGAGCAAAGCTCTGCCCTTTTTAAATTGGCAGGGATGGGGTTAATTTCCCCTACCTGCCTGGGTTTATTATGTTCAGGTGGCTGGGGTTGATTAGTTGATTAGGTTAATTAACGATCAATCAGCGCCCAGCCACCTGACATAAAAGGAGGCCTCTGCTTCTCATTTGGGAGGAGGGAGTTGAGGAAGCAGGTTGGTAGTTTTTGGTTTGTGTGCATTTTTGAGATTTGTGAAGGCATTGCCCAGCCTGGAAATCTTTATTTTGTACATTTTGCTTTTTGTCTTTCTTTTTGTGTTTAAATCCCTTTATTTTGCCCTTGTGCACTTTTATTTTGTGTATTTATAATAAAATTAGTATTTTTTTTGAACTGCAGACTGTCTCTGAGCCTCTATCCACTTACCAGCCTGCCACCTCCCCCCCACACTATATGCAAATAGAGTATTATAATACAGGGTTCACATAATTAAAGTATTGTATCCATGCTGGCAAATTAAAGAAACAACGCATGTGGTGGTGTAGCTATTATCAAGAACAGCTTTGTTTTCCATTTATTTACATGATGTTCAACACAAATTATTATTACCTTTTTTAAAACATGTGTGTCTCTGTGTGTGTGTGTGTGTGTGTGTGTTGAGGTGTGCAGCTCCAGCACTATAGAAAAAATACTTTCTTTAACCTAGTGCAGTACCAGGTGTGCGACTCCAGCACTATAAGATGTACACATTGCGGTACAGGTAAATTCCATTTTTAATGGTAATATATTTGAAACGGTTAGTTAAGAATATTTATGTAACACTCCTTGCAGATACTTCAGTGCTGTTGCATGAAGGAATGAGGTTGACACTGAACACGTGTCAGTCACTGGAAAAGCAGTGGTACTCAAATGAGAGCCAATGTCTCTCACTTCTGCGAGTTCTTTTAAAGAAAATAAATTACACACATTTCAAATGTTTTTTTTTTTTTTTCTGGATATTTGCAGTCTCATAACATCTGTTGCATTGCACACAAATGATTGCTTGCACATGTAATGATCTGGGTTCCTGCAGGCAGGGGTTTCATGAAGGCGGAGCTGGGACACGAAACCTGGACCTCTCACAATGAAGCACAGCGCAAATAACTAGGTGCTAATCCATTTAGGGCCTTGTAAGTTAACAGCAAAATCTTAAAATCAATTCTATACTGCACAGGGAGCCAATGTAAAGACACCAAAACAGGGGTAATGTGTTCACTTTTCCTCATTTAAGAACATAAGAACATAAGAAAGTTTACAAACGAGAGGAGGCCATTCGGCCCATCTTGCTCGTTTGGTTGTTAGTAGCTTATTGATCCCAAAATCTCATCAAGCAGCTTCTTGAAGGATCCCAGGGTGTCAGCTTCAACAACATTACTGGGGAGTTGATTCCAGACCCTCACAATTCTCTGTGTAAAAAAGTGTCTCCTATTTTCTGTTCTGAATGCCCCTTTTTCTAAACTCCATTTGTGACCCCTGGTCCTTGTTTCTTTTTTCAGGCTGAAAAAGTCCCTTGGGTCGACACTGTCAATACCTTTTAGAATTTTGAATGCTTGAATTAGGTCGCCACGTAGTCTTCTTTGTTCAAGACTGAACAGATTCAATTCTTTTAGCCTGTCTGCATATGACATGCCTTTTAAGCCCGGAATAATTCTGGTCGCTCTTCTTTGCACTCTTTCTAGAGCAGCAATATCTTTTTTATAGCGAGGTGACCAGAACTGAACACAATATTCAAGATGAGGTCTTACTAGTGCATTGTACAGTTTTAACATTACTTCCCTTGATTTAAATTCAACACTTTTCACAATGTATCCGAGTATCTTGTTAGCCTTTTTTATAGCTTCCCCACATTGTCTAGATGAAGACATTTCTGAGTCAACAAAAACTCCTAGGTCTTTTTCATAGATTCCTTCTCCAATTTCAATATCTCCCATATGATATTTATAATGTACATTTTTATTTCCTGCGTGCAGTACCTTACACTTTTCTCTATTAAATGTCATTTGCCATGTGTCTGCCCAGTTCTGAATCTTGTCTAGATCATTTTGAATGACCTTTGCTGCTGCAACAGTGTTTGCCACTCCTCCTACTTTTGTGTCGTCTGCAAATTTAACAAGTTTGCTTACTATACCAGAATCTAAATCATTAATGTAGATTAGGAATAGCAGAGGACCTAATACTGATCCCTGTGGTACACCGCTGGTTACCACACTCCATTCTGAGGTTTTTCCTCTAATCAGTACTTTCTGTTTTCTACATGTTAACCACTCCCTAATCCATGTACATGTGTTTCCTTGAATCCCAACTGCGTTCAGTTTGAGAATTAATCTTTTGTGCGGGACTTTGTCAAAAGCTTTCTGGAAATCTAAATAAACCATGTCATATGCTTTGCAATTATCCATTATCGATGTTGCATCCTCAAAAAAATCAAGCAAGTTAGTTAGGCACGATCTCCCTTTCCTAAAACCATGTTGACTGTCTCCCAGTACTCTGTTACCATATAGGTAATTTTCCATTTTGGATCTTATTATAGTTTCCATAAGTTTGCATATAATAGAAGTCAGGCTTACTGGTCTGTAGTTACCTGGTTCAGTTTTGTTTCCCTTTTTGTGGATCGGTATTACGTTTGCAATTTTCCAGTCTGTCGGTACCACCCCTGTGTCAAGAGACTGCTGCATGATCTTGGTTAGCGGTTTGTAAATTACTTCTTTCATTTCTTTGAGTACTACTGGGAGGATCTCATCCGGCCCAGGGGATTTGTTTATTTTAAGAGCTCCTAGTCCCTTTAACACTTCTGCCTCAGTTATGCTAAAGTTATTTAAAACTGGATAGGAACTGGATGACATGTGGGGCATGTTGTCAGTATCTTCCTTTGTAAAAACTTGTGAAAAGTAATCATTTAACATATTTGCTATTTTTTTTTCTTCCTCTACGATTTTGCCATTTGTATCTCTTAAACATTTAATCTCCTCTTTGAATGTTCTCTTGCTGTTGTAATATTGGAAAAACATTTTGGAATTGGTTTTAGCTCCCTTAGCAATGTTCATTTCTATTTCTCTCTTGGCCTTTCTAACTTCCTTTTTGACTTGCATTTGCAGTTCTGTGTACTCTTTCTGTGTACTTTCTTTTTGGTCCTTTTTTAATGCTCTGTAAAGTGCCTTTTTTCGCTGAATATTTTTTTTAATTGATCTATTAAACCATTTTGGCAATTTAGTTTTACATTTAGATTTGTCTACTTTAGGGATATAATTGTTTTGCGCCTCTAGTACTACATTTTTGAAGAACAACCATCCTTCTTCTGTGGGTGTTTTCTCTATTTTACTCCAATCTACTTCTGTTAGTCTCTGTTTCATGCCTTCATAGTTTGCTTTTCTAAAATTGTAAACCTTAGCTTTAGTCTTTACTTTTGAGGATTTAAAAAACACTTCAAATGAGACCATGTTGTGGTCTGAGTTTGCCAGTGGTTCTCTGACCTCTGTTTTAGTTATTCTATCTTCGTTATTTGAAAAGACTAAATCAAGGCATGCCTCCCCTCTAGTGGGTGCCTTCACAAATTGTGTTAGGAAGCAGTCATTTGTCATTTCCACCATTTCTATTTCATCCTTCGCGCTACCCACCGGGTTTTCCCATTTTATTTGGGGGAAGTTGAAATCCCCCATTAGTATGGCTTCTCCTTTGCTACACACATTTCTAATGTCATTGTATAACAGATTATTTTGCTCACCGTCTGAATCTGGCGGTCTATAGCATGCTCCTATTATTATGCCCTTTGAATTTTTGTCAGAATTCTAGCGGCGATATTCTGTAATTCTGCATTACAATAATCAATTCTAGATGAAACAAAGTCAAGCATTAGTCTCTTTGCATCAGAAATGGAAATTTTGCTATATTTCTCAAATGGTAAAAAGATACTTTAGGTTAGGTTTTTTTAGGTTTAGGTTAAGTTATTCCCTAATATGAGTCTCAAATGATAGATCAGGATCAAAGGTGATCCTCAAACTCTTAATTTCTAGTTTAAGTTTTGATGAGAAATTGCTAGGGTCGAGCTCATGCAATCCTACATTTCCCTTTAGTTGGTTCTGTGAGCCCACTAGCATAACCTCTTTTTTATCTGAATTCAACATTAGAAAATTCTGTGACATCCAATGCTTGATGTCTGTAAGGCAAGTAGCTAATAACACCCAGGCAGAAGAAATTCCTGGCTTTAGGGACAAATATAGCTGTGTATCATCAGCATAGCAATGAAAGTTCACTCCGTGTCTGCGGATAATGTCACCCAACGGTAGCATATATAATGAAAACAGCAAGGGACCTAGAATGGAGCCCTGTGGAACAGTTTCAACATGCTTTGATAATGCAGATTTTACCTCCCCAATAGAGACAAACTGAAACAGGAAAAGACAAGGCCAGACAGTCCTACTGTGCTTTCAAGCTGATTCAGTAGGATGGAATGGTCTACAGTATGAAAGGCAGCATTTAGATCAAGAAGAATTAATACTGATGGAAAACCCGAGTCAGAGCTTATCAGCAGATCATTCATAACTCTGAAAAGGGCCATCTCGGTGCTATGTGCAGCACGAAAAATAGACTGAAACTTTTTGAATATACCATTAACAGTTAGAAATGTTTGTAATTGAATTGCAACAACTCTCTCCAGAATTTTATCTTAGAATGGTAGGTTGGAGATTGGCCTATAGTTATTGAGGACTTTAGGGTCCAAATTGTGTTTCTTAAGCATAGGCTTTACCACAGCTACCTTAAGTGCTATGGGAACTATATCAGAGGAAAGCAAACCATTTATAATTTTTAAGATGTGGGTCATCTGCTCTCATTTTGCTGAGCTGTTGAACCCTGGATCAGCCTGCAGGTTTGGGTCTGGCTTCGTCTGCCACCTGACCTGATTTTATCAACTCAGTGCCTCTGGAATTCAAATCCCTGAGCTCATAACTCGCCCCACACTCCACAGTGAAAGTAAACTGAAGAAACGGGACTTGAACTAGACAAGCCCTATAGCATTGCAGTAATACAAAGGTAGAAAGACCCTAGTCAACTTGTCTTCATCCAACGAGGGCCATTACAGCATTAGAACAGAGTATATTGCCAAGCCCTGCTGTGTTGCCTTTGTTCTTTGCAGCTTTTGGTTGTACTGACTACATGTTGTATTGACTTGAAAATGGGACAGTATAACAATCTCCCATGGGTAATTATCAGAGCCACCTTGCCTTTGACCTCTTACAATAGTCAGCATGGCTGCTCTGAAACAGGTATATGCATTTCTTTCATGTTTAAGTGATTGATTACCTTTGATATATGGAATCATAAGGTGGACACATGGTGGCCATCTGTGTCTTTTTATTTGGCAAGTGGGGTCATCATTTAGTCTTCTAGTGTATATGGACCATATACGCTTTATCATTTTTATCACTTCGGCCAAACAATATGGACATAAGACATAGGTTAAATATATAAAATGACTCTTGCGTTTAAAATAGTTTATTTAACATTATATATATATATATATATTTTTTTTTTTTTTTTTTTTTTACTTAAATATATTGGGACTGTAGGGCAAATGTTTAAACTAAAACATTAACTTTGACCTGAATTATTATAATCAGCAATATTTCAGTTAGTGAATGTATTTTAGTGTTGGATAGCAAGGAGCAGTGTTTGCTCCAGTACATACATGTTTACAGAATGGCCAGTACATGCATGTTTTCTGTCAGTTAGAGGTCGTACAGAATGGCTGGTGGGTTCTTTGTCTCTTTATTAGCTTTCATTATTGACTGTGGTTTAGTTCACCAAGTTACAGGGTGCCTCAGTCTACTGTGTGTCACACACATGGAGAATCAGAAAGACATTCCCCATGTCCAGTTAGCTGTAAAGTATCTCATTGCCTCTTAGACTAAGGACCACCGTCTCTTTTGTTTTGGTCACAATGAAGCCAATTAAAAAGGCCATCACTCTGAACTCATTCAGCTGACAAGTGGTGAATGGAACGACAGCGAGCGACTGGGTAGGGGGGCTTTCTCTCTCTGAACAGCAGCTGCAGAGAGTTAGGCTATTCAGATGGGAACACTGGGAATTTCATCATCTGTATCCCTGTATGTAATTTTGTAAAAAGAGGGTCATGATTTAGTGAAGGTTCCTGCTCTGTATAAGTGACCTAACTGTAATCAAATATAACATAATGAGGGTACACTAAACAAAATATAACATAAAGAGGGTACACTGTACACTGAACCAAATATAACATAATGAATGTACACTAAACCAAATATAACATAATGAGGGGTACACTGTACACTGTAACCAAATATAACATAATGAGGGGTACACTGAACCAAATATAACATAATGAGTGGTACACTGTACACTGCAACCAAATATAACATAATGAGAGTTGTAGAAACAATGACCTTAAATTAATAACCATTTTTGATATAAGGGAATATCTGAACTAATCTCTTGGATTAGTTTTTGATCACAGAACAACAGGAAAGCATGTTGAACTTTTGACTGGAGCAGCTCCCGAGCACAAAGGAGGGAGTAGTGAGCTCTTTGCCTGAGGACTTTAACTGAATCCGACACAAAGGGTCCTCTACAGGATCACAAATCGAGCCAAGCATCCGAACAGGACAGGAGAAAAAGGAAACTGGAAACAGCAGAAGGAATTTATAATTAGACAATGTATTCATCCCATGCATGATGAGGCAACCCATTGTGCAACACAATGGAAGACAGTTGTAAGGAACAGAGAGGGCTTTCTTCAGAAGTCTATATAAACTGGTAACTTGCAACCACAATTCAAATTGATTTTGAGTCTATGTAACAACTATAAGTCACCCGGATAAGGGCATCTGCTAAGAAATACATAATAAAGACATACCGATAACAATAATAATGAATGCAGAGATACTGAGACAGCTCCCGGTATCCTCAGAATGCAATGTTTTCAATAACTTATACTAAATAATGTTGAGAGCAAGTTTAATGACAACCGGATAAGGATTCTCCAGATATACAGATGGACAGACACAGTAGAACACTCTCAAATATATGGACAGACACCCCCGATATAACCCATAGTAGAACACTCTCAATAAAATATGTTAAATAATGTTAATACCAAGTTTCAATGTAACTGTCACATACAGATGGATGTCCATCTAAATATCGTCATTGTTTAAAGAGTGTAATTAAAAGAAAGGTAATAACTTCTCTTGCAGTGTTTAGTGTGTGTTTTAGTAAAATGGCAGGTTTGTTCTTTGTATACTATTGCCACTGTTTAGATCAATTGAGCAGAGTCCCCTATCTTCTTCAGTATCCCACACAGATGCACAGTCAATAACATGCCTTCCTTGTCTTCAGGGAGGTGCTTGTTTATAAGAGACCCGGAGGAGTTCATTATTGGGGACTGAGCAATCTGCACGCATCTGTGTTTGCAAGTACACAGGTGTGCGACAGACTCTGTCTGCCTTCTATAATGGGATTGATCACAAACATTGAGACAGGCAGGCAGGCAGGCAGGCAGGCAGGCAGGCTGGGGTCCTGAGGGAGGAAGTACACCTGAGCCGGGCTTCTCACATGACTGCTCTGACTTCAATCTGAGAGCAGACCAGGGTCATGACAGTCGAATGAACACCTGCCCCTCACATGGAAGGTATTGCTCTCCCTCCCTCCCTGTGTCTACAGGCTGAGAGTCACCGGCAGTGAGGATCTAAGAGAATGGAGGCCGAGGCTCCTGTGTAAGAGAATGGAGGCCGAGGCTCCTGTGTAAGAGAATGGAGGCCTAGGCTCCTGTGTAAGAGAATGGAGGACTAGGCTCCTGTGTAAGAGAATGGAGGCCGAGGCTCCTGTGTAAGAGGATGGAGGCCGAGGCTCCTGTGTAAGAGAATGGAGGCCGAGGCTCCTGTGTAAGAGAATGGAGGCGGAGGCTCCTGTGTAAGAGAATGGAGGCGGAGGCTCCTGTGTAAGAGAATGGAGGCCTAGGCTCCTGTGTAAGAGAATGGAGGCCGAGGCTCCTGTGTAAGAGAATGGAGGCGGAGGCTCCTGTGTAAGAGAATGGAGGCCGAGGCTCCTGTGTAAGAGAATGAAGGCCGAGGCTCCTGTGTAAGAGAATGGAGGCCGAGGCTCCTGTGTAAGAGAATGGAGGCCGAGGCTCCTGTGTAAGAGAATGGAGGCCGAGGCTTCATGATCAACTCTTCTTCTTCAGCGTAATGTAACCTAATCAGCAAGCCTGACACAGCTAATTGGCTTGCTCTATATGTAATGTACAGTCAGTGCAGTGACGTACCCCTACTGCTGGGTCTTCCAATGCTGTTTATGTCATTTAAGTGGGACGTCACTTTCTTTAAATGGGATACAGTATTTTCAAATGATGAATGGAGATCACTTTTCAGAGCAAAACAGATTGCATAGCAGTGATATGTGATTACACTGTGCAGTGAGTGTGATTACACTGTGCAGACACTCTGTAAATGAGACCTTCACTCTGTAAATGAGACCCGCACTCTGTAAATGAGACCTGCACTCTTTGAATGTATAGACTATTTCAACATCTAAGTCTAAACAAAGTGAAGTTATTGCACGTGCTTAAAAAGATTTGTAACCATCTACATTATACAAGTATATTAACTTCAGTAAAACCAGTACACTGTTGCTTAATTAGAAAGCTCTCATCTACTTATTTAAACATAGCTTAAGATAAATGTCAGATACTAAGTTGACCTCAAACTTCAATTAACAAAGCATTATATTTACACAGCTTATTAAAGAAATAGCTCTGGGTAAAGTCATGACTATTCCTTCAAAATGACATGACATTTCTGTAGAGCTATGTATGTATGTATGTATGTATGTATGTATGTATGTAGAATGCTTTGCTATTTCTAGGTCACTATTTTATGCAATCATTATTCTCAGTAATAATCAACATCCATATCTCAAATATATATATCCAAGTGGTAACTCTAGAGCAAGCAGCTTCCTTTGATTTGATCTTGTCTAGCTGGCTAGCGATGGGAATAGCAAACACAGGAGACAGGTCATTGCAGTTTAACACATTGAAGTCTATCTACAATACCGAGAAAAAGTATTTCCCCCTGTCTGATTTTCAGCATTTTTTCACATTGAATTTGGTCAGATCTTTTTGTGGGTTGTAATAGTATATAAAGGGAGACTGAGAGAAAAAATGACACCAAAGTTTGGTGCTTCTTTCATTTGTTTGGTGTGCAAGGTAATCAAACATGCAATCTTCAGGTACAAAAAAGTTATTGCCCCCCTAGTTAACTCAACACAATTAAATGGATAGTTAGGGTCAGCTGTTTGAATACTTTGGTTAACAATCTGTGGTTCTCTGTTATTTTATAAAGCTGCCACAGTGTCAGAGCCTTGTATCTCAGAAACGATTTGAGGCAGTGACTTCAACCATTCAATCAGATATGAGATTCCCCTCTTTCCGCAGGCGTGCTTTGTTTTTGTTTTCTCTACTCGATCACATATCTATAATATTACACCTTTCCTCTGCTTGGTGGGTATGTTCAGGAATGGGGGTGTCGCGGTTCTCTGCACTTGAAAGGAGAGTGATTGGTGGGTGCCCAGGTGGGTGTGTTCAGGCATGGGGGTGTCGTGGTTCTCTGCACTGGAAATGGCAGTGATTGGTGGGTGCCCAGGTGGGTGTGTTCAGGCATGGTGGTGTCGTGGTTCTCTGCACTGGAAAGGGCAGTGATTGGTGGGTGCCCAGGTGGGTGTGTTCAGGCATGGGGGTGTTGTTGTACTCTGCACTGGAAAGGACAGTGCAGCCAAGATCTTTAAATTGTCATGCTCAAGTGTAGCTACAAGAAGTTGGGAATGCATCTTTCACACCTATAACTGCTATTATACTGCCAACCACTGTTTAAGAGCTTCTTTTTGCTTTGGAAATGAAGGATTTATTTACCACAACAGTTTTCTTCTAGATAATCCTTCTGGTGTTGAGATAGCAGGCATCACTACTACCCTTCTGATTGGGAATGCAGGATACTTGAAACAAACAAAGTTTTAAATACTTATACTGAATGATTCAGAACTGTTAGGCTCTGTCATCACTGATGTCACTTATTGTATTGCCTGGAAGAGATATACATATACTCTGCCTGGGTCCCCTGATTTCTCTGACAGGCTGAATGGATTTCTTTAAGCATCATTATGGATCAAGCCCATCTAACAATGTTGCACCCTGATGATTGTGGCTCTACTTTCAAGCTGATAATACACCCATCCATTGTGGCAGAAGTGCACTAATGTTTTGTGGAGAATGACTTCAGGCATTGTCCATGGCAACCACAATCCCCAGATCTCAATCCAATGGCGCATGCTTGAGATGAACTTAAACACATGTAGTCATGATCATCTGTCTACCTCTCAACTGTGGGAATAATAATAAGGGAATGGATCTCTCGAGACACCTACCAGAACCTTATGGAATCTATGCCATGCAAGGATGTGATCAGGGCAAAGGTGGCCCTACCTGATACAGATACAGGTCCTCATGGCCAGGTAATGAATATAAAATCTAACTATAATCCTAGAATCCTAAACTTAGCATCCACAAAGTTCCTGTTGGAATGTCTTTCCATTCCCATCCAGTCATACTGCTTTAGTAAATAAATGATATTCAGGGAAGCACTTAATTACTCATTAAAATGTTTGTGGAGAGGGATGATTTAATAAGCAAGCAAGGGGTCTTGTGAACAGGACAGTGTCATTGGCAAGACTGTTTCTACCAGGAAGTGAGACTCAGATACAAAAGCTGCAGGTTTGAGCGCTAGTGTGCTCTTTTAATAGATACAGCACACTCTCGCTATAACTAACCTGTTAGGGTCCAAGCCTTTTGTTTGTTATATTGAGGGCTTCGTCATAGCAAAAGAACCATCAAAATGAAGGATAAACTGGGCGTAAGTTAATGAGATGAGATTGTGACTAAAAGTAGAATTACATGTTCCTGTCCATTTTATGTATGTAGAATTCTGCCTTATTATTTGCTTTATCCTTTTCGTTAAAGAATTAAAACGCAGTACAAAAAGCAAAGATCCCAAATTGAAGCTAAACTTTTATTCAAAAACTATCTGCCATGAATCGTTTCAAATTTTAATGCACCAAATCTTAATCTAACCTCCAAGAATCCCAAAGTGAGCTTTCATTCCAAATCAACCAGACATGAAAACTTTGACATGAAAAGTTAATCAGATCCTCAAGTTTTTTTTTCATTGAATTTTTCACAAGCTACATTCATGACAGATATGCCTGCGTGTGGCAGGAAATGGCGTTGCGGTGACGTCAGGCCAGAAGGTGGACCAAAAACAAACAGGCAGGTAGCTGCAGTTCAAAGGTCGTGGCGAGCACCGTTTTATTTCAACAAAAACAAATAAAATATTTAAACAAAAATAAACCCTTGCTCACAGAGTGAAATAAAAGTTTTTAAATAAAATAAATCACAAACACAAAAATACAATAAAGGTCAGGCTGGGCGATCGCCTTCACTGTTCCTATATCTTTCTGTTTGTAAATTAATCTCTCCTCTCTCCGTAGGGAGAGCTGCAGGCTTTTTATACAGGTGACCATCTCCCGATTAGCAACAAATGAATCACTTAATTTTGGAGATGGCCACCTTTTGCACAAGGTTTTAAATCAGCAACTGGCGAGGATGGGCTGCCAATTTCGTCTCTGCCAGAACAAAATAAAAATAACAAAACAAACGCACAGCGTTCCGCCGTCTACACACACACACACACACACACACACACTACAATCAACAAATAAACAAATACAAATCAACACGGAGGGGGAGACCCCGTCTAAAAATAAACCTGAACATGGGTGCTCGCCCTGTTACAATGCATACTCCTTTTTCCAAAATATCAGTATAGTTTCCAGTTTTGTTGCAACATGAAATGATTTTAATTTTGCAGGCATAGTTACACAGCACACCCTTTTTATTAAGACTGACAGGATAGCCGCAGAGGAGTCAGACTCGGAGTCAGACTCAGAGTCAGGAAAATGCAGTGAAACAAAAAAATTCTTTAAATTAGCCAAAACACAAAATAAAAGGCACAAGGACCAAACACAAGATACAAACACAAAACAAATGCTTCATAACCAGTGGAACAAAATAAATCAAATTAAACAAGTATTTCTATGAACACTTTTATCACTTTGTCTTCACTGCGGAGGTGGCATCCTGTACGTACAGACCGGGATGTTGACAGGGTGTGTTTATATGATCTTTTTTTGTTTTTTTTTAAATTTGGGGTCCAGGGGCCAGGTTCGTTATAATGAAGGGCGTTATAGGGAGGGTGCACTGTAATCAAACAGTAAACAAAACACTGGAACAAAACAAACAGGCACAGTGGCCAAAATAAACAGCTAAATAGAAACAATACAAACACTTTTAAGTCCACATAGGTTCAGGCCGAGCCGTCGCTTCCCCTGAAACACGGCACTGAACTCCCCTAAACCCCAACAATACACCAATACATCCTCTCCCCTGCAACTCCAACACCATTCACAACCTTCATATACCCTGCGACTAGAGCCTGATTAGTCATCACTTATTCAATGTACAGCTCCCCTCCCTTCCAACCCAATATTCCTTTGATCCTGCCACAGGTCGAAATGCCATATGCATTCTGCATGCGTTCATCTCCACCAGTATGTGCTGGAGGGTACTGTACTGTATGCACTTCAAGAGAAGGTAATCACTGACCCTGGCTTTGGAGAACAATTATTGGGAGATATAAGCACAGGAGTGCTGTCAATTATATGAAGAGAAACTCACTCAGGAGTGAAATTGGGCTCTGCTCTTATTCACGAGTGGATATATTCCTATTTATACCAGCAAGCTCTGCTTGAATTCCACGTAATCCAGTCCTTTTGTTGTCACTGAGTGGTATAAAATGTTTTTGTGATCCTAGATTGCAATCCCCACTTTTTGAAGCTGTTTCCTGTAAGTATTATCTTGCATTAGTAGCAACAGAAATCGATGTTTAATGTTGGGTAGTGCAATCAGGAAAAATTAGACCCACCAAAAATAGAGATCACATAACATATCTCTTAAAGGACCCCATAAGGAACCTTATGTCTTGTTAAGCAGCTGCATTACCACGGGCTCTTTTTGAGGATCAGTGATAATGTAGATGGTGTTAAACTACATGATGCTATCAACATCGTTCCAGTCAGTCTTACCTCATATATATTTTGCTAACACTTCGCAGGTCTCACATTTTCCTATATGAAGAATTCAGACATTATGAAAAAGGTGAATTTGTTTTTTTTAATGGTAATTTGTTTGAATCTGTTAGTGAAGAATATTTATTGTTGCATGAAAGAAGTAGGTTGATGCTGAAAGCATGTCACTCATAGGAAAGCAGTGATTGGCACTCAGGTGAAAGCCAATGAGTTCTGGAAGTTTCTGCCTTCTAGTGCCGTGACAGAAAGAGAGACCAGCACAGCACCTGCCTTCCAGCGCAGTGATAGAGTGCGAGAGACCAGCACAGCACCTGCCTGAGTTTGATTAGCGAGTTACACAGGTCCACCATTGGGTGGGGGGGGTTTGGTGTTGTGGACATGTAAAGCTTTTTTACCCCTAATAACCCCTTAAACCACAAGGAAGCCATTGAAGTAAAGGATTCAAACTACTTAATAACCCCTGAACTCACAGTGGAGGTGAAATAAATGGAGCATCCATCACTGTTCCCTTAAACTCAGTTAATTGTGAATTCAATGTTAAAATGAATATAATATTGAGGAGATGCGAAGTGTTCCATGGGGAGGCACTATAGGAGTAATACAATTGCTCTGTGAAGGGGCAATGGCTGCACATTGGCAATGTCAAGAGATTGCTTTTTTATATTTTTGTTTCTGAAGTTTTTTTTAAATGAGAACATATTTACTGGTCTCTGCAAGTTCAACATAAGAAATGTATAAATATATATTTTTTATTTCAAGTCCTTAACGGCTGTGTGAGCTTAATATCTAAATAATTTCATAAACATACTTTGTTAAGAGCTTCCACTTGACACAGCGACTCTCTCTGGAAATGTTTTAGGGAAAAAAAAGGACCATACATGAACGCTGACCCAAATTAAACTAATGCTGCCCAGTCAGGAGGTGGGTGGAGAGCCAAGGACTCAGTTATGTGGAAGGCCGGGTTTTGTCTCACCAGCTACCTCCCTCACACTTCTGATTACAAGGGACTTAAACAGCCTGCTGATTCTGAGAAAACAACCATCCCCTAATGAGGAGACACGGAGAGCAGGGATGCACACAATCTAACGAGGAGACACGGAGAGCAGGGATGCACACAATCTAACGAGGAGACACGGAGAGCAGGGATGCACACAATCTAACGAGGAGACACGGAGAGCAGGGATGCACACAATCTAACGAGGAGACACGGAGAGCAGGGATGCACACAATCTAACGAGGAGACACTGAGAGCAGGGATGCACACAATCTAACGAGGAGACACGGAGAGCAGGGATGCACACAATCTAACGAGGAGACACGGAGAGCAGGGATGCACACAATCTAACGAGGAGACACGGAGAGCAGGGATGCACACAATCTAACGAGGAGACACGGAGAGCAGGGATGCACACAATCTAACGAGGAGACACGGAGAGCAGGGATGCACACAATCTAACGAGGAGACACGGAGAGCAGGGATGCACACAATCTAACGAGGAGACACTGAGAGCAGGGATGCACACAATCTAACGAGGAGACACGGAGAGCAGGGATGCACACAATCTAACGAGGAGACACGGAGAGCAGGGATGCACACAATCTAACGAGGAGACACGGAGAGCAGGGATGCACACAATCTAACGAGGAGACACTGAGAGCAGGGATGCACACAATCTAACGAGGAGACACGGAGAGTAGGGATGCACACAACCTTGAACTATTCATGTACATGTTGCAATGTGTGCAACAACAAGAACATTTTTATTTTAGTGTTTCCAATTATTTTACCCCTGATTTTCTCCTCAATTTAGAATGTGTAATTATGCTCCTGCACCACAGCACAACACACAGCTCGGGATAACTGAAGGTAAGTGAGTGTCCTTTGATCCCCAAGCAAATCTCTTTACACCCTGAAATGTGAATGCTCCCAGCCCTGCGTTGTTCTGCTTGAGCTCACCAGGCCGTGCGCTGTGGCACGACAAGGAGAAACAGTCCCCACCAGTTTTGTCTTAACTTCAGCATTAAAATACATTAAAAAAGGGGATATGGTGGGGTAAGTACCAGTTATAAAATGTAGCAAGAACTCTGCACCCCAAAGCAAAACAACAGTGTTTTTATGAAAAGCAGATTTCACTGTCTAGGTTAAAGTGTTCTGTGTGTGAATGTCTTCTGCACATGTTGAGTACAAACATTAATATTGATATTTATGGAGGTACACCCCCTGTACATCTTCACTCTAACCGGGCCGGGGTCTGGAAACTGGATGTTGTGATTACACAGGGCTTGTCGTGCTATTCATAAATCTGTTCCCATCCCTCTGGACCTGTGCAAGAGCAGTCAGGAAAAAATGAACCTGTTCCCATCCCTCTGAACCTGTGCAGGAGCAGGCAGGACACATGAACCTATTCCCATCATTCTGAACCTGCAGGAGCGAGCAGGCAGGACACATGAACCTGAACTTTAGGAGAGGAGTCGGGAAGCAATTAAATGCTTATGATTAAAAAGGTTGGATTGAAGCTGCCAATGTCTGTGAATTCAGAAGACATTTTGATGGAAAGACTCAAAGCATAACTGATGTGAAATGAAAATACCTGGGCAAAACTGATTTATGACAAGGGATATGTTAATGAAAATATCAAAACAATCATAACATATTGGGGTAAAAAATATTCATCTCCCCATTAGAACTTACCAATAGCTCCACTTCTAAATCTATAGTGGAAACATACAAACCTTTGGTCTGTAAGCTATATCACACCAGACCTGGCTCTACCAGAACAAGAAACAAGTGAATCAGGTCTGTGTCTTTCTAAATCTGTAATGTGATATGTACCATTTCTTACCATTTCTTAGGACTGTAGGGTGATCACATCTGAGCTGGCTCACAGGGGAATCAGGTCTGTCTTTCTTTCACCAGGCTGTTGCTCACTTCATTTATTAAAATATTATACTTTATTACCGCTTATCAACCTATCATTAAACTTGGTATTAACATTACTCAGCACAAGATAATATCAGGCTCTGGGGATATAAGCGGGTATCTATCTGTCTGTAAATCCCTCCCAGTACAGGAGCTGAAGGAGCCCTTCCCCGACCGTTCAGAGAAGGCCTGTAGCAAACCTGGTAAGTGAATACTCTAAGCAGGCCGGTGCAGTCAAAAGCAAACTTAGCTGCTGTCAGAAGCCCTATTGCTCGGTAGAGACTGCTTTATGTTTGTTATTTCTCTATGACAAAGGGCATATTAATCTGAATCAATAATCTCCCTCTTGACCTGGTTCCTTTGTTGTGGTTGATGGGAGGAAACAAGGACTGTTCGGAACCTGAGTTAAGTGTTTGTTTTGTTTTCAAACGTGAGTGTTTTGTCTTCGCCAGACTGATTAAGCACGGATCTGGGTGCTGCAGCCTCGGGCCAGTGATTTACCCAGACTTCACCGCACCTGCACTTAACCAGCACCACTGTTCCAGCACCGCACCTGCACTAAGAGCATGGACTGTCCGGAGACGTGTCTGTGTTTGTGTTGTGTCTGTGCTGTTGTAATTATTATTTCTGGACTGCAACCCCCTTGTTTTGATGCTGGCAATACCCATTGGTGGGTAGAGACAGCTTTATTATTTAAAACCGGTCAAGGAGACTATAAAGAAAATTAAAGAAAGAACTTGAACCGTGAACTCTGTGTTTGTCCTTGTTTGGAGCACCTGCATCATCCTGTCACTACGCACTGCAACCCATACATTCACATTCTCACATCGGAGGTTTATTGGAGATGGTCATGTATGTAAAGCACTGGTCTCACACTTTACCTCTAACCTCGGCTCTCTTGGTCACACTGTCTGCATAAAGTGAGGAAGCCTGCCACACTGTCACATTATAAGGAGCATTTCATAGTGGATCACAATCACAAAACTCTTTACAGAGGTAGGCTGTGAACTGTGCATTATATAAGGATTCACTTACAGTAGGACACTGATTTAACATCTTATGTGCAGGATGGAACACAAGGAGGTTAAGTGACTTGCTCAGAGTCACACAACGAGTCAGTCAGTGTTAGAGGTGGGATTTGAACCGGTGAACTTCTAGTTACAAACCCTGGACTTTAACACTGTCACATGATTTGAAGCGTGAGAGCACCTGTCACATAATCTGAATAGTGTGAGGAAGCCTGTCACACTATCACATGATTTTAAGAGAGGAAGCCTGTCACACTGTCACATGATCTGAATAGAGTGAGGAATCTTGTCACACTGTCACATGATCTGAATAGAGTGAGAAAGCCTGTCACATTGTCACATGATCTGAATAGAGTGAGGAGTCACATGATCTGAATAGCGTGAAGGAGGTTGTCACACTGTCACATGATTTTAAGAGAGGAAGCCTGTCACACTGTCACATGATCTGAATAGAGTGAGGAAGCCTGTCACACTGTCACATGATTTTAAGAGAGGAAGCCTGTCACACTGTCACATGATTTGAATAGAGTGAGGAAGCCTGTCACACTGTCACATGATTTGAATAGAGTGAGGAGTCACATGATCGGAATAGAATGAGGAAGCCTGTCACACTGTCACATGATTTTAAGAGAGGAAGCCCGTCACACTGTCACATGATCTGAATAGAGTGAGGAAGCCTGTCACACTGTCACATGATTTTAAGAGAGGAAGCTTGTCACACTGTTACATGATTTGAATAGAGTGAGGAAGCCTGTTCAGTGCCAACAGACAAGCTCAAATTGTCTTAAAGCCACGAAATGGCAGATTGAGAGAAAACCTATAATAACTCACTATTGGTGAAACAGAACCCAAAACCACTCAGAATGATTGTAGATAGCTGACCTTGATTTAAGAAAAAAATCATATCCTTACACAAATCCTTTAGGTTACCTATAATATTGTATTGAGATATCTGGCATTAAATAACTTTTTCGTATTCTGTGGTCCCGAGTAAACGACAGAATGACTTGGAGAATCAGACTGTTCCACATTATACCCAGTGTTCCACATTATACCCAGTGTTTCACATTTCTGAGTAAATGACAGAATGACCGGGATAATCAGACTGTTCCACAGAATGTTCCACATTTCCGGTTTATGCTGAATTTTACCAAAAAATTACAGAATTTAGTTTTAACTGAACCTCGTTTTTTACAGTTTTATACCTAATGTTTTGTCTACTATTCAATATTTTCCCAGTACTATTTTCTAGGAAATACAAAATATTTTGATTATTTCAACATTGTAATATGCAGCCCTACACTGTATCCTAGGATACAGCAGGTACGTTTAAACTTCAGTGGGTCAATGATGTTCAAACATCGCACATTCACTCTTTGTTCACAGACACATTATCACCTGATTCTGTTCGCCAGTCAAAGTCTGATTATTGGGGCAAGTGCTGGGCATAGTAACTACTGTAGCGTGATCAAAAACTAAATTTAAATACTTACATGGAAATATAACATTTTGAGTGGATGAGGAATGGGGAGAAAATGCAAATCAGTTTATGAATATTCAAAAGAAAATGAATGTTTTGAAGTGTACAAAAAGCAAAAATAGCAGAAGTGGGTCAGATAAGGCAGAGGATGCACAGCGCTGCAAATACTGCTGCACTGAGGTAAAAAACTGAAAGTAAGCAACACATTAAATTAAACAAAAATGTGAACTGAGAGAAGCAATCCACTTCAGTGGCTTTTACACACGCTTTAATAAAAGCGAGTGCTCAGAATGACTGTCAATGAGATTGTCAGAGCGCTGTGCTTTGCTAGATATCCCCTGTTTATTGCAGAGGTATTTTTGTCCATATTTATGTTGTATATCTAAGGTTTATGTCACAACTGTGTCCTCGCCAATTACCATTAAGACAATACCCGTTATAGCTCATAATGTAATAAACACAATACCTTAATAAGAACTACTGATTCTGGCTTAATTATCCCTAGATTCATGATGAAAAGAGATTAACAATTAATATTATGCATGTTCAAGTAATTCAAATCAATCATAAATGTATATTTGTTATAAGACAAAAATAAACCTAACAATCCCAAAAATTATTACATGTATTGATATTCTCAAAGGAAGAAGAATAAAGGTTAGGTTTCATAGTTAAAAACATATGTATAAATAAGAAACAAATTAAAACATTCAAGGAAAAAACTAATGCATTGTTAAATGTTCATGATAAATCCTTGATGTGCTCTCTGGTCATAGAATTCTGCATTAGGGAAGCAGTCTTAATAGTTCATCATGCATTGTTCGGGGTTCAGTCACGCATTACGTATACATGCACCAGTTTCAAAGTGGATAAATACGCATGTGACGATATCAATATCATGGCTTCAGTTCAGTTACTTGTAAACACACAATATAAGCTTGATACTTGTTCTGTTGGTGCAATGTTTAAAACAAAGTCTTCTTAACACAGCTGTCCTCTCTGTAGAAGTTAGCTGTGCAGTAGCACAGTGCAGTATCTCTTTGAAGTCTGTACTGTAGGAAAAAGCTTTAGTAGTTCTGGAGACAGCCCATCTTCTCTGGGACAGCTTTGAAGATTACATCATTGTGTCTTCATTGAAGAACTTTAGTTTTATGAGTTGAGAGCGACGAGATTGAAGAAAGAGTGAATCCAGAGTCCAGTGTCCAGAGAGAAGAGCAGAGAGAGTGAAAATCCTTGTTTTGAGTTTAAATAACACGATGTATAGGCACTGTACTGTAAAGAAATCCTTGTCGGTCCGTCCATTGGTTTACAATGTCTGATAGACAGTTGCGTGTCACACAAAATGGTATGTTAGAAATGCAATGTATCCACCTATTATGTTACATTACGTACAATGTGGGGAAGCTATAAAAAAGGCTAACAAGATGCTCGGATACATTGTGAAAAGTGTTGAATTTAAATCAAGGGAAGTAATGTTAAAACTGTACAATGCACTAGTAAGACCTCATCTTGAATATTGTGTTCAGTTCTGGTCACCTCGCTATAAAAAAGATATTGCTGCTCTAGAAAGAGTGCAAAGAAGAGCGACCAGAATTATTCCGGGCTTAAAAGGCATGTCATATGCAGACAGGCTAAAAGAATTGAATCTGTTCAGTCTTGAACAAAGAAGACTACATGGCGACCTAATTCAAGCATTCAAAATTCACAAATGGAGTTTAGAAAAAGGGGCATTCAGAACAGAAAATAGGAGACACTTTTTTACACAGAGAATTGTGAGGGTCTGGAATCAACTCCCCAGTAATGTTGTTGAAGCTGACACCCTGGGATCCTTCAAGAAGCTGCTTGATGAGATTTTGGGATCAATAAGCTACTAACAACCAAACGAGCAAGATGGGCTGAATGGCCTCCTCTTGTTTGTAAACTTTCTTATGTTCTTATGTTCTTATGTTATCAAAAGATTTCACATTTATCATTTAAACCTCCTATTCAATATAACTTTTGTTACATTCATTGGAGAAGCATATGAATTTCAATTTCATTCTCTATACAAAATTACGATTACAAGCATATAAAACACATCATAATAAAATCAAAGGATAATATTTAAATAAGAATATTAGTTTATAATACAGGTAGTCCTCACAATTACGACATAATTGGTTCCTGAAAGTCGTGTTGTAAGTCGAAGCGTCGTAAGTCAAAGCACATTTTCCCATAGGAACAGTGCTAGAAATTGGGGTTACGCTCCTGACTCTTCAGCCAGATAATATAGTTTTACAAAAATGACCCGTTATATTGTACTCATGCATATATTTATTTCAATCTTTACACTCAGCCCGGTGATTACGCGTATATTACTCAGACACCTACCTTGCTTGTTTAAAAGTACAGACTCTGAGCTTTCCAATGATGTATTCAGTGTATGTATGTGGTACTCCTAGCAGGAAATACGATTGCCTGACGTTAAACCCCTCATCATGTGACAGAGTTCACAGCTTAGGTTTCATTTTGAGTCCATTGCTCTTATCAGACATTGTTAACGACAAATAAATTAAAAAAAAAAAACGCTAGACTAAGTCACGGCGACCACGACAGCTACTGCAGTTCGGACACAGTGCATGCGCACATGACGCATGGCTCAGGTCTCGCCATGTCGCAAATGCTGTATCAATGTCGTAAAGTCAAATCCGGGTAATAATGCAAAAGAGTCGTAAGTGCCGTGTGTCGTAAATCGAGGAGTCGCAAGTCGAGGATCGCCTGTATTCATTTAAAACACAATAAACACTTCAGATTTAGGGAAACTTACTTAAAATAAGTATTAAACTTGTGTCCACAAGTTATGTAATTAAAAATGATTCTTAAGGCATTTTAACTAACTTTTTTTTTTTTTAAAATTTCGTCGTTGCTAATTATTATTTTTATTATTTTCTCCCCAATTTAGTAATGTCCAGTTATTTTTGAGCTCAGCTCACTGCTACCACTCCTGCCCTGACTCAGGAGGGGTGAGAATGAACACATGCTGTCCTCTAAAGCGTGTGCCCTCAACGGCCCGCATCTTTAAACAATGCAGACTCACTATGCAGCCACCTCAGAACTACAGCGTCGGAGGACAGCGCAGCTCCGGGCAGCTTACAGGCAAGCCTGCAGGTGCCTGGCCAGGTTACAGGGGTCACTGGTGTGCGGTGAGCTGAGGACGCCCTGGCCCACCTAGCCCTCCCTTCCTCCCCCCAGGCGATGCTTGGCCAATTGGGCGTCACCCCCTAGGAGCTCCCGGTCACTTGCAATCTCCAGGCTATAGGGCACATCGGCGCGGAACACTTTTACAGAATGCGCCACTAGGGAGCCCCAGCATTTTGACTAACTTTTAACACAGTAGTGGAACAGCTGCATTGTCACTTGACAAGTTTTATGATGCCTTAGGAGACAATCAGATAGCATTTTGGAAGGCGAGCTTCAAAGAGTTAACATAGTTTGTGTTCTGTGGCTTAATCTAATCAGCTTTGAAGTAACAACCCATTCCCCACAGGATGACACACAGAAAAGAGTCTGAATTAAATACCTGCAAAATGCTCATATTAAAATGAATTTAACCATGAATTTCCTTGACAGTATGTAGTGGGGACTTCGTGTGACAGTACTGTCTGTCCATCAGCTAAAACACTGCCTAACAATGACAGTCGTAATCGTAAATGCAGTCAACCTCGGATGACTCGACTGCTTAATTCAACAGACAGTCTTGGACCTGAATTATTACTATATTAAACATATGCATCCTGCCTCTTATTTTTTTAATTTGACACCACGCTTTACTCGTACACTTATTACTGGTACCAAAGGGAAAAAACTATTAAAAAGACTAGTGGATAACTCAACACTGTCGTTTCATGTGAGTGAACTCTGACAGGAAACGGATAGTTCATTCATTTATTCATTCATTCATTTATTCCTTAGCAACTACCAAGTGCAGCTGGTTATAATATCCATGCACTCTGCGCAATGAGTCAGAAGCAAGACATTAGTTCTAGTTCAATTAATGTTAAAGCTCAGGTTATTTGGGATCAACAGTTTGTCAACAAAACTTTCAAAGCGGGTGTTTTTGCATGCAAAACAATCGACAATGTTCGATATCTGTGTGAAACTTTAAGTTGTTTATTATTGTTTTTGTTCACCAAGTTAATTCTGTATAATGAACATTTGTTAACTTTTGCTATTTAAGTCGTCAAATTAGACAGTACAAGCCAGTACCTAAAAGTATAGTCAACAGTTTGTGCACAGTTTGTGGTTGGATTGTTTGCTTAAAAATAACTCTGTAATTATTTTATTAATTCTTATTTCAATGGAACAATACAAGTTGTACCGAGTGTAGTGTCCAGAAATGTGCTGCTACCCCTTTAAGTAATACAAAACAATACCAGTACAAAGGATGTAAAGTCAAGAACCGGAACAATTAAGTCCCTTTCACACTGGCACTCCTACCCAGGTCTGGACCCGAGTCCTGGCTAACCAGGTCACAATTCCGCTTACCTGGGTCCCAGCAACCCACCTCAATAACAAACAGCCACGCCTGCATGAAGTTTTCACTTCTGCAAGGAATGTTTCTATTGATTTTGTTTAGCCATGGTTTTGTTGATTGAGATACATCATGAGTCAGATTGCAGCAGGGATGAAGAAACATTTGCTCTAATCAATATTTGGGCCGATGGTTCAATCCTACCACATTGCTTAGCAGATGCAGAGCTTGATCAGACGAGGATAGCTGTAATACTCCCTGAATGTGTCTAGAGAGCTCTGGTTCCCTTTCAATTCGAATGACAACCATTTCCTCTCTTGATCATCAATCACTGAGCATATACAAAAAAGCTGTCCCATCAGGGCCATGTTGTGAGGGCGAAGTCCCTCCCACCTCCTGTTGAAGAGGGATGTTCTCACAGTAGCACATCACCATTTTCTCTCTTACTTCACTGAGACAGGTCAGATTACGTTTGCTTTCCTGTACCGAAATTGACTGGTTTGTTGGGTTTTACCCGGAAATTTTTTTAATTCCATGGTAAAATCACGCTCTCGAGCATTACTAAGAGTGCTCTTGCCTAATTCTTACATCAGTTTACTGACTAGAGCTGGTTTCGACCTCTCTTACGAGATTTACAGCATCATCACTCTTTTTTCACTACATGAGTCCTTGTGTAGTTTGGTATACTGTATGAGGAGCTGTTGTGGTGCTGTAAGGAGACTCCGCCAGCTGTCGTGGAACTTTTCAGGTCCGCAACTAAAAGAGCCAACTGCACCAGGTATTCAGAGATATAAAGCTTTATTAGTTTGCGCAAACGAGAACAACTAAACACATCAGTGTTAGGAAGCCCAAGCAATGTTCTGCCATACAGAGTTATCATACAGTTATTATACCTTTACAGAGAGACAGGGTGGTTTCCCTTTCAACCAATAAGCTAGAGCCAACTCAGTTGGAGTAACAAAGAAAGAAGGGAACAGGTATTTACAAAGTAGTACAATAAAGGTTAGGTGGAAAGGTGGGTTCGCCCTGATCAACCAACAACCTGGAGCCATGTTCCTTTTGTCACACCACCCACAGTTTGGTTTTTAGCTACACGTACCTGCAGTTTAATACATTTACTTTATTTCTATAAACTTAATAGATCATAAACTCAAAATGCTTTAAAGCATATAACTCAGTGAATAATTGTAGTACAGAGTAGCAACAAACAGTTACAGGAATGGTTCTATGCAATTATTCCCCTACATTCCCTCCTTTTGTTATAATTACAACTCAGATAATTGCAATCCTGCAAAGGGATCTTCTTCATCTTCATTATTGCATTCACCTTCCTTAGTAAGCAAAGGCATATTAAGAGCAAAATCAGTAGCTCTAGCTCTCTTTAGCATTGTTTTTGTGTCAAGCCGTCCAGGACCTATATCTATAGGTCCTGCTCGGACAGTGAGGTCTTCTTCACCAAAGTAAAGGAGGTCCAGCGGCATCAGAGGGACCACCCCTTGGTTATCAGTGTTATCTCGCTTAGTCTGGAGGTCAGTGGTTGACATTTTTACATAGTACACATGTTTTGCAGTGTGAAACCCGACACCAGCAAAGTGTGTTGTTGGAGAAAGAGACAGTTCATGGAACAGTATGACTTAATGGTGTGTTTCGATTTGGCCCACCAACCAATTGCTTACACCACTGTACATGTATACCCAGAGTATCATTCGAATAACAATCAGCATGATTGACGGTACAGTCGGAGGTTCTGCGATCAGTTCCTGTATAAATATTCATGGCTTCTCTAAAAATGTTCATGGATACATTTAGTCTCTTGTTGTGGAGATCCACCATCTCGTTTATACAGCTCTGTTGTGTCATTTCCTTACTGGAGGCCGTAACTATAGTCATTGCAGGTGCAAGGGTGTTTGTTTACACTTCTACTGGGTACAAGGGGAAAGGTTCCCCTGCTGAGTGTGTCATTAGAGAACAAACATAGCAAGGTTCGGTGATATTCAAAGTGTTCCTGATAGTGTGGCGCAACAGAGACCACCAGGCATTACTAGTATGGTCTACATTGTGTTCAGCACTCCACTGGTGCAGTGTGTTCCTTTTTGCTTTAATACTGGGAGACTCAAGGAGCAGCAGGGTGAGGAGACACACGCTCAAGAGCATGGTGACTAGTCCCAGGAGAGTGGAGACATCTTGGTCTGGATCGTGTGATACCTTCCTGCAGTGACTGACGTGGACCCACGTGGACCTCTCAGCTACCTTTATTGCGGTGGGAGTTGTCAGCAATACTTGGAATGGTCCAGTCCAGCGCTGTTGGTGCCAATACTTCCTCCGAATGTCCTTGATCACCACCCAATCTCTGGGGTGGACGTTGTGTCCAGGTCCTTGTGTTGGGTCGGGCAGGGAAACTCTTACCCTAGAAAAGAGATTCTTAAGCACATCGTTAAGAGCGACACAGTATGCCACGAGCTCATCGTCACAGCCTTGGAGCGCTGATTGGTGTCTGGTGTGGGGAAACTGATTAGGCAAACACATAATGTGACCAGTCCAAACCTCATGGGGACTCAAATCATGTGCAGCATGAGAGCGTCCTCTCATGTACATCAGAGCCAAAGGTAGTACCCTTCCCCAGGCCAGCCCAGTTTCAGCACACAATTTTGTCAATTTGCTTTTCAGGGTCTAATTTGCGCGTTCCACTACGCCTCCATTTTGTGGATGATAAGCACAGTGATGCTTAAGATCACTGTGGAACGAGGCTCCCAAAAAGTCAATGATCTCGTTTACAAAATGGGAGCCATTGTCAGAACTTAATTTCATGGGTACTCCATACCGGGGTATGATTTCCCTTACCAACACGCAGGCCACAGCTAGGGCAGATACATGTTTGACAGGGAAAGCCCCAATCCAACGAGAGAACATGTCTACGAGTACCAAGCAATACTTTTTCCCTTGACATGGGTTTAATTCAATGAAATCCATCATTATATGGTCAAATGGCTGATTAGGTTTGGGATGGGCGGACATGGGAACACCTGTACCCCTTCCCATGTTGTTCTGCATACATATAACACATTTGGAGCAATATTGTTCAGCAAAAGCAGTAAAACCAAAACAAAACCAAAATTGATAGACATAATCTACTACCCCTCCTTTGGACACATGGTCAAGACCGTGTGCCCACTTACACATGAAGGGATAACAAGATCGGGGTAGTATGGGCTTGCCGTTAGGGCCTAACCACAGACCAGAAGAGGATTGGTCGCCACGTTGTTTCCATTTATGTTTCGCCTTGTCATTGGTGGAGGCCTGTAAATCAAGAATATGTTGGAGAGAAAAGGGTTGGTCAGTAACAACAGTAGTAAACAATGAGGCAGCAAGGGTGGTCCCCTGTGTAGCTGCAGTTTTAGCTGCTGCGTCTTCACATGCATTACCTAGGGAAACAACATCAGTGGAGTTAGTGTGCGCTGCGCATTTAACTACTGCGATAGCTTTTGGCCGTTGTATGGCATCCAGCAGGTTTTTGACTAGCTGTCCGTTGTTAATCGGCTTGCCAGAGGCAGTAAGAAAGTATCTTACCCAAATAAGTTACTTCCTGTTTACACAGCTGTAGCTTGTGCTTACTGGCTTTATGCCCATTAAGTGCAAGAAAACACAACAAAGCCTTAGTATCGGTTTCGCTCTCCTCAAAGGAGTCAGAGCACAGTAATAAATCATTGACATACTGCACCAGCTTACTCCCAGCAGAGGTTATGAATCCTACTAAATTTGCCTGCATTGCAGCACTGAATACGGCCAGACTTTCAGTGTACCCTTGTGGACAGACTGTCCATGTCCATTGTTTTCCTTCAAAGGTAAAAGCAAACCATTCCTGTGAACCCTTCACAATGGGTATACTAAAGAATGTGAACCATTTTGTTAATGGGGGAACGGCAGAGAGACAGGTTATTGGATTAGGGACAATTGGGGTCCGCTGCTGTACGGCACTGTTAATTTCACAGAGATCCTGTACAACTCGTCACTCTCCATTCGTCTTTCGAACTGGGAGAATGGGAGAATTGCACCGAGCTCCCGGGGCCGGAACGATGGCTCCTTTTAGTACCAGTTCTTCTAACAGTGGTTTTTTGCCATCAGTAGCATCCCGTCCCAAGGGGTATTGTTTTCGTTTGGGTCAGTGCGTGCTTTTGGGTGTCACCACCAGAGGTTCGCAATTCTTAATATGACCAAAATAATTTTTTCTGGTGGGCCACAGTTGCTGGGGTATGTCTTTCAAACAGGCTAGCTCAGGGTTATGTAACAACATGACGTCCTGTGGCCCAAGCGGGTCTGAAAGCTCCACAGCCACTCGATGGCACGCCCAGGCCCCTCTTTGTAACATCCGGTATGCTTGACCAGACAGAGAGTACTCGCCTCTGGGCGCTGGCACCCAATCAACTAATTTAGCTAGTGCTAACACCCATGGATCCAAATATTTCCAGGCTTGTTCTGGTCGCTTAGCAAGAGACACATGAGGGACAGAGCCCTTAGTAGAAAAGAACACTTTCTGTTCTTTTAACAGACAGATAGATAGAACAGTAAAATCCTTTGACCAGTATAAATATTCAGAGGACATATATTCAACATAGCAGGGCACAGAAGAGTAAACCAATCTTTTTCAAATCCAAGGTTGCATTGGCCATGCGAGAAAAGCGCTGTGCAGTGCATACGAGGTGCTGGCATAAAGTCTGTTTGTGAGCCCCATACTTCTCGTGCAAGCCGTTCCAATTGTATGGTTATAACTAATCGGCTTCTCCATGAAATAGTAATGGCACTTCAACGATAATGCCTTCCTGGCTACATTGTATCATGATGTGTAGAGCAGTTAACAGATCCCTCCCACACAAATTTAGTGGGCACAAACGCGAACATATAAACGCATGGTCAACAGACATATCATTAAACTGCACCCTAACTCTGGTAGTAACCTGTTCTTTATTGGTTTGACCTGAGGCCCCAACAGTTAGTATAGTGTTTCCTGATAACTGCAGGTGACCTGCCTCACTGTGTTTAATTACTGATCTAGCTGCTCCGGTGTCTACTCTTTCCCTTCTACTGTTAATGTTATAGTTGGGCTAGTATGTGTATCAAATTGTAAAGGGCATAATTTAATTGGTTCGTTATTAACTTCTCTCTCTAAATTTCCCTCTTTATTTCTTAGTTAATTTAAGCCCCATAACCCCATCCGAGGTTGTATTTGCTGTTGTGTTGTACTGCCCCCTTCAGGGCAGTCTCTAACATAATGTCCTAATTTACCACATATAAAACATTCATCTACTCTCTGGCCCACTGGGCCCCTACCTTGCCATGTCCACGTCCTCCTCGCTGTCCTCCACCCCTGCCTCCCTGTTGTTGCTGCTGGTAGTACTGTAGTTGTACCATCTGTAACTTTCCTTGCTTCTTTTCTTTCTCCTCTTTTTTTTTTCTGTGTTGCCAATTGGCGATTCTGATGCACTATGTGGACTAGCAAGTTGGTCAGTGTGCCAGTTTCCCAGCTGATGCATGACTGCGCTACAGGTCCACAGTGGCAAGGTTTAATGCCATTCATAATGACAGTCTTTAGTACCTCTGAGTACTGGCCCTGGTCATCTCTCATACCACTGTGATCACGGTAGCACTTTAGCAGTTGGGCATAATAGTCATCCCAACTTACTTCAGGACCTTGTTTGCAATTGTGGATTTTATTCCAGTCTGATTTAAATGAGGCAGTCTTCCCAGCAACAGTGAGTGGAAGCGACAACGAGTGGGAGAAGTACAGGCGTGGAAAAGTACAGAGCAGTTTAGAAGCAGTTTGAAAGCAGGTTGACAGCTGCAGAAGAAACTAAACTTAAAAAAAAAAAACCTCAACATGGTCTTCAAGCCAGTAATCTGTGACACCTGCTTGATGTGGGAAATCCGAGAAAACCCAGCGGAGCTAAACCAAGTGTGTGTAAAGTGCCGCCTGATCCAGGATTTGTATAAACTAGTAAGTATGCTAGAAATGGAGCTGGAAGAAGTGAGACAGCAACAGGATCTTGAGGAACTGGCACACCCACAATTCATGGAAGTCTGCATCACCCCTAACAGACTGAAAGCCACCAGGGAGATAGAAGGTCAGAACAGCTGGGTTCAGGTAGGCAGAAGCAGGGAAAAAAAGAAACTTCATCAAACACAACCACCAGAAATCAAAACAACCAACAGATTTGAGTCGCTTCAGAATTTTGATGAGCAGAACCAACAACAAGAGAATGAAAGGAACAACATCCAGGATCCCATTGACAGTGGTGACCAGACAGCAAAAAGAAGGGAGGTCATGATTGTTGGGGACTCCATATTGAGAAACACAGCAAGTTCAATTCGCAGTTTGGACCCCCTTACTACAACAGTGTGCTGCCTTCCGGGAGACTCAGTCAAGCACATCACTGAGAACGTGGACAGGCTCCTAGAACGAACAGGAGACGACCCGGTAGTAGTCGTCCACATCGGTACAAACAACATTGGAAGAGAAAGACCAAAATCCCTGCAAAACAAATTCAGAGAGCTAGGAAGGAAATTAAAAGAGAAAACCAAAACTATGGTATTTTCTGGTATGCTACCGGCACCTTGCAAAGGACCATATGGACAGCTGGAAATAATTAATCTAAACGCATGGCTGAAGACATGGTGCACACGAGAAGGCTTCACCTATCTTGATCATTGGACCACATTCTACAACGAGGACTATCTGTATAGACGGGATGGACTGCATTTAAATAACAAGGGAACTAGTCTACTTGGAGAAAAGATCCTCGAGCAGGTTCAGAAACATTTAAACTAGAAAGGAAGGGGGGAGAAATCAACAAAAAAAACAGAAGGGAGACCGCATCAAAACAAGAACAACAACTCAGGTAAGACAACCATTAAATGTATTTATCTAAATGCTAGAAGTATCAGAAACAAAATTCTAGAACTTGAAGCTACTGCACTAATAGGTAACTATGATGTGATAGGTGTTACAGAAACATGGTTGTCTGAGAGTGATGGGGACGAATATAATATTTGTGGGTATACACTGTATAGGAAAGACAGGCAGGACAGAAGAGGAGGAGGGGTAGCACTATACATAAGAAACAGTCTTGAAGCCCAGGTGTTAAACCTGGACAAAGAAAATAAAACCGAATCAATATGGGTCAGAATAACGGACAAAAATTCAAAGGGCATAATAATAGGAGCATGCTATAGACCGCCAGATTCAGACGGTGAGCAAAATAATCTGTTATACAATGACATTAGAAATGCGTGTAGCAAAGGAGAAGCCATACTAATGGGGGATTTCAACTTCCCCCATATAAAATGGGAAAACCCGGTGGGTAGCGCGAAGGATGAAATAGAAATGGTGGAAATGACAAATGACTGCTTCCTAACACAATTTGTCAAGACACCGACTAGAGGGGAGGCATGCCTTGATTTAGTCTTTTCAAATAACGAAGATAGAATAACTAAAACAGAGGTCAGAGAACCACTGGCAAACTCAGACCACAACATGGTCTCATTTGAAGTGTTTTTTAAATCCCCAAAAGTAATGACTAAAGCTAAGGTTTACAATTTTAGAAAAGCAAACTATGAAGGTATGAAACAGAGACTAACAGAAGTAGATTGGAGTAAAATAGAGAAAACACCCACAGAAGAAGGATGGTTGTTCTTCAAAAATGTAGTACTAGAGGCGCAAAACAATTACATCCCTAAAGTAGACAAATCTAAATGTAAAACTAAATTGCCAAAAGGGTTTAATAGATATTGAAATTGGAGAAGGAATCTATGAAAAAGACCTAGGAGTTTTTGTTGACTCAGAAATGTCTTCATCTAGACAATGTGGGGAAGCTATAAAAAAGGCTAACAAGATACTCGGATACATTGTGAAAAGTGTTGAATTTAAATCAAGGGAAGTAATGTTAAAACTGTACAATGCACTAGTAAGACCTCATCTTGAATATTGTGTTCAGTTCTGGTCACCTCGCTATAAAAAAGATATTGCTGCTCTAGAAAGAGTGCAAAGAAGAGCGACCAGAATTATTCCGGGCTTAAAAGGCATGTCATATGCAGACAGGCTAAAAGAATTGAATCTGTTCAGTCTTGAACAAAGAAGACTACGTGGCGACCTAATTCAAGCATTCAAAATTCTAAAAGGTATTGACAGTGTCGACCCAAGGGACTTTTTCAGCCTGAAAAAAGAAACAAGGACCAGGGGTCACAAATGGAGTTTAGAAAAAGGGGCATTCAGAACAGAAAATAGGAGACACTTTTTTACACAGAGAATTGTGAGGGTCTGGAATCAACTCCCCAGTAATGTTGTTGAAGCTGACACCCTGGGATCCTTCAAGAAGCTGCTTGATGAGATTTTGGGATCAATAAGCTACTAACAACCAAACGAGCAAGATGGGCCGAATGGCCTCCTCTCATTTGTAAACTTTCTTATGTTCTTATGTTCTTATGTTCTTATGTTTAATAGATCAATTAAAAAAAAATATTCAGCGAAAAAAGGCACTTTACAGAGCATTAAAAAAGGACCAAAAAGAAAGTACGCAGAAAGAGTAAACAGAACTGCAAGCGCAAGTCAAAAAGGAAGTTAGAAAGGCCGAGAGAGAAATATAAATGAACATTGCTAAGGGGGCTAAAACCAATTCCAAAATGTTTTTCCAATATTACAACAGCAAGCAAACATTCAAAGAGGAGATTAAATGTTTAAGAGATACAAATGGCAAAATCGTAGATGAAGAAAAAAAAAATAGCAAATATATTAAATGATTACTTTTCACAAGTTTTTACAAAGGAAGATACTGACAACATGCCCCACATGTCATCCAGTTCCTATCCAGTTTTAAATAACTTTAGCATAACTGAGGCAGAAGTGTTAAAGGGACTAGAGCTCTTAAAATAAACAAATCCCCTGGGCTGGATGAGATCCTCCCAGTAGTACTCAAAGAAATGAAAGAAGTAATTTACAAACCGCTAACCAAGATCATGCAGCAGTCTCTTGACACAGGGGTGGTACCGACAGACTGGAAAATTGCAAACGTAATACCGATCCACAAAAAGGGAAACAAAACTGAACCAGGTAACTACAGACCAGTAAGCCTGACTTCTATTATATGCAAACTTATGGAAACTATAATAAGATCCAAAATGGAAAATTACCTATATGGTAACAGGGTCCTGGGAGACAGTCAACATGGTTTTAGAAAAGGGAGATCCTGTCTAACTAACTTGCTTGATTTTTTGGAGGATGCAACATCGATAATGGATAACTGCAAAGCATATGACATGGTTTATTTAGATTTCCAGAAAGCTTTTGACAAAGTCCCGCACAAAAGATTAATTCTCAAACTGAACGCAGTTGGGATTCAAGGAAACACATGTACATGGATTAGGGAGTGGTTAACATGTAGAAAACAGAAAGTACTGATTAGAGGAAAAACCTCAGAATGGAGTGTGGTAACCAGTGGTGTACCACAGGGATCAGTATTAGGTCCTCTGCTATTCCTAATCTACATTAATGATTTAGATTCTGGTATAGTAAACAAACTTGATAAATTTGCAGATGACACAAAAGTAGGAGGAGTGGCAAACACTGTTGCAGCAGCAAAGGTCATTCAAAATGATCTAGACAAGATTCAGAACTGGGCAGACACATGGCAAATGACATTTAATAGAGAAAAGTGTAAGGTACTGCATGCAGGAAATAAAAATGTACATTATAAATATCATATGGGAGATACTGAAATTGGAGAAGGAATCTATGAAAAAGACCTAGGAGTTTTTGTTGACTCAAATGTCTTCATCTAGACAATGTGGGGAAGCTATAAAAAAGGCTAACAAGATCCTTGGATACATTGTGAAAAGTGTTGAATTTAAATCAAGGGAAGTAATGTTAAAACTGCACAATGCACTAGTAAGACCTCATCTTGAATATTGTGTGCAGTTCTGGTCACCTCGCTATAAAAAAGATATTGCTGCTCTAGAAAGAGTGCAAAGAAGAGCGACCAGAATTTTTCCGGACTTAAAGGCATGTCATATGCAGACAGGCTAAAAGAATTGAATCTGTTCAGTCTTGAACAAAGAAGACTACGTGGCGACCTAATTCAAGCATTCAAAATTCTTAAAGGTATTGACAGTGTGGACCCAAGGGACTATTTCAGCCTGAAAAAAGAAACAAGGACCAGGGGTCACAAATGAAGTTTAGACAAAGGGGCATTTGGAACAGAAAATAGGAGGCACTTTTTTACACAGAAAATTATGAGGGTCGGGAATCAACTCCCCAGTAATGTTATTGAAGCTGACACCCTGGGATCCCTCAAGAATCTGCTTGATGAGAGTTTGGGATCAATAAGCTACTAACAACCAAACGAGCAAGATGGGCCGAATGGCCTCCTCTCGTTTGTAAACTTTCTTATGTTCTTATGTTCTTATGTTCTCATGTTCTTATGATTGGAGCCGCCACCTGGTAGTGATCTGGTTACATAGGTCCGGGAGCTGTCGCTGGAAGTCTCCATCTGATGCAAAGTTTATGTTGGTGTTAAATCCTTCGCTAATACTGATCCAGTCCAGTTGCATTTTTCTACGCAACACCTGTCCAATTTTGCCGGCGCTAGGACGGTACATCTGTATTAGTCCCTGCACTTGCTCCACAAACTGTTCAGAGTCTTTACGGTGGTCCGGCAAGTCTTTTGCAATGTCATTTTGTTCCCCAACATCCCAGTCTCTTTACACCAACACTGTTGGTGACCAAGTGTTATGTCCCTCCTGGTTTGGCCCAGGTTTCGGTTGGGGATTGGGATACTGGATCAGTGGGAACAAGCCTCGTACTGTACAAACTTTCTTGTTACGTTCTTGCTCTCACTTAGGGTATCTTCTCACTGTTGGGTTTGGATCAGTCACTTCTCTTGCGCTGTCTTTGCTTGCGGTGGACTAGTCAGTTTCCACCACTGTTTCGGGAGGGGGGGTGTGTGTGTGTGGCGGTGCAGTTGGGCGGCACAGTTACCGGCGGCACGGTCACCCTGGAGTATGGAGGGGGGGCAAGTCTCTCTCTCTGCGTTGTTTCGACTTCCTCTGATCCATCTGCAACATAACTTTAGCCTCCCTGTCTGTCTTTCTCTTTTCTTGTTTCTCTTTGTCCTCATCTGCCATTATTTCCCACTTCCTAAAGCTATCCCATTCTATTCTGCCCTTTCTCTTTTTCTTTTCTTTTTTCCAGCCTTCTCACTGGCTGTGTACACTGACTAATTTAGTTACACTTAAACTTCCTCCTAGTGGAAACCAACCCTTGTCAAACCATAAATCTATTTGTTGAAATACAACAGGACCCCATCTGTCACACTTGTTTAACTGTTTACTACATCCCTGACCCATTCTGTTTTGCTAACGTATTGAAGTAGAGAGAGAGAGAAGAAAAGAAAACAAATCAACAGACAATTAAACATACATGAGCTCTTTTCGGACGTCCTATGGTCCCAGACCAAAACTTAACTAGGTTCCAAAACTATTATGGAGTACTCCCTCTTTGGTCCCAGACCACGGTTAACCTATTCTAGAGTCCCAGACTCAGTATCGTCTGACTCACCTCTCAGTTGCTCTCAGGAGCCCTTATCCACCTCGGTGGAGCCCTCAGCCAGACTCAGAGCGGACCCTGCTCGTTCCCAGAATGCGGTGTCCTGATTCCAGTAATTCAGTTGGAACCCCGTCGATTGTTGACTCTTTGTCCCAGGACTACCACCGGGCAGAGTTTAGGATCCTGCCGACTGCACCAAAATGTCGTGGAACTTTTCAGGTCCACAACTAAAAGAGCCAACTGCACCAGGTATTCAGAGATATAAAGCTTTATTAGTTTGTGCAAATGAGAACAGCTCAACACATCAGTGTTAGGAAGCCCATTCTGCCATACAGAGTTATCATACAGTTATTATACCTTTACAGAGAGACAGGGTGGTTTCCCTTTCAACCAATAAGCTAGAGCCAACTCAGTTGGTGTAACAAAGAAAGGGGGACAGGTATTTACAAGGTACTACAATAAAGGTTAGGTGGAAAGGTGGGTTTGCCCTGATCAACTGATAAGCTGGAGCCAGCTCATTTGATGTAACAAAGAAAGGGGGAACAGGTGTTTACAACGTAGTATAATAAAGGTTAGGTGGAAAGGTGGGTTTGCCCTGATCAACCGATAAGCTGGAGCCATGTTCCTTTTGTCACACCACCCACAGTTTGGATTTTAGCTACACGTACCTGCAGTTTAATACATTTACTTTATTTCTATAAACTTAATAGATCATAAACTCAAAATGATTTAAAGCATATAACTCAGTAAATAATTGTAGTACAGAGTAGCAACAAACAGGTACAGGAATGATTCTATGCAATTATTCCCCTACATGGCTCGCAGCGTCATCCTCTACACCAATTTAATCGGTCACAGCGACCAGAAACAAACAAAAAAAAACAGCTCGGGCCTAGCACCCCTCTCAAGCCTCGGGCTGTCCTAGACTGGCTGCGCTTGACCTCGGCGACCACGGCAACTGAATCGGCTGCATACCCCGGCATCGACCGCGGTTTTTCCCGCAGACTGCGAAGTTGAGATAAACAGCGCCTACCCAGCCCCGATTCACTCCGCACCAGTGTAAGCATCTACGGCGCCACCTACAGCCCAGCACTGACTAATTTGGCACCGGTGAACCTCTTTAAAGCGTCTACAGCCCGACACCGACCACACTACTATCTGTACCGAGGGAAGCAGCTTCACCTGCAAAGCCATGTCGGTACAGTCGACTGGGTCCTCAGCTGGTTTCCACCAGTGTGACCAGTATGCGGGGAAGCTGCCCAGGCAGGATGAGCGCTGTTCCTGCGCAAGATGTTTAGGGCCAGACCTTGCGGCCAAAGCACTGGCAGGTGAGCTAGAAAAGAGCTAGTGTAGGAAGTTCTTGAGATGAAATAAGCACCGGAGAGCAGCCCTCTAGGACCCCTCTCCCCGGCTACAGTGACCAGGGAACTCTCCCACACAACTGGGTCACCCTCCCGTTCCCCACCACCAGTAGAGAGGTGCAAACACCTTTCAGGGGAGGTGAGATGGTCACCGCTTAGGTGGTACCGCTCGAGGGGATGCTCACCAGCGGACAAACGGTCGGCGGGTAGGCACCGCTCCCCTTCCCCACGCAGGCGCAGACGATCCCCATCACAGTTGCCTAGGAGGTGCTCAAGCTCGGCCGAGTGGTGCTTTTCAGAGCTGGCAGAGACTGTAAGGGCTCAGCAGAACATGCTAGAGACCCTATTAAAATCACAGGACAGGCTGTCCCCTACCACCGGGCAGCCCCAGCCCCCACAATCTCATTCCCCATCCCCTTTACCTAGACCCCCTAGCCCAGACGAGCTGTCCTTCACGACGTCCAGATAGGACTTCTCGGACCCAGCCACCTCCATCGGGCAGGCCACTGTGAAGGGCTCCTTGCCGTCCTTGCCACATGTGTCACAGAGGGAAGAATTCCGGGCACTAATGCAGCGTGCAGCTGCAGCTATGGGCGTTCCCTGGCCAGCAGAACAGGTGGGAAAGGGAAACCACTTTCTCCAGCAGAAAGGGCACCCACAGCATGTCCTCCCTTTATGCCAGGACTTCCTGGAATTGGTGCGCTCTTCCTGGAACAACCCAGAGTTTGCGCCCTCAGCCTTCAGAACAGTAGAGTCTCTGCTTCATACTGCAGGAGCCCGAGAAGCGGGCCTAGGCACATTCTCCACTATCGAGGACACTGTTACGGTATTGGTGCAAGGATCCAACCTGTCCATCCAAGCCTTGCAGGACAACGGATGCGATGCTCAAAAACTTGTATTCCAGCTCCCAAGGTTGCATTCACAGCCTGCTGGGGTAAAAGGGACTGAACACCGAGTAGACAAGGAGTTAGAGGCAGGGCCAGTGGTAGGGGACCACCGCAGGCCAGGGGTAACTGGTTCTTCAGCTGGAGACCGAAGCCGGGGCCTAAGAAAGACCCTCCCCCTTCCAAGCCCAAGGAAGACCGTCCCTGAGGGGCCCCGGCTGCCACCAAACCCCCCCACAACCGGAATGACCAATGGAACAACCCATGGCAAGGCTGCACCCAGGATTCCTGGGTGCTATCGACAATGAGACACAGATACGCTCTACAATTCCACATAGTTCCACCACCCTTCAAGGGTGTGCTCCTCACCACCGTCGAACCAGCGAGGGTAATACTCCTTCAACAGGAGATCACCAATCTTCAAAGGAAGAATGCTGTAAGCTTGGTAAGTCCAAGAGATGCCCTCAGAGGCTTTTACTCCAGGTACTTCCTGGTGCCCAAAAGGGATGGCAGTTTCAGACCAATTATGGACCTCAGGGTCCTCAACTTGTTCCTCAAACAGAGGAAGTTCAACATGTTGACAGCACAGCGTATCATCCAGTCCGTCCAACTGGGCGACTGGTTCACATCGATCGACCTGCAAGATGCCTACTTTCACTTCACGATCTGTCCCATGCACAGAAAATATCTGTGCTTCGCCTTTCAAGGCAACACTTACGAATTCTGTGTGCTGCCATTTGTCCTCTCACTGGTGCCCCTCACATTTTCAAAGTGCATGGATGTAGCACTGGCTCCACTCAGGCTGCAGGGTATTCGGATCCTAAACTATCTGGACGATTGGTTAGTTTGCGCGCATTCAAAAGTACGCGCAGAAGCGCGCACAAAACAGGTCATAGATCATGTGACGAAGTTAAGGCTCTCAATACATCAACAAAGAGCAACTTGGTACCGTCTCTGTCGTGTTCCTGGGAATCAAACTGAACTCTGTGAGCATACTTACCTCACTGTCAGAAGACAGGATTTGGTCGTTGGAGGCCACACTCTCCCTATTCATAGAGGACGCTCTCATACAGGTCAAAGTGTATCAAAGTTTGTTGGGGCTGATGACAGCCGCCTTGAGAATCCTTCCACTAGGGCTGCTGAGAATGCACCCATTTCAAACCTAGGTGAATACGCTCAAGGTGCACCCGGTCTGATATTGGTACCGGCTGGTGCGAGTGTCCAGACAATGCCAGAAGACACTTGAGTGGTGGCTCCGTCCTGGCAATCTGCGCCTCGGATCTCCCCTCAGATCCCCTCACAGAAGGGAAGTGGTCACTAGAGATGCCTCCAGCCTGGGCTGGGGAGCAGTCTGGAATGGGAGAGGAATAAGAGGTCAGTGGAAGGGACATTGGCAGCAAGCGCACATAAATTCCCAAGAGCTGCAAGCAGTGAACCTGCTATTACCTAATTTTCTCCAGCAGTTAATGCACAAACATGTTCTGGTCCGGACGGACAATACTACAGTGGTAGGCTACATAAACCAGGAAGGCGGCCTGCGCTCACCGGGCCTTCACCACGCAGCACACAGACTCCTGTCCTGGACGCATAGAAACTTCTGTTCCTTCAGGGCAGTTCACCTCCCCAGTGTGGACAACAAGGCAGCAGACCTCCTGTCCAGAAGCGCTCCAGACAGCTCGGAGTGGCAGCTGCACCCTGAAGTGGTGAAACAGATTTGGGAGAGATTTCGACCAGCACGAGTTGACATCTTTTCAACAGCCATCCACTCATTGCTCCTATGGTTCTCCATGGAGAGAGACAGGGGCTCCCTGGCAGTAGACGCGCTAGCTCACCTCTGGCCACAGGGGCTATTGTATGCATTCCCTCCGCTACCACTATTACCCCTGACAATAGAGAGGATCAGGGTGGAGAGAGCACAGGTTTTGCTGGTTGCGCCCTGATGGCCGAGACGCCCCTGGTTTGCTGTCCTCTCGGACATGATGTCAGATCAGCTGTGGCAGCTACCGCTACTCAAGCACCTCCTGAGCCAAGCAGAGGAGCTCTTATGGCACCCAAACCCAGCCCAGCTCCAACTCTGGGTCTGGCCGTTGAACGGAGCCGTCTATTCAGACGAGGTTTGCCAGATGCAGTAGTAGAAACACTACAGTCTGCAAGGGCGTCGAGCACTAGAGCCCAGTACTCATATATGGAAAGTTTTCCGAGACTGGTTCTTTGCCGAAGGACATGATCTTGTGACTTGCCCTATTGAGACAATATTAACCTTCTTACAACGCTTGTTTGACACAAGAAAATCAGTGTCCACTTTGAAAATATACCTGGCAGCAATATCAGTGTGCCATGACAAAATTGACTCGGTGTCCCCTGGGGCACATTTCCTGGCAGCACATTTTCTTAAAGGAGCTTGGAGTCTTCATTCTCCCAGGAAAAGTATGGTCCCCCAAGTGGGATCTAGAACTGGTTCTGCGGGCCCTTATGGGTCCCCCATTCGAGCTCATGGCGTCAACAGAACTGTGCCCTGTTTCATTGAAGGTGGCATATTTAAAAGCCATTACGCCTGCCAGATGAGTAAGTGAGCTTCATGCGCTGTCCATTGATGACACATGCAAGGCTTTTATGAGAAATTACTTGTAGGTAACATTAAGAACAAATCCATCCTTTTTGGTGGTATCCTCATTCCATATTAACCAATCAGTGGTTTTGGAAACTTCCCCACACGAGTCAGAGGAGGACCGTAGACAACGTTATGCCCAGTTCAGGCTCTGCGCTGTTATTTGGATAGGACGGCGTCCTGGAGACAGTCCAACCAGCTGTTTGTCTGCTATGGGTCCCACTCTGGAGGTCAGGCCCTATCAAAGCAACGTCTAGCACACTTGGTGGCAGATGTGATATGCTTGGCGTATGAACAGACGGAATCCCCGTTACCAGGGGACATTAAGGCCCAATCTACCAGGGGCCTGGCAACTTTGTGGGCTTTCCTTCATGGCACCTCCTTAGATGAGTTATGCAATGCTACTACATGGACAGGTAGTCAGACATTTGTTTTTACCGCCTTGATGTTGCAAACTGAGCGAGACCCTCTCTGGACTCTAGGGTGTTGCAGGCGGCATGCCCTTAGGCATCATGTGGGCTCTGTTGCTATCACCGTGGGGCTGTACTGTTGGTAATCTGGAGCCATGACAGCTTTGGTACAACTTTCCCATTCAGTAATGGTTGTCATTCAAATTGAAAGGGAATGTTAGATTATTACCATAACCCTGGTTCCCTGAAAGAGAATGACAACCATTACCCTTTGAGGTCGTGTCCCCAGCTGCGATGTGCTATTGTGAGGACGTCCCTCTTCAACAGGAGGTGGGAGGGACTTCCACCTCACAACAGGGCCCTGATAGAGCAGCTTTTTTATATATGCTCAGTGATTGACGGTCAGAGAGGCTCTTCCCATTCGGTAATGGTTGTCATTCTCTTTCAGGGAACCAGGGTTATGGTAATAACCTAACGTTATTTCCTTTGTGCGGGAAGAATGGGAACGTGGAAGTACACATTCCATTCCAAGTCCACGGTGGTAAACCAGTCGCCCCGGCTGGATGGACTGGAGAATGTGACGCTGAGTCAGCATTTGGAACTTCGTCTCCTTGAAAAACTCGTTGAGGAGTCTCAGTCTAGGATGTACCAAGGCCAGAGATCTGGAGCAGCGTACCTGAAAGGAGGTGTAGCTTGGAAGCCACAGGCTCAAGGAGTGGGGCTTCCTGTAGAATTTAATCTATATGGTCGGTCAGAATACCTGCCGTGTTTGCTAGGTGGATCACCTGTGCCTCCACTGCATAAGCCCACTTCAGGTGCGTTCCCGTGACCCTGCACTGTGGGTTTGGACACACAGGATCCTTTAGTTACTACTGCGTCTCTCTGTCCTTCCAGGTATATGCACACAACCCAAGCGAAGGAGAAGATTACTGATTCATCGTCCCCCTTTATACTATTACTCATGACCCCTTGACAAACGATTGCAGCTGCTTTTATTGCAGCTAATGCAGAGGTGTCTATGCTAACCACATGTAGTCACACACCTGGTCAGCATGTAGCATACACCAGGGGTGACACACAGACTGAAGAAAGCTGCGGCAGGCTATTGAAGAAGAAAAAGGGGAAGAACAACAATCAAGGTTGTGCGACAGGGTCAGCACACAGGTGGCCACACAACAACAATACACAATATACAGCAGTCACACAACAGCAGGGATACACTCACACTTAATGAAATACTGCACAAGCAGTCGCTCACACACAACAGACAGTCATAGTAAAGACAGCCTGCAACACAGGTGAGGCAGGCCGTGAAAGAAAGGAGCAAGAAGCAGCTCAAAAACAGAGCCGCTGATTGCATAAAAGCGACAAGCCAGCTCTCAGCATGAATACAAGGGAACTGCAGTCGACTCAGAAGAGCGCTTTCAAAAACACATTCAGTTTAGTAATACAGAAGATTACCTTACCATAGGTTAGAGGCAAAAGAGCAAATGATCTCCGCAGTTTGACTGTTTAATCCCTGCTAGTTGAAATTTGCAGAGACCCCTAGCAACCCTTTTGCATTTACTTTAATATTTGTATAATTTATGTTGTATTTGTGTAATCTTCACCAAACAATAATGTTGAAGAGGCCTTTTGGCTAGGCTTTGGAGAAAGATAAAAACATTCACAGCAGAAAATGTTAATGCTTGCCAATGGACAGTGTTCTCTCTTTGTGCCTTCCAGTCTGCATGTCCTCTAAGCAAATTAAATATTCCTTATGTTTTACAAGGAGATTGTTCATACATATTTATAAAGCTCAGAGCCTGATATTCATTATTTCAACTGAAAGGGTCACCTTTATGCTGAAAAAAAAAGACATAAGCAAAGGGAATTATTTATTACCAGGACAACTTGGTTAGATGATATTATTATTATTATTATTATTATTATTATTATTATTATTATTATTATTATTATTATTATTATTATTATTCAGTGTCCCTTTATACCACAGCTTGGTTGTTGCTCGCATTCCACCGGTACGTTCTTTCTGGTAGAAGACAAATAGCATGATCTTATAACTACAAGTCCCGATTATAGCCTTTTACTGTCAGTATTATCCTTTATTATGTGTTTGTGAAATCTTGAAAATGACCAAATGTGAAAATAAGGTGCTACCATTCTGACAGACCCTGAGCAACATGTCTGACATGGTTTACTATGTGAAAGCAAGAAAAGAAAAAACATCTCAAATATGTTATAATCAGCACCTAGCTGTCATGAAAGAAAACCTGTTGTCACTTCAATGTAACTGAAGCATCAGCTGTTCTCTGCTGTATTCAGAGACAGAAACATACAGAAAATACCTTCCTTGGTGAGGACAGATTTGAGACAGACACTTCTGCTTCAGAAGCATTAGCATTGTTTTAAATATGCATATTCAATTATTATGTCCTCTCCCCTGTTCTATATCGTTACAATTGTGTTGCGCGTTCTCAAGAACGAAGGGCTAACGTTGAAAGCCCTGATACAGTATGTGCAATCAGTAATTGACAATTGGGTGAGTGGTAAGACCTACATTTTCTCAAGTCAGCTGGTACTTTGCAAACGTTTGGACAATCGCTGCGCTGACAGAAATAGTATCTACGGAAGGTGTGAACATGACATCAGCACAAAACAAGCAGGTTTATTTGCTGCAGACCATTTTTAGCCTTTTTAGACATCCATTTTCTTGTTTACTATGTGTAGCATTTTAATTTCCCGCCTAGATTGCACACAGTCCCATGACATAATCACTGCACAGCACTGTGTGCATGGTGAATAGTACACGCAGGAACACAGCAGGGCTGTACAGTTTAGTTAATGTGATTTTTTTTGTATGAAATACAAATAATAATTATGAAATAATTTATTTTTATTTCTTAAGAATATTGAAAAAAATTGCGATATTGGGTTAATTATCTGATTTCCGCACAGTGCGTGAAATCACGATTTACACTGGGCCTTAATTATACCGTAACTACTTCTTGTATCTTGTATTTGATTTTACTCTTATAGGTAAACTCACTCAAGTTTTTTTTAATTGCTCTTATTTGAAATCATTCTCTTCCATTTATCGTACTTACTACAGGCTCTCACTGGACTTTACTTGTATATGCAAATCTTTTTACTATAAGTTTAACTGCTCTCAGTCGATCTCACTCTTAAATGTAATTATTTACTGTATTCTTTAATTTGCTCTTATTTGAATTTGGTCTTTTTTGGTACTGATATTATTGTTCTTTGCACTGCTCTTATCTATAATGTGATATTCTGTAATGTAATATTTTACAATGTGATATTTTCTAACAATTGTAAGTCGCCCTGGATAAGGGCATCTCTTAGGAAATAAATAAAAAAATTAATAAATTAATAAATAATAATAAATAAATAAATAAATAAATAATGTGTTTGTGAACAGAGAGAACCAATGTACGATGTTTGAATGTCATTGATCCTCTGACATTTAAATGTATCTACTGTATCCTAGGATACAATGTAGGGCTGCATATTACAATGTCAGAGTCAAAATAAAACTGCATTTTAATCAAAATATTGTGTATTTCCTAGAAAACAATATATTGAATAGTAAACAAAAAATCTGGTATAAATAAAAAAAAAATCCTTTAACTTTTTGGTAAAATTCCGAATAAACTGGAAATGCGGAACTCACAGTATCTCTATATTTGTATTCAACAGTCTGGGACCGCATTTCAAAAGTCACCCTTTATACAAAAATATTGATTAATATACAATAAGTTGTTTCTCATAGCCCATTGCTTTCACTTGAAAGGTCCATTCTTATCTCAACAGCCCATGCATTTGTCACAGAAAGGAGCAGTGCTTGTATATTAATGCAATGTCTTGAGCACTTTATCACGCCTTCACTCAATGAAGATACTCTCTCACAATGCCAAGGTCAGCCTCTTTCCTGCATCATTCATTTCGAAACAGTGTGCTTGTCTAACCGAGAGAGCCCATGTTTCCTCCTCATATTACATTCGTAACAGGCCTGACCCACACGTGTTCACAATCATAGATACACTCGATGCCTTGCATGCAGTCGTGTTCTCTTGAAATCTCAACGAGACAGATGTTCTGGTTAGCTCTTGCCACTAATAAGGGGCTGCTTGTTAAAGGGGACAGCAACAGAAAGGCAGTCAGTGCTTCTGTTTTACAGTGTACTAAGGGCCAATGGCAGTTATGATATGATGACATGCTATTGGTGGAATGATAAGTAACTAAAACAATAACTTTACTTATTCACATATATGGGAAAACTGTCTGTACCATTTGAAAAGCATAGTAAAGTGTAATAAGCACGGTATAGCCAGAGAGTTATAGTAAAATATAATAAACATGGCAAACCATGATGCCTGAACTGAAAATGAACTCATTGTAAACCATGTTTCTTCAACACAGCAATCCCCACAGCAACTCCTCCGATCACTTGAGCTCACTGTGCACCTGTTCACCACAGTGTGCTGTAGAATGACGATTTCTAACCTGCTGCAGCGGCTCCCTATGGAATCCCTGAGACCGGCGACCTCACACTGACAGAAACCTGCGCTCCCCTGACAGTCTGCACACCACACAGTCGTGCCTTTACCAGGGAGACACTCAGGGACCCCTGCACTCCCCTGATAGCCTGCACACCACACAGTCGTGCCTTTACCTGGGAGACGCTCAGGGACCCCTGCACTCCCCTGATAGCCTGCACACCACACAGTCGTGCCTTTACCTGGGAGACGCTCAGGGACCCCTGCTCTATAAACATAATCTGAAAGTAACTAGAAGTAAACTTCAACTCTATATGATATTTATCACATGCATCTAGAAAAGCCAATATTCAGGCAGTAGAAAATGTGAAGAATACAATGAACGGCTTGCTTACTTCCTATAAAGCCGTTTCAGATTCTAGTCATACTGTTCCTTTTCCTAGGCTGTGTGCCATAGATCAAAAACGGCATTGAACTCCCTTGAATAAAACCTATCTACTTAGATATCTAGTCATCTGTCATTAAAAAGGATGTGTACTATCTTTCAACAAGAAGATAATGTGCTTTCTATCACTGTGTGTTGGCAACCATGCCAAGTGTTCTGTTACTTCTAAATCTCTTCTAAATCCATGATGGATTATCTCTGCAGTATCTAAGGGAGCTCTCCAACTTCTGTTGACATGGAACCGAAAAAAGAAGGTCATTTGAATTATAAAACTGTTATGGTCACAATAAATATCTCCCTTATAAAGATAAAAGCATTGGTAAGCATTGTAAAAAGACAGGTATGGAAAGCCATTGTAAACTATGGTAAATGCAATTACTGTGCACATTTAAAGTGAAAAAAGCTTTATAAGGGTATAGATTACAAAGTGGAATTATCCTTTGGTCAAAGAGACTCAAAGCAGATTACTTAAACATTAACTTTTTTTTAATGAAAGGGTAATAATACATAATTAAGTTTTCTATACTGGTTATATATTTGAAAGTAATTGTATCTAAACAGATCATTCCCTACCTCTTACCCATCTTACCTCTCTTTCCCTCTTACCCCTCTTACACCTTTTACCCCTCTTACCCCTCTTACAACTCTTAGTAATCACCCCCTTAGACTCAATAACTGGTTATGCCACCTTTAACAGCAATAACTGCAACCAAACACTTCCTGTAGTTATTGATCAGTCTCTCACAGCGCCGTGGAGGAATTTTGGCCCACTCCTTCATGCAGAACTGGTTCAACTCTATGACATTTGTGGGTTTTTGAGCATAAACTGCTCGTTTCAGGTCCTGTCACAACATCTCAATGGGGTTTAGGTCTGGACTGTGACTAGGCCATTCCAAAACTTTAAATTTCTTGTTCTTCAACCATTCTGATGTAGACTTGCTTGTGTGTTTCGGATCATTGTCTTGCTGCATGACCCAGCTGCGCTTCAGATTCTGCTCATGGACAGATGGCCTGACATTCTCCTGTAGAATTCCCTGATACAGAGCAGAATTAATGGTTCCTTTGATGATTACAAGTTATCCAGGTCCTAATGCAGCAAAGCGTGCCCACCACCACCATGCTTGACCGTTGCTATGAGGTTCTTACTGTGGAATGCAATGTTGGGTTTTCACCAGATATAACAGGGCCCATGTTGGCCAAAAAGTTCTACTTTTGACTCATCTGTCCATAGAACATTGTTCCTGAACTCTTGAGGATCATCCAGGTGCTTTTTGGCAAACTTGAGACTAGCATTCATGTTCTTTTTAGTGAGCAGTGGTTTCCGCTTTGCTACTCTGCCACGAATCCCATTTATGCCCAGTGTCTTTCTGATGGTGGATTCATGAACATTGACCTTAGCCGAGGTGAGAGTGAGTGCAGTCATGATGGTGGTTAGTGCAAAGACACTGTGGTGTGCAGTGGTGCTCCGAACAGTGCTGACCCTTGGCGACAGCTCCGGAGTAGTGCTTTATCTGTCTGGTGGTGAAAAAACACAAACAATTACACAGACAAACATAGCAAAACACAAAACGTAATTCTCTTTCTGTAACAGGAGCTCCTTTCTCGATCCTTCTCTCTCCAAACATTAACCCAAACGAAGGAAAAGATCGGCGTTACCCTGGCCCTTATATGTAATCCTGCATGATATCAAGGTAAACGATTGCAGCTGCCTTATTACTTGCAACTGTCCCTCGTTTACCTTTCAAGTCAATACAGTCTTACCACAGTCTCGCTTCTTTCCAGGATGACCCACTTCCTGGTCCTGGAAATGAACTCAGGCCAGATCTTCCAGATACTTCTCCTCTCGTTCTTTAGCGCCCTCACAGGTTAGGAGGAAGATTTATAACCAGAACTCATTGTACTTCTGTCACATATCCCACCACTCAGAGTGGAGCCGAAGGAACACTTGGCTAAATCTACCTTTCCCATTACTCCCCCCTCCTGGAAAAAATAATCTGCATTTTGGTGGTCTTTCCCCGCACGGTGTACCATATGGTACATGAAGGGCTGCAATGCCAGATACCACCGAGTTATCTGGGCATTGCTGTCCTTCATTGTGCTTAACCACGTGAGTGGGGCGTGGTCTGTGACCAGATGAGTGTCCCAGCAGGTAGTATCGTAAAGAGTGAGTATCCCATTTAATGGCCAAGCACTTTTTCGACTACAGATTAGTTGCATTCCCAAGGTAACATTTTTTTGCTCAGGTACAATATCGGGTGTTCTACTCCAGCTACTTTTTGGGACAAGACTGCATCCAAACCTATATCCGAGGCATTGGTGTGGAGGATGAATCTCTTGGTGAAATCTGGAGTAATTAGAGTGGGGGCCTGGCAATGTCTACGCTTAATAGTATCAAATGCCTCCTGACACTCAGCTGACCATTTAATTAAATTTGGAGCACTCTTTTTGGTGAGGTCGGCTAACGGGTTAACCACTGTGGCGTACTCGGGGATGAAGCGGCGGTAATGACCGGCTAAGCCCAGTAGTGACCTCACCTGAGTCTTTGTTTTGGGGATTGCTGCATCAACCAAAGCCTGGATTTTGGTGACCACAGGTCTCACCCTTCTATTCCGCATTAAAAATCCCAAATATTGCGTTTCTGTTTTGACAATCGCATATTTCCTCAAGTTAGCTGTCAGCCGGGCTGCCCCTAGAGACTGAAGAATGGCTGTAACCCTAGCCAAATGCTCTTGTCAGGTGGAGCTGTAAATCACCACGTCACAATATATGCTGCTGCATATTCATGATGTGGGCGTAAAACCTGGTCCATCAGTCTCTGAAAGGCAGCGGACGCACCATGTAGCCCATATGGCATGGTTTTAAAGTGGAACAGCCCTTCTGGTGTTGAAAATGCGGTTTTCTCTCTGGAGCTGCAAGTTAAAGGGATTTGCCAGTATCCCTTCGTCAGGTCCAGAGTGGAAATAAACCTCGCTTTTCCCAGTCTGTCTAAAAGTTCGTCGACCCGAGGCATGGGATATGCATCGAACTTAGCAATAACGTTCACCTTTCTGAAATCCACACAGAAGCGGTTGGTGCCGTCTTTCTTAGCCACTATGACGATTGGACTGCACCACTCGCTCCTGGAAGGCTCAATCACCCCAAGCTAGAGCATATCCCATACCTCTTTGCGAACGCCACTTTGTCAACTTTCTGGGATCCGGTACGGTCTCTCTCGCACTGTGACACCTGGTGGAGAGATAATGTCATATTCAACTAAGTTTGTTCTGCCGGGCATGTCAGAAAAAAAACATTGCTGAACTCCTCAAGAAGCTTACACAGCTCTCTTTGCTGATCAGGAACCAATTGTTCCCTGAAAGAAATCGCTCTTGTGCTCGGGGTCTCTGGACAGGGGCCTAAATCATCCTCCATATTGCCTGAGGCTATAAATAAGACCTCTCTTGCCTGCTAGGGCTTTAACAAATTAACGTGGTAAATTTCACTTTCATTCATGTGATCCGGCTGTCTAATTTCATAATTTACTTTCCCTATAGCCCGAATCACCTCATACGGCCCTTGCCATTTAGCACACAGTTTTGACTCTGATGAGGGAAGTAGCAGCATTACCTTGTCCCCTGGTCGAAAGGTTCGACTCCGTGCATTTTTGTTGTAATGCTGCTGCTGTCGCTGCTGAGCTGATCTTAGGTTGTCTTGGGCCAAACGACTGACCAAATCCAGGCGATCTCTCAGCAGGAGCACATACTTCATTACATTTTTGGACGAGCCTTTGTGCTCCTCCCACCCCCCTCTCAGGAGGCCGCGAGGCTGCTGGCCGTACAGGAGCTCAAAGGGGGAGAACCCCGTTGAACTCTGTGGCATTACTTTCACCGCAAAAAGGAGGTAGGGAAGAAGTGATGCCCAATGTTTCTGCTCCTGTGTTACGAATCGCCTCAGCATCGACTTTAAGGTCTGATTAAAGCATTAAACCAAACCGTCCAATTGTGCATGATAAATGGATGTCCCGATGGGACGTATTTTTAATATTTTGTACACCTGCTGTAACGTTTTGGACAGAAAATTGGTCCCGTGATCGGTCAAAATCTCCTTGGGGATCCCTACTCTGGCCATAATCTGCGCTAACTCGGCAGCGGCACTAGTGGACCTCAATGGAACTGCCTCCGGGTATCGCGTTGCATAATCCACCACCACTAATATATGCGTATACCCAGAATCATAAGGTAGCAAAAGGCCCACTATGTCCATTGCAATGTGCTTGAAAGGAGTGGAAATAATCGGGTGTGGGATGAAAGGGGCAAGGGCGCATTCGACCAGGAGCTACTCGTTGGCAGTCTGGGAATGTGGCTACATATCTCAACACATCAGTATGAAGACAATAGAATCGAGCCAATATCCGTTCCTTTGTCTTCTCGGCTCCGAGGTGCCCCGCAAAAGGGATATCATGCGCCAGCCTCATGACCTCGGTCCGACAAGATGGGGGAACCAACAATTGCGTTACAGGCTGTCCTGTACCCGCAACTAGGTTTACCCTATATAGTAATTGCCCCTTGATACTGAAATGTGGATATACTAGCACCCCAGTGCTGTCAACATCCTTACCTTCAGTGGACCAGACCTGCCCCCAAGCGTGCACCAGTGACGGGTTGTCATGTTGGCCCCACAGTAGGTCCGCGCTTGAGTACCACTGGTCCGGTACATTGAGACGGGCTGGAATAACTTCTGCCCTTGTCAGCCCAGTAACCTCGCTCTCTCGGTCACACTGCATTCCCACTCCCTTCGACTGGCGTTTGTTACCATTGCAGCACCAGACCCCTGCCTTGTCGCAAAAATGCTCCATCCCATTTCGCGGTCCGTCTCTCCTTATTTGTTTTCTAGGATGGAAAAGAGGGGAAAACTTTTCAGTGTGAAAAGGAAACACATCACCAATTCGTTCCCTTTTCTTTTTTTTTTCCAAGTTTCTGCTAGAATTGTGTGGCAACCTTTCCGCCACCCCAACAAGGTGAAGTTTTATCAGTCCTACTGATAAATATACTTTTAATGTGGGGTATGCTGCCATGTCTCCATGGATATAAGAGATGGCCACCTGACCTCATGGTCGCCACAACATACTGCCCAGGAGAGCTGTCCTAATCAAGGTTTGCTCACACCCTGTGTCCACTAATGCGTGGGTTTTCACATTCCCTAAAACAACATTAATCAGGCCAGCCCTTCCAGATACTTCTCTTCTCGTTCTTTAGCGCCCTCACAGGTCGGGAGGAAGATTTATCACCAGAACTCATTGTATTTCTGTCACAGAGGCAAATACTTTTTCACGGCACTGTATCTGTGTTACAGTGATTACTGTGAGGAGATCAGCTCTCCTAATTAATATGTAGCTGTTTTTACAGTGATCACTGAGGAGACAGGCTCTCCTAATAAATATGGAGCTGTGTTTTCACTTCCCTTGCCTTTGTATGGTGTTTACAATCATTCCGACTGGATTGGTGTGTTTTTAATACAGACAATCACACACAACACTTGACACAGAAAAAGACTGAAGGAAATGTACTGGAACTAGAACTATAATTTCATACAAAGAGGGTTGCTTTAGCTCTAGCAGAATGCGCTTGTTTTTCACTAATTACTCATCGTAACACAAAGATGCACTGAAGTAGAATGAAGAAACTGAACGAAGAAAAAATGAGTGGCTGAGTAATTGGAGCTAACATGTTTTAATCTGATTTGTTTTGCACTTCTCATTAGCTGCACGGGTCTCAGTGTGCATGTAACAGGGGGAGATCTGAGTTGACTCTGCTGGCGTGTTCACAGTGCTGCAGGAAGAGGGCAGCAGTCATCCAACAACTGCCTGTGAGTCATGGCAGTGACACGGGGAGGTGGGAAAGTGGGTGTGTGGACTTTCCCTCTCTCTGAATGGCTGGGAGGTGGATTTTGGGGAGATTGTTAGCCCTATAAGATAATGCTCTACTGTTTCCTCAGGTCTGCCCTTTTAGACGCGCTGTATGTGCGGAAGCGCTGGTCGAGGACCGAGAACCGAGAACCAGCTGAGAGAAAGACAGCAACTAACAAGCCAGAGAGTGACAGCGGGGAACCCTTGGGCAGACCCCCGAAGTATTGTTTACAACAGGCAGGGAGCCTCTAGAGTAGGTCGGTGATCTGGGTTGTATGGGTAGCGGCGACCGGGATAACGCTGCCGAGTGCAGCACCTTTTATTTGTAGTTTTATTACTGTTTTATTTTTCCTTGTTCTTTTTGCCTTCTGTTTTCATTATTATTTTGAGCACCTGCGAGTGCGCCTGCAGTTAATTACAGGCGTGGAAAAGTACAGAGCAGTTTCGAAGCAGAAAGGAGAAATTGCATCTTGAATTGCTTTAATCAGAAAACAGAGGACATTGGGGAAACACAGCAGCAGCTCAAAGTCAAACAGCCGCGTGTGTTTTTCTGATAACAAACAAGCTGAAACTCGGAGCAGCTGATTCAAATTCAGCGCCGTTTTGAGACACGGGCGAGGGGAGGAGCCAACAGCACAGCAGAACAACGCAGTTAAACGAGGCAGTCTTCCCAGCGACAGCGAGTGGAAGCGACAGCGAGTGGGAGAAGTACAGGCGTGGAAAAGTACAGAGCAGTTTCGAAGCAGTTGGAAAGCAGGTTGACAGCTGCAGAAGAAACTAAACTTCAAAAAAAAAACCTCAACATGGTCTTCAAGCCAGTAATCTGTGACACCTGCTTGATGTGGGAAATCCGAGAAAACCCAGCGGAGCTAAACCAAGTGTGCGTAAAGTGCCGCGCGATCCAGGATTTGCATAAACTAGTAAGTATGCTAGAAATGGAGCTGGAAGAAGTGAGACAGCAACAGGATCTTGAGGAACTGGCACACCCACAATTCATGGAAGTCTGCATCACCCCTAACAGACTGAAAGCCACCAGGGAGATAGAAGGTCAGAACAGCTGGGTTCAGGTAGGCAGAAGCAGGGAAAAAAAGAAACTTCGTCAAACACCACCACCAGAAATCAAAACAACCAACAGATTTGAGTCACTTCAGAATTGTGATGAGCAGAACCAACAACAAGAGAATGAAAGGAACAACATCCAGGACCCTATTGACAGTGGTGACCAGACAGCAAAAAGAAGGGAGGTCATGATTGTTGGGGACTCCATATTGAGAAACACAGCAAGTTCAATTCGCAGTTTGGACCCCCTTACTACAACAGTGTGCTGCCTTCCGGGAGCCTCGGTCAAGCACATCACTGAGAACGTGGACAGGCTCCTAGAACGAACAGGAGACGACCCGGTAGTAGTCGTCCACATCGGTACAAACAACATTGGAAGAGACAGACCAAAATCCCTGCAAAACAAATTCAGAGAGCTAGGAAGGAAATTAAAAGAGAAAACCAAAACTGTGGTATTTTCTGGTATACTACCCGCACCTTGCAAAGGACCATATGGACAGCTGGAAATAATTAATCAAAACCAATGGTTGAAGACGTGGTGCACACGGGAAGGCTTCACCTATCTTGATCATTGGACCACATTCTACAACGAGGACTATCTGTATAGACGGGATGGACTGCATTTAAATAACAAGGGAACTAGTCTACTTGGAGAAAAGATCCTCGAGCAGGTTCGGAAGCATTTAAACTAGAAAGGAAGGGGGGAGAAATCAACAAAAAAACAGAAGGGAGACCGCATCAAAACAAGAACAACAACTCAGGTAAGACAACCATTAAATGTATTTATCTAAATGCTAGAAGTATCAGAAACAAAATTCTAGAACTTGAAGCTACTGCACTAACAGGTAACTATGATGTGATAGGTGTTACAGAAACTTGGTTATCTGAGAGTGATGGGGACGAATATAATATTTGTGGGTATACACTGTATAGGAAAGACAGGCAGGACAGAAGAGGAGGAGGGGTAGCGCTATACATAAGAAACAGTCTTGAAGCCCAGGTGTTAAACCTGGACAAAGAAAATAAAACCGAATCAATATGGGTCAGAATAACAGACAAAAATTCAAAAGGCATAATAATAGGAGCATGCTATAGACCGCCAGATTCAGACAGTGAGCACAATAATCTGTTATACAATGACATTAGAAATGTGTGTAGCAAAGGAGAAGCCATACTAATGGGGGATTTCAACTTCCCCCAAATAAAATGGGAAAACCCGGTGGGTAGCGCGAAGGATGAAATAGAAATGGTGGAAATGACAAATGACTGCTTCCTAACACAATTTGTGAAGGCACCCACTAGAGGGGAGGCATGCCTTGATTTAGTCTTTTCAAATAACGAAGATAGAATAACTAAAACAGAGGTCAGAGAACCACTGGCAAACTCAGACCACAACATGGTCTCATTTGAAGTGTTTTTTAAAACCCCAAAAGTAAAGACTAAAGCTAAGGTTTACAATTTTAGAAAAGCAAACTATGAAGGTATGAAACAGAGACTAACAGAAGTAGATTGGAGTAAAATAGAGAAAACACCCACAGAAGAAGGATGGTTGTTCTTCAAAAATGTAGTACTAGAGGCGCAAAACAATTATATCCCTAAAGTAGACAAATCTAAATGTAAAACTAAATTGCCAAAATGGTTTAATAGATCAATTAAAAAAAATATTCAGCGAAAAAAGGCACTTTACAGAGCATTAAAAAAGGACCAAAAAGAAAGTACGCAGAAAGAGTACACAGAACTGCAAACGCAAGTCAAAAAGGAAGTTAGAAAGGCCAAGAGAGAAATAGAAATGAACATTGCTAAGGGAGCTAAAACCAATTCCAAAATGTTTTTCCAATATTACAACAGCAAGAGAACATTCAAAGAGGAGATTAAATGTTTAAGAGATACAAATGGCAAAATCGTAGAGGAAGAAAAAAAATAGCAAATATGTTAAATGATTACTTTTCACAAGTTTTTACAAAGGAAGATACTGACAACATGCCCCACATGTCATCCAGTTCCTATCCAGTTTTAAATAACTTTAGCATAACTGAGGCAGAAGTGTTAAAGGGACTAGGAGCTCTTAAAATAAACAAATCCCCTGGGCCGGATGAGATCCTCCCAGTAGTACTCAAAGAAATGAAAGAAGTAATTTACAAACCGCTAACCAAGATCATGCAGCAGTCTCTTGACACAGGGGTGGTACCGACAGACTGGAAAATTGCAAACGTAATACCGATCCACAAAAAGGGAAACAAAACTGAACCAGGTAACTACAGACCAGTAAGCCTGACTTCTATTATATGCAAACTTATGGAAACTATAATAAGATCCAAAATGGAAAATTACCTATATGGTAACAGGGTACTGGGAGACAGTCAACATGGTTTTAGGAAAGGGAGATCGTGCCTAACTAACTTGCTTGATTTTTTTGAGGATGCAACATCGATAATGGATAATTGCAAAGCATATGACATGGTTTATTTAGATTTCCAGAAAGCTTTTGACAAAGTCCCGCACAAAAGATTAATTCTCAAACTGAACGCAGTTGGGATTCAAGGAAACACATGTACATGGATTAGGGAGTGGTTAACATGTAGAAAACAGAAAGTACTGATTAGAGGAAAAACCTCAGAATGGAGTGTGGTAACCAGCGGTGTACCACAGGGATCAGTATTAGGTCCTCTGCTATTCCTAATCTACATTAATGATTTAGATTCTGGTATAGTAAGCAAACTTGTTAAATTTGCAGACGACACAAAAGTAGGAGGAGTGGCAAACACTGTTGCAGCAGCAAAGGTCATTCAAAATGATCTAGACAAGATTCAGAACTGGGCAGACACATGGCAAATGACATTTAATAGAGAAAAGTGTAAGGTACTGCACGCAGGAAATAAAAATGTACATTATAAATATCATATGGGAGATATTGAAATTGGAGAAGGAATCTATGAAAAAGACCTAGGAGTTTTTGTTGACTCAGAAATGTCTTCATCTAGGCAATGTGGGGAAGCTATAAAAAAGGCTAACAAGATGCTCGGATACATTGTGAAAAGTGTTGAATTTAAATCAAGGGAAGTAATGTTAAAACTGTACAATGCACTAGTAAGACCTCATCTTGAATATTGTGTGCAGTTCTGGTCACCTCGCTATAAAAAAGATATTGCTGCTCTAGAAAGAGTGCAAAGAAGATCGACCAGAATTATTCCGGGCTTAAAAGGCATGTCATATTGAATCTATTCAGTCTTGAACAAAGAAGACTACGTGGCGACCTAATTCAAGCATTCAAAATTCTAAAAGGTATTGACAGTGTCGACCCAAGGGACTTTTTCAGCCTGAAAAAAGAAACAAGGACCAGGGGTCACAAATGGAGTTTAGAAAAAGGGGCATTCAGAACAGAAAATAGGAGACACTTTTTTACACAGAGAATTGTGAGGGTCTGGAATCAACTCCCCAGTAATGTTGTTGAAGCTGACACCCTGGGATCCTTCAAGAAGCTGCTTGATGAGATTTTGGGATCAATAAGCTACTAACAACCAAACGAGCAAGATGGGCCGAATGGCCTCCTCTCGTTTGTAAACTTTCTTATGTTCTTATGTTCTTAATTTAATTACTAGCTTTGGTATTCCCGTGGCGCTGTCTATCATCGTTGATAGGCAGCCCACGGACAACAGTGCCCTCTGCGGGTAAAAAGTGGACACACCAAAAATAAAACTGGGCACCTGTGTGGTGTTCCAAGTACATCTGTTCTGTCTCCCATGTCAGTGAATTACCCGCCACCCTTCCACAGTGCAATGCTGAAGGGACAACATGTTATTGCGCACATGGATGGGCTATAGATATAATTGCAATACACAGGAAAATATACTGTTAAATATTAGGGCTGTCAATTAATCTCAGTTAACTTCTCTCTTGACCCTCTCAGCATTCTGTAATTAATTCCACTATTTTAATATACTCACATGCATGCAGCACAATAAGTGCCATCGTCGTTTGAATAGAAAGTTAGTCACAAATTGAACTGTGGAGCAAAGCACTAGACATGAAGGACTTATGAATGGGAAGTTTATTTTTTTTTTTACTTTCTGACAGTTTTTCTACTACAGGCAGCAACAACAAATGAAACCAACAAGCCTGACTTCTATTATACTGTAGCGTTTCATAGGCAACCAGAAAACAGCAGTGACAGATATTCTGCAACCATGACACAACCACCACCACAGGGCGTTGCAGCGCCTTTTATAACAACAGCCCCCTGCTTATCTATTCAAAATTTACACATCCCATTTTAACTCAGCTGCACACTTTGGGCCAATGGGAACACACTGAACAGGTGAACACACAGTGACTTACAGATGGGACCAATCACAGGGGAGACACAGACCACACACTAAACGACTGATACAGCGGGACGGGCCAATCACAGGGGAGACAAAGAACATGCCCCCGCGCGCAGGCTAGGGTCACACAGCAATAGAAATGATGGGAAATACAGAGGGTAACAATATATGGTAACAGTATCCTGGGAGACAGTCAGCATGGTTTTAGGAAAGTGAGATCGTGTCTAACTAACCTGATTAATATTTTTGAGGATGCCACATCGACAGTAGATAATTGCAAAGCACATGGCATGGTTTATTTAGATTTCCAGAAAGCTTTTGACAGTCCCGCATAAAAGATTAATTCTCAAATTGAACAGGGATTCAATGAAATACATGCACATGGATTAGGGAGTGGTTAACATGTATGAAACAGAAAGTACTGATTAGAGGAGAAACCAGTGGAGTACCACTGGGATCAGTATTAGGTCCTCTGCTCTTCCTACTCTGCATTAATGTCTTAGATTCTGGTATAATAAGAAAAATTGTTAAATTGGTAGACGACACAAAAGTAGGAGGAGTGGCGAACACTGCTGCAGCAGCAAAGCTCATTCTAAATGATTTAGACAGCATTCAGAACTAGGCAGACACATGGCAAATGACATTTAATAAAGAAAAGTGTAAGGTAATACAAATCGCAGGCAATACAAATGTGCATTATAAAGGAGATACTGAAATTGAAAAAGGAATCTATGAAAAAGACCTTGTTAAAACTTTACAATGCATTAATAAGACTCATCTAGAATATTGTGTTTAATTCTGGTCACCTCGCTACAAAAAAGAACATTGCTGCTCTAGAAAGAGTGCAAAGAAGAGCGACCAGAGTTATTGTGTGCTTAAAAGGCTTGTCATATGCAGACAGGCTAAAAGACTTGAAACTATTCAGTCTTGAACAAAGAAGACTTACACAGCAATCTGATTCAAGCATTCAAAATTCTAAAAGGGAGTGACAATGTTTTACCCAAGGGACTTTTTCGACCTGAAAAAAGAAATGGAGACTAGATAAAGGGGCATTCAGAACAGAAAATAGGAGGCACTTTTTTACAGAGAATTGTGGGAGTCTGGAACCAATTCCCCAGTAATGTTGTTGAAACTGACACTGGGATCCTTCAAGAAGCTGCTTGATGAGATTCTGGGATCAATAAGCTACTAACAACCAAACGAGCAAGATGGGCTGAATGGCCTCCTCTGTTTGTAAACTTTCTTATGTTCTTCTCTGTGCATTCTTTGAAAAGTACCCAGGAGTTGATGGCTGCTAGGTCCAACACATTGTAAAACACCCGAACAGACCACTGTCGGGAGCCAGCTTTCATAGAATACTTCTGTGCCATCTGATCCAAAACATCAACTCCATATTTTGTTGTATAGTAAATCTCCATGGTCTCTGGTATTTATTTTCACTAGTCCCGATGATAATTGACTGACCAAAGCAGCGCAGCTGGCAAGCAGGCACCAGCCTTCAAAAGCCTGATTGAAAACAATAGACTGTCAGTCACTCACTCAGGCAGAGAGTAGAGATTAATCTGGTTACAGCTAAACACATTGAGGACTGGTAAATAAAAATAATAAAGTACAATACCTTTCTGTATAATCACAATACAATTGTTTTCTGCATGGCCGTCAGTGAGACTGCTCCCGGGGCTTTTAGGTATAATGTAATATATCTCTTTTATTTCTGCACTCCCACGTTTCATGCTTTGTGAGAATATTTAATACATACCGACAGAAAGGTACATAAACGTGGAGCCTCATATGTGTTACACGATTGGAAAAAATTACATTTTAAAACCAGAAACCGTCAAAATGACTGCCGCGGTCCTTCTAGTGTTAAGAGTTAGTTATTTTTGTAATTGAATTGCAACAACTCTCTAGAACAGTGGTTCCCAACCTGCAGCTCACTGAGCACTTGTGGTCCATGAGTGAACTCCAGGTGGTCTGCAAACAACTCCCAAAATCTGTTTTTTATCCACAGGATATATAATAAGAGCTTTATCAACAGGATATATAATAAGATATGCATGTAGTCTGCATTTTTCTCCTTTATCTGTTTGCTTTCATTACGGGTGTTTTTGGAAATGAATATATATTAAAGCTCCCTTCAATACTAAGTACCGCCTTCAAAGCTGCCATTAACTGAATCATGTGTCTAATGTGAAACAAATACTCAGTAGTAACTGTTACACATTATGAAGGAACATTTGTCTTGCCAATTACAGACTTTTTTTTTTTTAAACCAGCATTATTAAAACAAACAAACAAAAAGAATCTACTAGCATTCACGTAAATGCACATCTTTCTAATTTATGATGATTCTATGGCTTGTTGGGACTGCTTGGGAAAAAAAGTAAAACATAATCTGGATGTCCTGGCCTTTTCGCTCTGCATAAACGTAGCACACTGCACTGAATTTTCCTAACACAGTTTGAATGACTATGTTAAAACAAACAAACAAACAAACTAATTAAAACCAGTTTTAGTACTTTTCATTTTCAACAATATAAAATTCTACAGTGTTGTCAGGGATATGACTATCCCTATTTCCATATTATACGTTTGTAAAGAGGCTATTTGTAAAGAGTTGCATATAGTAATACAAGTTAACGTGAATCAAAAAAAGGCTGTATTTGTGGCTTGACTTATGAACTGTACCATAGTGTGAATGATCTAGTACAGCTCCATGTTAGTATATGGGTTTATTCAGCCAGGTTTAATATCTCACAAGACTATATGCCAAAGGCAATTTCTCTTAACAGTACTTCTGCAAACACACTCCAATAATTAAAACATTTTTCAAATTGCTTCCCACCCACCTTGTCTTCATATTCCGGCCCTCCCACTGCTGACAGTGACATTACTGACTGCAGGAGTCCCTCCCCCACTCCTACAGCCCCTCCCACTGCTGACAGTGACATTACTGACTGCATGAGCCCCTCCCCCACTCCTACAGCCCCTCCCACTGCTGACAGTGACATTACTGACTGCATGAGCCCCTCCCCCACTCCTACAGCCCCTCCCACTGCTGACAGTGACATTACTGACTGCAGGAGCCCCTCCCCCACTCCTACAGCCCCTCCCACTGCTGACACTGATATTACTGACTGCAGGAGCCCCTTCCCCACTCCTACAGCCCCTCCCATTGCTGACAGTGACATTACTGACTGCAGGAGACCCTCCCCCACTCCTACAGCCCCTCCCACTGCTGACAGTGACATTACTGACTGCAGGAGCCCCTCCCCCACTCCTACAGCCCCTCCCATTGCTGACAGTGACATTACTGACTGCATGAGCCCCTCCCCCACTCCTACAGCCCCTGACAGTGCTGACAGTGACATTACTGACTGCAAAGCCGCTCCCCCACTCCTACAGCCCCTCCCACTGCTGACAGTGACATTACTGACTGCAAGAGCCGCTCCCCCACTCCTACAGCCCCTCCCACTGCTGACACTGATATTACTAACTGCAGGAGCCCCTCCCCCACTCCTACAGCCCCTCCCACTGCTGACAGTGACATTACTGACAGCAGGAGCCCCTCCCCCACTCCTACAGCCCCTCCTACTACTGAGAGTGACATTACTGACTGCAGAAACCCCTCCCCCACTCCTACAGCCCCTGCCATTGCTGACAGTGACATTACTGACTGCAAGAGCCACTCCCCCACTCCTACAGCCCCTCCCACTGCTGACAGTGACATTACTGACTGGAGAAGCCCCTTCCCCACTCCTACAGCCCCTCCCATTGCTGACATTGACATTACTGACAGCAGGAACCTCACCACCACTCCTACAGCCCCTCCTACTGCTGACAGTGACATTACTGACTGCAAGAGCCACTCCCCCACTCCTACAGTCCCTCCCACTTCTGACAGTGACATTACTGACTGCAAGAGCCCCTCCCCCACTCCTACAGCCCCTCCCACTGCTGACAGTGACATTACTGACTGCATGAGCCCCTCCCCCACTCCTACAGCCCCTCCTACTGCTGACAGTGACATTACTGACTGCATGAGCCCCTCCCCCACTCCTAGAGCCCCTGCCACTGCTGACAGTGACATTACTGACTGCAAGAGCCGCTCCCCCACCCCTACAGCCCCTCCCACTGCTGACAGTGACATGGAGTAAGATGTATTGGAGCTTAACAAGTACTGCACTGTACTTTTTTTCTTAAATATGATGTATAATGTTATGAAGAATTTCTTTACTTTTTCTCAAGGTTATCCTGGAAGAAAACTTGCTTCCTTCTGCTCTGACAATGTTCCCCAACTCTGAGGATTAGTTTTTCCAGCAGGATAATGCTCCATGTCACACAGCCAGGTCAATCAAGGTGTGGATGGAGGACCACCAGATCAAGACCCTGTCATGGCCAGCCCAATCTCCAGACCTGAACCTCATTGAAAACCTCTGGAATGTGATCAAGAGGAAGCTGGATGGTCACAAGCCATCAAACAAAGCCGAGCTGCTTGAATTTTTGCGCCAGGAGTGGCATAAAGTCACCCAACATCAATGTGAAAGATTGGTGGAGAGCATGCCAAGACGCATGAAAGCTGTGGTTGAAAATCAGGGTTATTCCACCAAATATTAAATTCTGAACTCTTCCTAAGTTAAAACATTAGTATTGTGTTGTTTAAAACTGAATCTGAACTTATTTTCTTTGCATTATTCGAGGTCTGACAACACTGCATCTTTTTTGTTATTTTGACCAGTTGTCATTTTCTGCAAATAAATGCTCTAAATGACAATATTTTTATTTGGAATTTGGGAGAAATGTTGTCAGTAGTTTATAGAATAAAACAAAAATGTTCATTTTACCCAAACACATACCTATAAATAGTAAATTTCTCAGTATATTGTAAATATAGCTATGTGACGGAGTGCCCACCCCGTGTGCATATTTATTTATTTATGTATATATTATTTGTATTGCATTATTATCATCATCATCATCATCATTATTATTACACTATGTAACACCATTTTTGTTCCTGGGTAGTAAATGTTATTTCCTAATTATATTTACAGTATAATCGTAAATCTCAAAAAACTACTCACTTCTAAATCTTTTGTAGTCATTTTTGTATTACTTTAGTATAAATACATGTTAATTTGGATTCATATGTTGTTTTTTTCTGAAAAGACACACATCTGCCAGTTTTCCCATTGGAAATAGTGATATTTTGAAATATCACTGTCCTGGTCACAAAAGCAAAGTTTGTGGGGAATAATAGCCATTTTCTATACTTTTGAGGCATAAGCAATTAGGAAATAACACTTACTACCCAGGAACAAAAAAAAAAAAATTGTTACATGGTGTTACATTATTGTGCTTGTGTGCGGACTGTTGAAAGCCGTGCAGCGTTATTGTTTATTATCTGAGTCTTGTAAAATGTAATCTGTGTTGATGGGGTTGAATTCCCATTCCTGTAAAGCTCTTGGGAATGTGGCTGGAGCCTTAATAAGGTCATTGTTTAATTGTTAATTAAGGCTCCAGTCACAGTATAAAAGATCCACTCCAGGCTCATAGAAGGGAGTTAAGGAGAGTAAAGAGAGAGAGAATGCTACCAGGAAATGAACCCAGGTACTCGTTTTATAAAAAAGGATTGTTTGTTAGTGTTCATTTTGGTTTGGTCAATGTGCCCGTTTATTGTATGTTTTGTTCAAACTGTTTGTTTTTGTGTTATTAGTAAAAGGCTGAGCGTCCTTGCACGTCAGTGTGCTCGTACATTCTGGGTTTCTGTTTCATTCCCTGCATTCTCTGACATCACCCCTGCAGCCCTCACTGCCACAAGCTACATGTATAATGTTATGAACAATTTCTTCACTTAAGGTGCTGATTTCCATCACAGAACAAAAAACAAACATTTCAATGTTTTCCAGTATATAGCACACTATACATGTACATATATTTAGTTAAATTGAACTTAACAATTACCAACACATTTTGTTGCACCTGTTTTTTCATCAGTTATAGAACTGTGTTAATATCTGTCTTTACAGCTGATGGAGAAAGACAGGAGATATGTTTTTTCTCCTTTTTCTTAAAGGTATTCATTTCTGCAGTGACAAGTGCCAAGACTGGCACATAATTCAATAATAAACCCTACAGCATCTCATCTCACGTCCCATGCAGTCATTCATGGGTAGAACAAGTACAATATTCAGTACCATGTTTTTACAAAATGTTACACTAGAGGAGACAGTAGCTTCCCTTCTTGTATGAGTACACAGTGAAAGAAGCCATGTCATCATTTCAAGACTATTCCGGTCTCTTCATCACCACTAAGCATGTAAGAAACCTAAGAACATAAGAATGTTTACAAACGAGAGGAGGCCATTTGGCCCCAGCTCAATGAAATCCTCCTCAATAGGAATCAATGGGAATCCCTTTCCCATGTTCTGCATTTGTACAAATGGGAATTGTTTCTGGAATCAGCTGCACTTGTGAAATGATGTTCTCATCAAAAGAGAAGCCAGTTGGAGTGATTGAGGTAAAAAGGGGTAAAAGTCCTACCCTCGTTCCATTTCAAGGCTGTTCTCGATGTCTGGCAGGACGATGTGTAAAATAGTTTCATAAAATATAAAAATGGTCTTAATGTTAATGTATAATAAACATATTCCATATCCATACAAAAATAAATATGGTTTTAATGTTAAAGTATAATCTAGATTGCTTGAATCGTGTCACTGCAGAAATAAGATTATTTTTTTTAAGTGACTTATTGAAGGTACAAGATATATTTAAAATATGTTACAATATATTTCATTTTTATAATATGCTGTACTGTCTTAACATAACATGTCTTTATGCATATGAATACTGTCTGCTTGTGGAACGAATGCTAATATTTATAAAAATAATTCTCACCCTATTAAGTACTAAGACACTGGTAATATTGACCATGTGGTTGGCATCATTCACGTATGTTCCTGTGTTTATATTGTTTTGATTGTTTTACCCATTTTTTGTCAAGGTGGTGTGTGGTCCAGTGTTTAGAAAAGGGCTTGTAACCAGGAGGTCTCCGGTTCAAATTCCGGCTCAGCCAATGAACCACTATCGGGTGAGACATGGTTGTAAGTGACTCTACAGCTGATGCATAGTTCACACACCCTAGTCTCTGTAAGTCACCTTGGAAAAAGGTACCTGCTAAATAAACAAATAATAATATATATATATATATATATATATATATATATATATATATATATATATATATATATATATATATTATATAATACATCATATATACATATATATTCTGAATGTAAAGCTTGTTGCCATGGCTTCCCAGTGCTGCAGCAGCAATTTTATTAGTAACACCAAATAAATGCCCGGCCAAGTGGCCCCTAATTGCTATACTGCCCTTTGTTTATCTATGTAGTTTGAAGATATAAGACATATAAAATAGTTTGAATCTTTTGTGCTGACTTTTGAAGAAGTTCAATGTTGCAGTGATTTGGAAAGGGGATAGCTTATATTTTTCCCTAACTGATTGATTAATCGAACCTGGTTAGGCTATTAACTATTTGTATATTTGTTCTCTCTATGTTCTTTCAAACAATAGCATGTCTACGTCTAGTTTTTCTGTTTTTATTGGGGGGGTAGGCGCTGTCTTGTATTTTAAAGAGTAAAATAGTCCTTTGACTGGCCTTAAATACATTTGCTGAACTAATGTTCAATCAATGGTAGTGATAATGAAGACCACTACCAATTAAGGGCATCATTCACTTATGTTCCTGTGTTTATATTCGGATTGCTTCGCCCATCTCTTAACAAAAGCAACATGTCAGCTGCAGACCCAGAGGCAGTAACACAAGCTCATTTTCAACAAGACTACTTGAGGCACAAAGGTTAACAAAACACTTCTAGCCTTTCTCTCTCGCTTCTCTAAAGCAGCTCCGCCCCTGCCGGCAGTTATTGTGATCCTCAAGCAGATGGATTCAAACAAAGAGAGGGGGATGGCCCGCAGTATCACCAACAGACAGACCTGTAATCTATAAACCTTTCTAAGAGGCAATGAACAACCTTCCATAGCCAGGCCAGGGATTGAGTGCAGCCCGGTCCCTTATCAAGCTTTGCAGGCACCGGATAGTATCTCTGTCTCTCTCAGAGCCGAATGGGATCGCCGCCGCTCCTTCCACTTCAATGGCAAATCACTAAGATTAATTGTTGCTCAGGCCCTGGGGTTTGCGGTGCTATAATGAGGTGTGCCGAAGTTCATTTCTTCATTGACTTGCTATTTGTCAAAGCTTCATAATAACAACTCTTTAACTGGGATATTTAAAGGAGTTCCGCTTCATAAAAAAGGGCTGATCAATGCCAGGGATACATGTTTGACAAGCACACTCTCAACTTGTTTTGTTCAAATTACAAGGGATTTAAACCCTTGGAAATGAAATAAAAGGGATCCACAGCTCATGCCCCTTATTAGTTTATTACACTAACTGGAAAAACACTTTGAAATCTCCAATAACTTATTTTATATAATATAGAAATCATTACACCATATATTATAGCCTTATATCCATATTTTTTTAATATGTATTCAGAGATGACAGAAGGACACATTATAATAGTGTTTAGGATTCGGGGCACCACCAACAAGTAACCATTGTGCTTGAACCCTCCCATTATGCTCAGAATTTAGGTACTTCTGTTCTGTTCCATGTCATATTGACCGAGTGCAAGTTCAAATGAATTGAAACAGCTTTCAATTGATAAAATGTATTTGTATTGATAAAACTCTCATTATGATAAACTCAAATATATATTTCATTGCATCATAACATCATGTGACCATTGTATCACACAGAAACCAAAATTGTATTGTACCATAATAATTGGAGAAGGGAATTAATGACGCTTGAGCATATATATATTTAAACATTAATGCTGCCCCACCTACATTCTCTGGGCATGAACCACAAGCATTTCACCACAATGCAAAAGAGCCAGGCTCGTCTGCATTCGGGTTTTCAAGTTTTTAACCTCATCTCAGCTCACAGACGCGGGACAGAATCCGTAATGGCAGAGCATCACACAGCACTGCCCGCCGCACCTGGGTCAAGCTCAGCACAGGCACAGCCAGCAAGCTGGAGTGGTTGCCAGTATATCGCACACTCTATCCACCTGTGTGCAGGAGCCGCTCTCCTCCTTTGTTGGGTCTCTTGAACTACTGACAAGCTACTCAAGTGCTATTTGCTTAAGTGTCATTTAGCTTGAGTGCTCTTCAGGACAAAAAGACTATCTTGAGCAGGCTCAATGAGAGATGATTACCAGCAAAAAAGGAGGCATAAATAATTAAGGTGTGAAAAAAAAACATGAAACATTTCTGAAAGTCTGGATGCAATGCGCTGGTATACACCATATTACTCCTGGATTCAAACTAGGCTTATTGTAGGGATTCCCTACATGCATACATAAAGGCACGTATTATCTGAAAGCCTATTACCCTAACACGGATATAGTGGAAGCGTATTTGTTGTATGCTGTCAAACATTTCCCATATATCTGGAAAACAGCTTATTCAGTTGTGATAAAACTTGGTTTTACATTTTGTTATGAAAACTGTTAGATTCTGAGTATAAATACCTGTAAGACTCATTTACAGTTTTTGTTTACATCTAGAAAACTGATTATTCAATTAAATTCTAAACCCTAACTGTAAATCAGTCATTGTAAAATACTTTACCATGATGCTAACACCACATTTGCTTACTTAATGACATCCATGGTCTTAAAAGCGTACCACTCATCCGATTGTCATTTACACTGAGATTACTAATTCTATCCTTGTGGCAAAGTGGTTAATAGTGTGCAGACAGTCAATTATAATCCAGGTGCAAAAGGTTTGTTTTATTTTATTCCTTATGTGCAGTGCCTGACGGTGAAACAAACAGTAAATAATAATGCTGGTAAGTAATACAGCAGCGTGTATTACTTACATTTATAATCCCTGGGCTGGTCCCGAAATAATAGACCCATTATTGTATCCCCACATTAAACACAAAACACGTACACAAGTCTGTTTAGTGCATACATTAGTGGTTGTGGTACAATACAGTTTACAGTGATACAAGGGAAAGTGCTGTCCTGGGTTTGTGCTGACCCAAGGCGACAGCTCTGGATATGTGTTTGCCGTCTGGTGGTTTACAAACACAGGCAATTACTAACAGACACAAACAAACAAAACACTCATGACTATTCTTAAAACACAGGTTTATTTCAGCAATAATTATTACGTCTCTCACGGTTCTTCAGACTCAAGTTCACAAACCAAACAAAGGAACTGATTACGAGTCAACGATTACAAGGTTCATTGTGTTTCTGTCACAATCCTATTCTGTAAATACCACTGATATATGGCATGCTGGACTGAGTTTGAATTTACAGCCATGACGGGGATATGTGTTATTGATATATTTGATGTCTCAGTGTGGCAGGCTGGTGAGTGGATAGAGGCCCAGAGACAGTCTGTAGTTCAAAAAAATAATTATTTTATTATAAATACACACAAAAAAAAGGGCACAAGGGCCAAAACAAAGCAATTTAAACACAAAAAGAAAGACTAAAAGCAAAACTAACAAAAATAATAATGTCCAGGCTGGGCAATGCCTTCACTGGATTTATCAAAGTTCAAAAAATCACACACCAAAAACCCACCAACCTGCTTCCTCAGCTCCCTCTCCCAAATCAGAAGCAGAGGCCTCCTTTTATGTCAGGTGGCTGGGCGCTGATTGATCATTAATTAACCTAATCAACTAATCAACCCCAGCCACCTGAACATAATAAACCCAGGCAGGTAGGGGAAGTTAACCCCATCCCTGCCGATTTAAAAAGGGCAGAGCTTTGCTCTGCCACACTCAGCCTTAACGCTAGCTGTGTTGTGGGTGTCAACACATTTGTTATCCAAGTCTTAAGTGTGCAGTTTTAAAAGAAATATGATATATGGCACTGCTTTCCTAAACCTCTGTTTGAAAACAATGCTTTCAGCTAGCATTGCACTTCCTGGTCATTTCACCTTAAGGTGATGTGCTTTCAGCCAGTAACATGACCCAGAAGACACTGCTGACCCAGGAAGTGTAAACAGATAACCTGCTGCTTCCCCTATTGGCTGACATGCTTTCAGCCAGTAATGTGACCCAGAAGACACTGCTGAGGTGACCCAGTAAGTGCACAGATATTCTGAGAATCAGGCATTCGAACTGCACATTTGAAACAAACGAATACAAAGTATGGCATTATTTTTTTCGCTCCAATTACTTTGACAGCAGTTGTTTGGTATTATGGGGAGAACCCTGCGGCCATGTTCCAGTCTTCAGCGCTGATCCACACGAGCGAGCAGCTTGTTCATTCTCTCATCTCTGACATTCTCCAGGAGGGTCCTGTCTGAACATCAGGGCACATCTATTATCCCCTCAGCATTATCAACACTGACAAGCTTTCAAATATCTTTGGTGATTGTAAATGAGACTGGAGTGCTTCCTGCAATATTACAGCACTAAAAAGAGGGAAAAGAGAGAAGAGAAAAGAGCAAAAAATTTGGTTTACAATTGGACAAAACACCTACCATGTGTAGCACCCACTGGACAATACACATAGCTAATGAATAACTGAATCTAATATGTATTACCATCAGTAGTGTAGTGGTAAATACCAAACTGGGTAAACGCCTGTTTGGTGGAGTTGAACAGATAGATTGAACAGATAAACATGAACAGATACATTGTTATTGACTCTCAGCCAACCAGCGCACCACCCCCCCCCCCCATCCCCCCATTACAGTAATTTCCCTGTATGAAAGATTCACACATTATGGTAAATGTGTATTTCACTGTCATAGTTTCCCATGCTGAGCTTTCCTGTTGAAAGAATGCATTCAACACTCATGGGTTGCTTCTGGATGTTTGCAATTCGAGTTAAAGAAAGCTTGCAGTTTGCTAGCCTTGCCTTCTAAGAAATCTGTTACTGCTTCACTTCCTCATCTCACCCCAACAGTGTGTTGGGATCAGGTATCTTACTGGCAGTAAAACAGTTATTAGGGGAAGCAGCTGGTCGGGAAGCAAGCGGAGAATGTTCTCTAAGACGTAGTTACAATATGAATCAATAAATAGATAAATATTCATTACTTGACATGATGCACATATGACATATGAAACGAACATATTAAATGAACAGAATAAGAGACTAGAAATAGGCAAGTGTATGTTAATAAACTATAATAATAAAGTAACAGACAAACTAGTAGAAGCTTTGTGCATTTTGAGGTGCTAGAGCCTTAACTCCTCCTGCTAAAATATCTGTCAGTCAACCTTTAATTATCTGTCAGCCACCTCATTTAAACCATAGCCAGCTTCCTGGCTTGCTTTTCAGTTGGTCTTGCTTTTCAGTTTGTGGTTACTATGCAGACCCAATCTTAAAACAAACCTTGTTTTCAATCAGTTTAAAAATGACTACTTGCATGAGGCGGCTTTCATTTTCATCTAACTCATTTTAACAATTGTTCTCTCCTTTTGGCTGTCTTCCTTCAACAAATAATCCACCTGTGGCAGGAAATGGAGTTGCGGTGATGTCAGACCAGAAGAAAGCACACACAGGTCAGGTAGCTGCAGTTTACAAAATACGTGGTGTGTGCCGTTTTTATTTAATAACAAAAATAAATAAAAAATGTTTAACCAGAAATAAACACTGCTCACAGAGCAAAACAAAAGGTTTGAAATAAAACAAATCACGAACACAAAATACAAACAGACCTAAGGTCAGGCTGGGCAACTGCCTTCACTGATCCTTACTTATTTGAACTATCTCTTTCCTCTCGCTCTCCAGTTCCTCCTCCTAACACCCACACAGGGCAAGGAGAGCTGCAGGCTTAAATACAGTGTCCGAGGGGTTTAACTCTTTTAACCACCATACTTCGAGCCGTGAAAATGTGGCTGGGGGAGCTGGTCTCCTGACCTCCCCCCCTTCTTTGCAGCCGGCAGCCCCCTTTTCTGAAGCGCTGGTCCTGGTGCTTCCTGCGGTCCTGCAGGACTAGTACCGGCTCCAGGCAGTGCAAGCCAGGCAGTGGCCCCAGGTGAAGCAGAGTTGGCAGCGGCCCCAGGTGAAGTAGAGCCAGCAGAGGCCCCAGGCGAAGCAGAGGAGAGACAGGCAACCCCAGGCGAAGCAGGACCCTTGGCGACCCCAGGCGAAGAGGGACCCTCGGCGACCCCAGGCGAAGCGGGACCCCCAGTGACCCCAGACGAAGCAGAGGAGAGACAGGCAACCCCAGGCTAAGCGGGATCCTCTGCAACCCTAAGGGATAAAAGAGAGAGACAAGCAGCCCCATGCGAAGCGGAGGGACAGGCAGCCCCAGGCAATGCGGACGTAGCATCCTTGAACGGTGCGAGGCAGGCATCCTTGGGCAGTGCGAGGCAGGCATCCTTGGGCGGTGCAAGGCAGGCATCTTTGGACGGTGAAAGGAAATGCAGCAGCGGACCCTCGAGAGGCGACAGCGGGAGCAGAGCCAGGCCTAGCTGTGGTGCGAGGTTTGGCCCTCTTCGTAGCCACTGTAGCCGGGCGTTTTTCCGCCGTGCTCCCCTCAGCAACCTATGCAAGGGCTACAGATGTCTGACAGCATCCTGCCCTGGTCCCTCCAATTCTGAAGGGAGAAGCAGCTCCTGCTTCTCTCCCTCTAGCGAGGTTGGAGAAAGAGGCAGCGAAGGTGGCAGGGGCTCCTCCCCTTCTGGCTGCAGTGGGGAATCGAGCAGGCATACTCCCTCTGCTGGTGGAGGTGGGAGCGGCACACAGTCCTCCCACGGTGGTGGAGGCAGAACCAGCAGGTATTCTCCCTCTACTGGTGGAGGTGGGAGCGACAAGCAGTCCTCCCATTGAGGTGGAGGTGGAACCAGCAGGTATTCTCCCTCTGCTGGTGGGTACCTGGGCTGTGGACGCACAGTCTTCCCCCTCTCGGGCTGTGGATGTTTGGGCTCCTCCCACTTGGATGCAAGATGTTCGGGATCCTCCCACTCAGGCGCAGGACCTTTGGGGTCCTCCCACTCCAGGTCCTTGTCCTGGAAGACCTCCAGGCAGTGGTCCTCCTCATGCCCGTAGCGCATGCAGTTTGTGCACCACTCTTGCTCCCGTGCCTTCCTTCCTCTCTGCCTCCTCCCCATCTCTCCTTCAGTTTCCTCCTCCTGCCATATGGAGAAGGTGCCAGGGGGATACATGCCAGGGCTCCCCACAGTTGAAGCACTACTCCGCCCCCCACAGGCAGGTGAAGCAGACTTGTTGTGGCTCTTGCAGCGGCTGCTGTCTCCTTCTCAATCTCCTTTTCCCTCTTCCTCCCATCTTTTTCTCCAAAAAAAATTATCACAATAAAAAAAAATGAAATAAAAAACTGCAGTACCCCTGTGAAGTACCTCTTCTGGCCAGGAAGCGCTAGTGATTCCATGCTGGACAAAACAAAAACGCATGGTTGGCCGTCATCTATAAATACACAAAATAAACAAATATAATAAATCATACTACATAAATAACACAGGGGCAGAGGGGGAGACCCCATTCTAAAAATAAATAAACAAAATAAATTTAAGCAGGGCTTTCCTACCGCCCTGCTACACCACCAGAAAAACTCTCAGGAACACCAGCAACCGCGCTCGCCTCTCCGGTTGCTTCAGCCACGCCCATACCTGCTCTCGAGCTGCCAATGTCTCTCTCTAGCAACTTGCTTTCAAATACCTGTTCAGTAGCAATATTCAAGACATGCACAAAATTATTTAACAAAAATGGTGAAGCAATTCAGCAGAAAGGAAAACACCAAATTTCTCCGCGACTTGAGTCTGTATGTTTCTTTCAGGAGCAATTTCAAACTTTTTATAGCAAGAGAAACAGCGGCATATTTCACTGTTTGTCTACATGGCATTTTATAGCGATGAGGTTCAGTAATGGAAACCAGAATACAAAATGAGTCAGTGATCTGACACAGTTCTGGAAAGATTTAAAACCAATCAAGTTATCAGGTTACAAAACAGTATTGTATCAGTTGTGAACGAATCGCTAGAGGTGCCAAAAAGGTGCTCTTTAGGCAGAGCACTTCCAATGGGAAAAATCAATTTCCCCACAAGGGACAAAGTGTTCTTTTAGGAGGTGTTCCTATAAACGGAGACTACTGGTTATCAGATGTTTTAAAATGAAAGTACATATTTGTTTTCTTTCAAAACTACGCCTCTATTGTGAATGGATATGCACGGTGTGGACAATGTATGGAAGGATTTTGTAGCTACAATTATGAACCGTAACTTACAATGCAATAACGAGGCTTTGAAACTCAACAGCAGTAGATTGTATTGTGACACCAAAGAAGATAATCTCCCTGTACATGTGAAGGAAAGGATGAAACTGGGTGGTATCTGGCAGGATGACTCTGACCACATGCACTCAGAGAAGCACCGAAAAAAGCAACCCCATTCTCACCTCCTGTAAATTGTGAATTAATCAGAGGAATGAAGCTACTTGTCAGTGAACAGGTTTTGTAACCATTTCCTTTCTGTCAGTGACATTTATTCCCGCCACGGCTTTTATCCCAAAACCAAATGGGGTTATGGAACTAGAACATGCTCCCCAAGAGAAAGACCTCAGTATTGTAATAAACTTTTTGGAGATGTCTTTCTATCCCATTGCTGCTATCCTCTTTGTTTGTGTACATGTGCAGTGTTTTGATCAAGTAATTAAATCCCATTCCTCAGGAAGCACACAGAAAATGTAAGCTGCAGCTTCTCAGCTGAGCGATACCAGGGAAATCAATTCTTTAACAAGCAGCATTGTGGTTTGAATACAGGGCTGCAGGAATGTGTTCACTATGAAACATGCAACTGGAAGGAAGAAAGCAGCTTCCTTGGTTCTTTGAGAAGGAAACACCTAAAGGTCTTTTGATTTGTCTTTCTATTTGTTAATCTCAATGTGGAGCCGAATACCGAATCTACAAAAACTGTCAGGAAAAATGAAGTAAACTGTTGAATGAAAAACAGATTGGCAGCTACTTAGGTACATTTTTTATAAAAAGATGTGGAATGTTTACCTCTTTGTATACTAGAATCACAGCTAGAATCACAGCCTCTTTTAAACAACATGAATCAGCATTCTGTTCCACTTTCTCTCAGTCATCAATTCATCCTCTTTTGTTTTTGCCTTTTGTTTTATCTTAAAAGAACAAAATAAACAACACAATTTGTTTGAAGGGGAAGTGTCACTCATGTCATATCTGTCCTTCCTGATTTCTGCTCCCCTGGTTTACTGTGACCTTGTGTTTAATTTGTGTAAATGTATATACAGCCCCTAATCCCTGCTCCCTGAGATTCACACAATCCTTCTTGTGGATGAGAGTTCACCTCTAATCATGTGCACCAGAGCATCAGCGTCTCCTAACCAGGACCCCGTTCAATTAGATACAGATTTTCCCATCTTTTTCACCAGTTTCAGAGCTCCTGCAGTTTTAAGATCAGAAAGCATCATTCAACATGCCCCCCTGGTGTTTAAATGGCAAACTGAAAAAAGATTTTAGACCTGAGAGATTACTGCAGCACAGCTTCAAGCGAACTTGTTTTAGGCTTGTGTTTTAAAAATTTCCTCTTGTCTGTGTTTGTGCCATTTTTCTGTCTGTTGTTTGATGTCGTATTAAAAAGCAAAGGAAAGAAAGATAGCAAAGCTGGAATGACAATGAATATATGTAACGGGCAATGTTGTTTGAGACATTGCCATTACAGATGCTGGCCCTGGTGAGGTGAGGTTAAAATCTCTGTAACCACAAATGCTCGTTTGAATGATTGTTAAGACGCTCGCTTGTAGTGCCTGTTCGCAACCGAAAGTTAATAAAATAACAATAAATAAAAATCCTTACCAGATTTATTTTGTCTCGTGTTTGCTGATATACTAATAGCAATATAAAAGAAAGAAAGGAAGGAAAGAAAGAAGGAATGAAAGAAGAAAACCAAAAGAATCCTAGTAAATGCACACCGAGTGAATTTCAGGGTCAGAATGGGTGTGGTTTGGGATTGAGGAACACCAGCCAGTTGCTTTGCACATTTCTTATGCAAACCACTTCTCCCATTTCTACTGGATACACTGAGACTGCTGGCATTGAATCTGCAATAGCAAGATTTGAGTATAGTACCACTCAAAACCAGGTTAGTTTAAAAAAACACAAAATAACAACTCTTTAAGACATGTATGTGGCAAGGTGACTGTTATAGTTATTTAACATTGCCGCAGTTCGTTTTGATTTCCATTTCATCTTATCTTATTTTATCCATAGTAGCATTATCATTGAAACATGTATCTTACATGTATTTATTTTATATCTAGATATACAAATATAAACAAACAAAAAAAACAAACCTAGCACAATAAAATATAGCCAGGATGAATTGAAATCCATGGCTAGCCCCCTATATGCACTGTGCTGATGAGCTGTACAATAATATAATGTCCTGATTCCTGATCAGTGTCAGCAGCCTAGTAGAGAGGTGACTTACCTCCCTGAGATACAGCGATGGAATCCGGCTCTCAAATTGTTATGATGGAGGTTACACACTGCAAACCAACACATTGGCAGATACCTTCTATCTTCTATCTGACATTCTACATGAATAGAGCATGTGCAGGGTCTGTTCCTGCTGCCTTGCATTTGTTGATTCACTTGGGAAAGTATAACTGTGGTTTACACCCTCTTCCTTCTTGACTGGCTATGATAGTTCTGCAACGAGGCTTGTGTTACAGAATGCCTCGAATTGCATTCTGTGGGCTGACCTGTTAGCACTTCGCCACAGTCTGAGCGGGCTTGTGTTTTAGGCTATTCATTATCAGCCTCTCTGTGCTCTTATATTTTTAAGATCATTTGTTTGTGTGATTGGTTAGATCTCTGTCAGAGCCTCGCTGGTTGACTTTATCAGCTTCCCTCATTGTATTAAGGGAGTATTCTTAACAGGAAACCTGGCCAATGTATTTGATTAATCAGCAGGGAGCATGCGCTATCCCTCATTCAAATACAACTCACTCTAAAAAGATTGCAAAGTTCAAGTTGATGGACTTGGAGGGAAGTTCAGTTCAGGGAGACTTGCAAACATGCCCCTAAAAGCATCCTTCCATACAGGGAAGTTTTGGACGGACTTCCCCCCAGTGCAGTAGCTAGACAACATGCTTAGACATGTGAACAGACCTCTCTGTGCCTTCCTCTAGTTTACATGCAGTGCCAAGGTGTGATAGAGGTTTAAAGAGAGAAATATTGTTCTTTTGCATTTATTTGAAGATGCGACAATTGTCTAATCATGATTTAGCATTCACATGATCAAAGTAAGGTAAGGTAGCCATCGCTATGTCAAAATATGACAATATAAAGAAAAGGGTTTAATCATTTTAAATTGAAAATGAATAACTAAATGGAGTTCCACCATGCTCCTTTCATGGAACAATCTGCACGGGGCTCCGTTCATGGAACAATCTGCACCAGGCTCCACTCATGGAACAATCTGCACTGGGCTCCATTCACGGAACAATCTGCACAGGGCTCCGTTCATGGAACAATCTGCACCAGGCTCCACTCATGGAACAATCTGCACGGGGCTCCGTTCACAGAACAATCTGCACCAGGCTCCACTCATGGAACAATCTGCACTGGGCTCCATTCACGGAACAATCTGCACAGGGCTCCGTTCATGGAACAATCTGCACCAGGCTCCACTCATGGAACAATCTGCACGGGGCTCCGTTCACAGAACAATCTGCACCAGGCTCCACTCATGGAACAATCTGCACCAGGCTCCGTTCACGGAACAATCTGCATGAGGCTTTGTTCACGGAACAATCTGCACTGGGCTCCATTCACGGAACAATCTACATGGGGCTCCGTTCATGGAAAAATCTGCACGGGACCCCGTTCATGGAACAATCTGCTCAAATGGGGCCCCATTCATGGAATAATCTGCTCTCATGCTCTGATGATCCCAGGATGCAGGATTGCTCACAGCCTCTAAGGGTTCAAAAAAGAACTCAGGTGGGACAGCATTTGGTTTTAGTGCCCCCAAATTATGGAATCGGCTGCCTGTTTCCATAAGGGAGGCACCAACTGTTGCAATTTTTAAAGCACGACTGAAGACACACTTTTATAATCTACTGTTCACATCTTAATATTAAGTAATGCTTTTCCCCAGTTATTGTTTTGCATTTTAATAGATTTTTGTATTAAATGTTTTAATGTTTGCTATTGCTTTGTATAGTATCAATAATTATTGTTATGTTGTATCTGTGAAGCGCCTTGCGACAATTTATTGTGATGGGCAATATATCAAATACAGACTGATTGATTGATGATTTAAAGAATACTAGTGTTGCGTGCGCGGTGTACTCCCATAAAGGGCAGTACTCCAAATAATAATAGTTGACTATACCACCCGAAAAAGGGACCTCTAGAATGACTTATTTTTCAGACACACAAGCTTTTTCAATTAAATGAAAAATCAGAGAGTACAATTATCGCTCTTTTCTGAGCAGTAGTCTTTATTAATAACACACAATAATAAAAGTATGGCTGAAGGATAAGGAGAGCGAAAAACCATTGAAATAAATAATTGGAATCCTTAAGAAAGTTCACAAGCAGAAAGCAAACAGGACTGAAGCACTAAGGGAGAAGACACCCAAGGCAACCAGGACCCTTCGTTGTCTGTAAATAACTGAGAGGATTATTATCAGTATACATGACAGTGCTGTTTAAGGGCTACGAGCTCTAATTTCATGGAGCTATAATTCTGCATCTTCCTTTCGGTTGGTCTCAAACCCTGACTGGCAAAGGCAATGGGGTGTAGCTTACCATCATGTTTCTGTAACAAGACAGCTCCCAGTCCTTGATGACTGGCATCGGTCTCCAACATGAAGGACTTTGAAAAGCCAGTGTAATCCAACAAAGGAGCAGACACCAGTTTAGCCTTAAGGGTGGGAAGCCCTCCTCGCAATCATCCATCCAGAGGTCATCAGTGATCACCCCTTGGCCTCTCCACCCCTTCTCGACTCCCACTGCAAGTGCTGCTACTGCCATGTGAAGTTGAGTTGCTAGCTTAGCAAACCCCTTCACAAACCATTGGTAGTAGCTGGCAAAGCGCAGGAATGACTGTAGCTTGGTAAGGCTCTTCAGGCACTCCCAGTCTGCAACCACGGCTATCTTCTCTGAATCTGTGGCCAGCCCAGTACAAGACATTGAATGCCCCAGGTACATTATGGCTGTGCAAATTAAACAACACCCAACTTGGCCTCCGGACATGTTGCTGGAGGTGACAAAGGACCATCTCCAAACGTTGTAGGTGTTGTCCCACTGTAGATGAAAAGACAATGACATCTTTCAAATACAGCAATAGTGAACGCCAAAATACTCCATGAGCTGTTGGAATGTACCTGGGGCGTTGCATAAACCCGAAGGGCATGCAGTTGAATTCAAAGCGGCCAAACAGGGTGCAGAACGCTGTCTTGGGTGGATCTTCTTCTGTCACGGAACCTGGTTGTATCCGTTGGCCAAGTCAAGGGTTGAGAACCAACAAGCACCTGTAAGGGCATCCAGAGACTCCTCAATGCAAAGCAGTGGGTAAGCATCCTCACGAGTCTTGGCATTTAACTGTCCTTCTTCTGGACCAGGACTATAGAGAATGCATAGGGGCAGCTACTCTCTCGGATAACCTGGTTATCAAGCAGTTGCTCAATATGTGCTTTTACTGCATCATATTGTGACGGGGTATTTTCCTATAGCATTGGCTGATCAGCACATTAACAACAAGTGGGATCTCATGAGAAATAAGGTCAGTACAAGTAAACACTTCCCTATACTCTACCAGCAGCTGCGTAACTTTCTGCTGGTCCTCTAGCAACAACCCTGGCAATATGTAATTGAGGTGAAGCATCAGTGATGGCACTTGCACCCTGTAAACTCACAACAGCAACATGACCCTGAGTGGTTACTTCCTCAATAAACTGGACCCTCCACCGATTCCTGCACTACTTCATCATAGTGTAAAGTTCCCAAAAACCTTTCGGGGTCAAAGAGAAACTACCTCCTGACCCACATTAATTACTGATACATATACTAAAATACGTACTGCCTGCACGACTGAAACAGATACTGAAATACCTGTAGGTATTAACAGGTATTTTAATATCTAAAGGCTTTAACAGTGCAGTCCAGGGTATAGGGTTTCCTCTCTGTGGACAAGTAGCTGGTAAAACCATAGTGCCTGCTGGAATACGTATGGGGGAGCTCCCTTGTACTTTCACTTTACCCACTTGCTGTATGCCGGCTCTCGCCTCCGTTTGTCAACACAGTCTAAACGTCTTCTGCCATTCTGCAGCCACCTCTTTTACAGAGGGGATAGAATATAATGTGGGCCCATGCTGGGCAAACAGCTCA